>NW_026961569.1:0-300000 GCF_963924245.1 Chroicocephalus ridibundus | reverse complement strand
GCAAACATCTCGCTGTATGTCCCACATTGAAAGTGCCAAGAGAGAGCTTGCTCTCCCTGTCTCTGAGTACTGTTTTCACTGTCCCGGTTACCTCTTTGCTAACATTCTCTTCAGAGCTGCAGTGAAACCAGGAACCACGTGGAGAAGGCACCCACACTGAAAGTGCCTGGAGGGAACATTGGGGCTTCTTCTCAGTGTCTCTGACATAGGGTTTCACTGTCCCGGGAAAGTCTCTGCTAACACCCTGCAGAGCGCTGTGCCCAATATACAGAAACGTCTTGCGGTATCTCCTACAGGGAAAGTGCCAGGAGGGAATTGTGGAGCTTGTTCTCAGTGTCTCTGAGAATTGCTCTGATTATCTGTGTGACCTCTTTGCTAAGACTCTCCAGAGAGCCGTCCTCAAAACCAACACACATCTTGACATATCTCCCACATTGATCACAGTGTCTCCAGAAACGGCATTCAAGGAGCCAGGACCTTTTCTCCCTACACTCTCCATTGAGTTGTCCTCAAAACCAATATACATCCTGCTATATCTCCCACATGGAAAATGCCAGGAGGGAGAAGTGGGGATTATGTTTAGACTTTCTCGGAACTGCTTCAAATCAACTAGATATCTTTGTGCTGTAACTCTCCCAACAGCCAAACGCAAAATCAGCAAACATCTCGCTGTATGTCCCACATTGAAAGTGCCAAGAGAGAGCTTGCTCTCCCTGTCTTTGAGTACTGTTTTCACTGTCCCGGTTACCTCTTTGCTAACATTCTCTTCAGAGCCGCAGTGAAACCAGGAACCACGTGGAGAAGGCACCCACACTGAAAGTGCCTGGAGGGAACATTGGGGCTTCTTCTCAGTGTCTCTGACATAGGGTTTCACTGTCCCGGGAAAGTCTCTGCTAACACCCTGCAGAGCGCTGTGCCCACTATACAGAAACATCTTGCGGTATCTCCTACAGGGAAAGTGCCAGGAGGGAATTGTCGAGCTTGTTCTCAGTGTCTCTGAGAATTGCTCTAATTATCTGTGTGACCTCTTTGCTAAGACTCTCCACAGAGCCGTCCTCAAAACCAACACACATCTTGACATATCTCCCACAGTGATCGCAGTGTCTCCAGAAACGGCATTCAAGGAGCCAGGACCTTTTCTCCCTACACTCTCCATTGAGTTGTCCTCAAAACCAATATACATCCTGCTATATCTCCCACATGGAAAGTGCCAGGAGGGAGAAGTGGGGATTATGTTTAGACTTTCTCGGAACTGCTTCAAATCAACTAGATATCTTTGTGCTGTAACTCTCCCAACAGCCAAACGCAAAAGCAGCAAACATCTCGCTGTATGTCCCACATCCAAAGTGCCAAGAGAGAGCTTGCTCTCCCTGTCTCTGAGTACTGTTTTCACTGTCCCGGTTACCTCTTTGCTAACATTCTCTTCAGAGCTGCAGTGAAACCAGGAACCACGTGGAGAAGGCACCCACACTGAAAGTGCCTGGAGGGAACATTGGGGCTTCTTCTCAGTGTCTCTGACATAGGGTTTCACTGTCCCGGGAAAGTCTCTGCTAACACCGTGCAGAGCGCTGTGCCCACTATACAGAAACGTCTTGCGGTATCTCCTACAGGGAAAGTGCCAGGAGGGAATTGTGGAGCTTGTTCTCAGTGTCTCTGAGAATTGCTCTGATTATCTGTGTGACCTCTTTGCTAAGACTCTCCAGAGAGCCGTCCTCAAAACCAACACACATCTTGACATATCTCCCACATTGATCGCAGTGTCTCCAGAAACGGCATTCAAGGAGCCAGGACCTTTTCTCCCTACACTCTCCATTGAGTTGTCCTCAAAACCAATATACATCCTGCTATATCTCCCACATGGAAAGTGCCAGGAGGGAGAAGTGGCGATTATGTTTAGACTTTCTCGGAACTGCTTCAAATCAACTAGATATCTTTGTGCTGTAACTCTCCCAACAGCCAAACGCAAAAGCAGCAAACATCTCGCTGTATGTCCCACATTGAAAGTGCCAAGAGAGAGCTTGCTCTCCCTGTCTCTGAGTACTGTTTTCACTGTCCCGGTTACCTCTTTGCTAACATTCTCTTCAGAGCTGCAGTGAAACCAGGAACCACGTGGAGAAGGCACCCACACTGAAAGTGCCTGGAGGGAACATTGGGGCTTCTTCTCAGTGTCTCTGACATAGGGTTTCACTGTCCCGGGAAAGTCTCTGCTAACACCCTGCAGAGCGCTGTGCCCAATATACAGAAACGTCTTGCGGTATCTCCTACAGGGAAAGTGCCAGGAGGGAATTGTGGAGCTTGTTCTCAGTGTCTCTGAGAATTGCTCTGATTATCTGTGTGACCTCTTTGCTAAGACTCTCCAGAGAGCCGTCCTCAAAACCAACACACATCTTGACATATCTCCCACATTGATCACAGTGTCTCCAGAAACGGCATTCAAGGAGCCAGGACCTTTTCTCCCTACACTCTCCATTGAGTTGTCCTCAAAACCAATATACATCCTGCTATATCTCCCACATGGAAAATGCCAGGAGGGAGAAGTGGGGATTATGTTTAGACTTTCTCGGAACTGCTTCAAATCAACTAGATATCTTTGTGCTGTAACTCTCCCAACAGCCAAACGCAAAATCAGCAAACATCTCGCTGTATGTCCCACATTGAAAGTGCCAAGAGAGAGCTTGCTCTCCCTGTCTTTGAGTACTGTTTTCACTGTCCCGGTTACCTCTTTGCTAACATTCTCTTCAGAGCCGCAGTGAAACCAGGAACCACGTGGAGAAGGCACCCACACTGAAAGTGCCTGGAGGGAACATTGGGGCTTCTTCTCAGTGTCTCTGACATAGGGTTTCACTGTCCCGGGAAAGTCTCTGCTAACACCCTGCAGAGCGCTGTGCCCACTATACAGAAACATCTTGCGGTATCTCCTACAGGGAAAGTGCCAGGAGGGAATTGTCGAGCTTGTTCTCAGTGTCTCTGAGAATTGCTCTAATTATCTGTGTGACCTCTTTGCTAAGACTCTCCACAGAGCCGTCCTCAAAACCAACACACATCTTGACATATCTCCCACAGTGATCGCAGTGTCTCCAGAAACGGCATTCAAGGAGCCAGGACCTTTTCTCCCTACACTCTCCATTGAGTTGTCCTCAAAACCAATATACATCCTGCTATATCTCCCACATGGAAAGTGCCAGGAGGGAGAAGTGGGGATTATGTTTAGACTTTCTCGGAACTGCTTCAAATCAACTAGATATCTTTGTGCTGTAACTCTCCCAACAGCCAAACGCAAAAGCAGCAAACATCTCGCTCTATGTCCCACATTGAAAGTGCCAAGAGAGAGCTTGCTCTCCCTGTCTTTGAGTACTGTTTTCACTGTCCCGGTTACCTCTTGGCTAACATTCTCTTCAGAGCTGCAGTGAAACCAGGAACCACGTGGAGAAGGCACCCACACTGAAAGTGCCTGGAGGGAACATTGGGGCTTCTTCTCAGTGTCTCTGACATAGGGTTTCACTGTCCCGGGAAAGTCTCTGCTAACACCCTGCAGAGCGCTGTGCCCAATATACAGAAACGTCTTGCGGTATCTCCTACAGGGAAAGTGCCAGGAGGGAATTGTCGAGCTTGTTCTCAGTGTCTCTGAGAATTGCTCTGATTATCTGTGTGACCTCTTTGCTAAGACTCTCCAGAGAGCCGTCCTCAAAACCAACACACATCTTGACATATCTCCCACATTGATCACAGTGTCTCCAGAAACGGCATTCAAGGAGCCAGGACCTTTTCTCCCTACACTCTCCATTGAGTTGTCCTCAAAACCAATATACATCCTGCTATATCTCCCACATGGAATGTGCCAGGAGGGAGAAGTGGGGATTATGTTTAGACTTTCTCGGAACTGCTTCAAATCAACTAGATATCTTTGTGCTGTAACTCTCCCAACAGCCAAACGCAAAATCAGCAAACATCTCGCTGTATGTCCCACATTGAAAGTGCCAAGAGAGAGCTTGCTCTCCCTGTCTTTGAGTACTGTTTTCACTGTCCCGGTTACCTCTTTGCTAACATTCTCTTCAGAGCCGCAGTGAAACCAGGAACCATGTGGAGAAGGCACCCACACTGAAAGTGCCTGGAGGGAACATTGGGGCTTCTTCTCAGTGTCTCTGACATAGGGTTTCACTGTCCCGGGAAAGTCTCTGCTAACACCCTGCAGAGCGCTGTGCCCACTATACAGAAACATCTTGCGGTATCTCCTACAGGGAAAGTGCCAGGAGGGAATTGTCGAGCTTGTTCTCAGTGTCTCTGAGAATTGCTCTAATTATCTGTGTGACCTCTTTGCTAAGACTCTCCACAGAGCCGTCCTCAAAACCAACACACATCTTGACATATCTCCCACAGTGATCGCAGTGTCTCCA
The DNA here is from genome assembly GCF_963924245.1 of Chroicocephalus ridibundus. Taxonomy (NCBI): domain Eukaryota; kingdom Metazoa; phylum Chordata; class Aves; order Charadriiformes; family Laridae; genus Chroicocephalus; species Chroicocephalus ridibundus. The sequence goes on along the minus strand of NW_026961569.1, from coordinate 295,606 downwards.
GAAACGGCATTCAAGGAGCCAGGACCTTTTCTCCCTACACTCTCCATTGAGTTGTCCTCAAAACCAATATACATCCTGCTATATCTCCCACATGGAAAGTGCCAGGAGGGAGAAGTGGGGATTATGTTTAGACTTTCTCGGAACTGCTTCAAATCAACTAGATATCTTTGTGCTGTAACTCTCCCAACAGCCAAACGCAAAAGCAGCAAACATCTCGCTGTATGTCCCACATTGAAAGTGCCAAGAGAGAGCTTGCTCTCCCTGTCTTTGAGTACTGTTTTCACTCTCCCGGTTACCTCTTGGCTAACATTCTCTTCAGAGCTGCAGTGAAACCAGGAACCACGTGGAGAAGGCACCCACACTGAAAGTGCCTGGAGGGAACATTGGGGCTTCTTCTCAGTGTCTCTGACATAGGGTTTCACTGTCCCGGGAAAGTCTCTGCTAACACCCTGCAGAGCGCTGTGCCCACTATACAGAAACGTCTTGCGGTATCTCCTACAGGGAAAGTGCCAGGAGGGAATTGTGGAGCTTGTTCTCAGTGTCTCTGAGAATTGCTCTGATTATCTGTGTGACCTCTTTGCTAAGACTCTCCAGAGAGCCGTCCTCAAAACAAACACACATCTTGACATATCTCCCACATTGATCGCAGTGTCTCCAGAAACGGCATTCAAGGAGCCAGGACCTTTTCTCCCTACACTCTCCATTGAGTTGTCCTCAAAACCAATATACATCCTGCTATATCTCCCACATGGAAAGTGCCAGGAGGGAGAAGTGGGGATTATGTTTAGACTTTCTCGGAACTGCTTCAAATCAACTAGATATCTTTGTGCTGTAACTCTCCCAACAGCCAAACGCAAAAGCAGCAAACATCTCGCTGTATGCCCCACATCCAAAGTGCCAAGAGAGAGCTTGCTCTCCCTGTCTTTGAGTACTGTTTTCACTGTCCCGGTTACCTCTTGGCTAACATTCTCTTCAGAGCTGCAGTGAAACCAGGAAGCACGTGGAGAAGGCACCCACACTGAAAGTGCCTGGAGGGAACATTGGGGCTTCTTCTCAGTGTCTCTGACATAGGGTTTCACTGTCCCGGGAAAGTCTCTGCTAACACCCTGCAGAGCGCTGTGCCCAATGTACAGAAACGTCTTGCGGTATCTCCTACAGGGAAAGTGCCAGGAGGGAATTGTCGAGCTTGTTCTCAGTGTCTCTGAGAATTGCTCTGATTATCTGTGTGACCTCTTTGCTAAGACTCTCCAGAGAGCCGTCCTCAAAACAAACACACATCTTGACATATCTCCCACATTGATCGCAGTGTCTCCAGAAACGGCATTCAAGGAGCCAGGACCTTTTCTCCCTACACTCTCCATTGAGTTGTCCTCAAAACCAATATACATCCTGCTATATCTCCCACATGGAAAGTGCCAGGAGGGAGAAGTGGGGATTATGTTTAGACTTTCTCGGAACTGCTTCAAATCAACTAGATATCTTTGTGCTGTAAATCTCCCAAGAGCCAAACGCAAAAGCAGCAAACATCTCGCTGTATGCCCCACATCCAAAGTGCCAAGAGAGAGCTTGCTCTCCCTGTCTTTGAGTACTGTTTTCACTGTCCCGGTTACCTCTTGGCTAACATTCTCTTCAGAGCTGCAGTGAAACCAGGAACCACGTGGAGAAGGCACCCACACTGAAAGTGCCTGGAGGGAACATTGGGGCTTCTTCTCAGTGTCTCTGACATAGGGTTTCACTGTCCCGGGAAAGTCTCTGCTAACACCGTGCAGAGCGCTGTGCCCAATATACAGAAACGTCTTGCGGTATCTCCTACAGGGAAAGTGCCAGGAGGGAATTGTCGAGCTTGTTCTCAGTGTCTCTGAGAATTGCTCTGATTATCTGTGTGACCTCTTTGCTAAGACTCTCCAGAGAGCCGTCCTCAAAACCAACACACATCTTGACATATCTCCCACATTGATCGCAGTGTCTCCAGAAACGGCATTCAAGGAGCCAGGACCTTTTCTCCCTACACTCTCCATTGAGTTGTCCTCAAAACCAATATACATCCTGCTATATCTCCCACATGGAAAGTGCCAGGAGGGAGAAGTGGCGATTATGTTTAGACTTTCTCGGAACTGCTTCAAATCAACTAGATATCTTTGTGCTGTAACTCTCCCAACAGCCAAACGCAAAAGCAGCAAACATCTCGCTGTATGTCCCACATCCAAAGTGCCAAGAGAGAGCTTGCTCTCCCTGTCTTTGAGTACTGTTTTCACTGTCCCGGTTACCTCTTGGCTAACATTCTCTTCAGAGCTGCAGTGAAACCAGGAAGCACGTGGAGAAGGCACCCACACTGAAAGTGCCTGGAGGGAACATTGGGGCTTCTTCTCAGTGTCTCTGACATAGGGTTTCACTGTCCCGGGAAAGTCTCTGCTAACACCGTGCAGAGCGCTGTGCCCAATATACAGAAACGTCTTGCGGTATCTCCTACAGGGAAAGTGCCAGGAGGGAATTGTCGAGCTTGTTCTCAGTGTCTCTGAGAATTGCTCTGATTATCTGTGTGACCTCTTTGCTAAGACTCTCCAGAGAGCCGTCCTCAAAACCAACACACATCTTGACATATCTCCCACATTGATCGCAGTGTCTCCAGAAACGGCATTCAAGGAGCCAGGACCTTTTCTCCCTACACTCTCCATTGAGTTGTCCTCAAAACCAATATACATCCTGCTATATCTCCCACATGGAAAGTGCCAGGAGGGAGAAGTGGGGATTATGTTTAGACTTTCTCGGAACAGCTTCAAATCAACTAGATATCTTTGTGCTGTAACTCTCCCAACAGCCAAACGCAAAATCAGCAAACATCTCGCTCTATGTCCCACATCCAAAGTGCCAAGAGAGAGCTTGCTCTCCCTGTCTTTGAGTACTGTTTTCACTGTCCCGGTTACCTCTTGGCTAACATTCTCTTCAGAGCTGCAGTGAAACCAGGAACCACGTGGAGAAGGCACCCACACTGAAAGTGCCTGGAGGGAACATTGGGGCTTCTTCTCAGTGTCTCTGACATAGGGTTTCACTGTCCCGGGAAAGTCTCTGCTAACACCGTGCAGAGCGCTGTGCCCAATATACAGAAACGTCTTGCGGTATCTCCTACAGGGAAAGTGCCAGGAGGGAATTGTGGAGCTTGTTCTCAGTGTCTCTGAGAATTGCTCTGATTATCTGTGTGACCTCTTTGCTAAGACTCTCCAGAGAGCCGTCCTCAAAACAAACACACATCTTGACATATCTCCCACATTGATCGCAGTGTCTCCAGAAACGGCATTCAAGGAGCCAGGACCTTTTCTCCCTACACTCTCCATTGAGTTGTCCTCAAAACCAATATACATCCTGCTATATCTCCCACATGGAAAGTGCCAGGAGGGAGAAGTGGCGATTATGTTTAGACTTTCTCGGAACTGCTTCAAATCAACTAGATATCTTTGTGCTGTAACTCTCCCAACAGCCAAACGCAAAAGCAGCAAACATCTCGCTGTATGTCCCACATCCAAAGTGCCAAGAGAGAGCTTGCTCTCCCTGTCTTTGAGTACTGTTTTCACTGTCCCGGTTACCTCTTGGCTAACGTTCTCTTCAGAGCTGCAGTGAAACCAGGAACCACGTGGAGAAGGCACCCACACTGAAAGTGCCTGGAGGGAACGTTGGGGCTTCTTCTCAGTGTCTCTGACATAGGGTTTCACTGTCCTGGGAAAGTCTCTGCTAACACCCTGCAGAGCGCTGTGCCCAATGTACAGAAACGTCTTGCGGTATCTCCTACAGGGAAAGTGCCAGGAGGGAATTGTCGAGCTTGTTCTCAGTGTCTCTGAGAATTGCTCTGATTATCTGTGTGACCTCTTTGCTAAGACTCTCCAGAGAGCCGTCCTCAAAACCAACACACATCTTGACATATCTCCCACATTGATCGCAGTGTCTCCAGAAACGGCATTCAAGGAGCCAGGACCTTTTCTCCCTACACTCTCCATTGAGTTGTCCTCAAAACCAATATACATCCTGCTATATCTCCCACATGGAAAGTGCCAGGAGGGAGAAGTGGCGATTATGTTTAGACTTTCTCGGAACTGCTTCAAATCAACTAGATATCTTTGTGCTGTAACTCTCCCAACAGCCAAACGCAAAAGCAGCAAACATCTCGCTGTATGTCCCACATCCAAAGTGCCAAGAGAGAGCTTGCTCTCCCTGTCTTTGAGTACTGTTTTCACTGTCCCGGTTACCTCTTGGCTAACATTCTCTTCAGAGCTGCAGTGAAACCAGGAAGCACGTGGAGAAGGCACCCACACTGAAAGTGCCTGGAGGGAACATTGGGGCTTCTTCTCAGTGTCTCTGACATAGGGTTTCACTGTCCCGGGAAAGTCTCTGCTAACACCGTGCAGAGCGCTGTGCCCAATATACAGAAACGTCTTGCGGTATCTCCTACAGGGAAAGTGCCAGGAGGGAATTGTCGAGCTTGTTCTCAGTGTCTCTGAGAATTGCTCTGATTATCTGTGTGACCTCTTTGCTAAGACTCTCCAGAGAGCCGTCCTCAAAACCAACACACATCTTGACATATCTCCCACATTGATCGCAGTGTCTCCAGAAACGGCATTCAAGGAGCCAGGACCTTTTCTCCCTACACTCTCCATTGAGTTGTCCTCAAAACCAATATACATCCTGCTATATCTCCCACATGGAAAGTGCCAGGAGGGAGAAGTGGGGATTATGTTTAGACTTTCTCGGAACAGCTTCAAATCAACTAGATATCTTTGTGCTGTAACTCTCCCAACAGCCAAACGCAAAAGCAGCAAACATCTCGCTCTATGTCCCACATCCAAAGTGCCAAGAGAGAGCTTGCTCTCCCTGTCTTTGAGTACTGTTTTCACTGTCCCGGTTACCTCTTGGCTAACATTCTCTTCAGAGCTGCAGTGAAACCAGGAACCACGTGGAGAAGGCACCCACACTGAAAGTGCCTGGAGGGAACATTGGGGCTTCTTCTCAGTGTCTCTGACATAGGGTTTCACTGTCCCGGGAAAGTCTCTGCTAACACCGTGCAGAGCGCTGTGCCCAATATACAGAAACGTCTTGCGGTATCTCCTACAGGGAAAGTGCCAGGAGGGAATTGTGGAGCTTGTTCTCAGTGTCTCTGAGAATTGCTCTGATTATCTGTGTGACCTCTTTGCTAAGACTCTCCAGAGAGCCGTCCTCAAAACAAACACACATCTTGACATATCTCCCACATTGATCGCAGTGTCTCCAGAAACGGCATTCAAGGAGCCAGGACCTTTTCTCCCTACACTCTCCATTGAGTTGTCCTCAAAACCAATATACATCCTGCTATATCTCCCACATGGAAAGTGCCAGGAGGGAGAAGTGGCGATTATGTTTAGACTTTCTCGGAACTGCTTCAAATCAACTAGATATCTTTGTGCTGTAACTCTCCCAACAGCCAAACGCAAAAGCAGCAAACATCTCGCTGTATGTCCCACATCCAAAGTGCCAAGAGAGAGCTTGCTCTCCCTGTCTTTGAGTACTGTTTTCACTGTCCCGGTTACCTCTTGGCTAACGTTCTCTTCAGAGCTGCAGTGAAACCAGGAACCACGTGGAGAAGGCACCCACACTGAAAGTGCCTGGAGGGAACGTTGGGGCTTCTTCTCAGTGTCTCTGACATAGGGTTTCACTGTCCTGGGAAAGTCTCTGCTAACACCCTGCAGAGCGCTGTGCCCAATGTACAGAAACGTCTTGCGGTATCTCCTACAGGGAAAGTGCCAGGAGGGAATTGTCGAGCTTGTTCTCAGTGTCTCTGAGAATTGCTCTGATTATCTGTGTGACCTCTTTGCTAAGACTCTCCAGAGAGCCGTCCTCAAAACCAACACACATCTTGACATATCTCCCACATTGATCGCAGTGTCTCCAGAAACGGCATTCAAGGAGCCAGGACCTTTTCTCCCTACACTCTCCATTGAGTTGTCCTCAAAACCAATATACATCCTGCTATATCTCCCACATGGAAAGTGCCAGGAGGGAGAAGTGGGGATTATGTTTAGACTTTCTCGGAACAGCTTCAAATCAACTAGATATCTTTGTGCTGTAACTCTCCCAACAGCCAAACGCAAAAGCAGCAAACATCTCGCTCTATGTCCCACATCCAAAGTGCCAAGAGAGAGCTTGCTCTCCCTGTCTTTGAGTACTGTTTTCACTGTCCCGGTTACCTCTTGGCTAACATTCTCTTCAGAGCTGCAGTGAAACCAGGAAGCACGTGGAGAAGGCACCCACACTGAAAGTGCCTGGAGGGAACGTTGGGGCTTCTTCTCAGTGTCTCTGACATAGGGTTTCACTGTCCTGGGAAAGTCTCTGCTAACACCGTGCAGAGCGCTGTGCCCAATATACAGAAACGTCTTGCGGTATCTCCTACAGGGAAAGTGCCAGGAGGGAATTGTGGAGCTTGTTCTCAGTGTCTCTGAGAATTGCTCTGATTATCTGTGTGACCTCTTTGCTAAGACTCTCCAGAGAGCCGTCCTCAAAACAAACACACATCTTGACATATCTCCCACATTGATCGCAGTGTCTCCAGAAACGGCATTCAAGGAGCCAGGACCTTTTCTCCCTACACTCTCCATTGAGTTGTCCTCAAAACCAATATACATCCTGCTATATCTCCCACATGGAAAGTGCCAGGAGGGAGAAGTCGGGATTATGTTTAGACTTTCTCGGAACTGCTTCAAATCAACTAGATATCTTTGTGCTGTAAATCTCCCAACAGCCAAACGCAAAAGCAGCAAACATCTCGCTGTATGCCCCACATCCAAAGTGCCAAGAGAGAGCTTGCTCTCCCTGTCTTTGAGTACTGTTTTCACTGTCCCGGTTACCTCTTGGCTAACATTCTCTTCAGAGCTGCAGTGAAACCAGGAACCACGTGGAGAAGGCACCCACACTGAAAGTGCCTGGAGGGAACATTGGGGCTTCTTCTCAGTGTCTCTGACATAGGGTTTCACTGTCCCGGGAAAGTCTCTGCTAACACCCTGCAGAGCGCTGTGCCCACTATACAGAAACGTCTTGCGGTATCTCCTACAGGGAAAGTGCCAGGAGGGAATTGTGGAGCTTGTTCTCAGTGTCTCTGAGAATTGCTCTGATTATCTGTGTGACCTCTTTGCTAAGACTCTCCAGAGAGCCGTCCTCAAAACAAACACACATCTTGACATATCTCCCACATTGATCGCAGTGTCTCCAGAAACGGCATTCAAGGAGCCAGGACCTTTTCTCCCTACACTCTCCATTGAGTTGTCCTCAAAACCAATATACATCCTGCTATATCTCCCACATGGAAAGTGCCAGGAGGGAGAAGTGGCGATTATGTTTAGACTTTCTCGGAACTGCTTCAAATCAACTAGATATCTTTGTGCTGTAACTCTCCCAACAGCCAAACGCAAAAGCAGCAAACATCTCGCTGTATGTCCCACATCCAAAGTGCCAAGAGAGAGCTTGCTCTCCCTGTCTTTGAGTACTGTTTTCACTGTCCCGGTTACCTCTTGGCTAACATTCTCTTCAGAGCTGCAGTGAAACCAGGAACCACGTGGAGAAGGCACCCACACTGAAAGTGCCTGGAGGGAACATTGGGGCTTCTTCTCAGTGTCTCTGACATAGGGTTTCACTGTCCCGGGAAAGTCTCTGCTAACACCCTGCAGAGCGCTGTGCCCACTATACAGAAACGTCTTGCGGTATCTCCTACAGGGAAAGTGCCAGGAGGGAATTGTGGAGCTTGTTCTCAGTGTCTCTGAGAATTGCTCTGATTATCTGTGTGACCTCTTTGCTAAGACTCTCCAGAGAGCCGTCCTCAAAACAAACACACATCTTGACATATCTCCCACATTGATCGCAGTGTCTCCAGAAACGGCATTCAAGGAGCCAGGACCTTTTCTCCCTACACTCTCCATTGAGTTGTCCTCAAAACCAATATACATCCTGCTATATCTCCCACATGGAAAGTGCCAGGAGGGAGAAGTGGGGATTATGTTTAGACTTTCTCGGAACTGCTTCAAATCAACTAGATATCTTTGTGCTGTAACTCTCCCAACAGCCAAACGCAAAAGCAGCAAACATCTCGCTGTATGTCCCACATCCAAAGTGCCAAGAGAGAGCTTGCTCTCCCTGTCTTTGAGTACTGTTTTCACTGTCCCGGTTACCTCTTGGCTAACATTCTCTTCAGAGCTGCAGTGAAACCAGGAACCACGTGGAGAAGGCACCCACACTGAAAGTGCCTGGAGGGAACATTGGGGCTTCTTCTCAGTGTCTCTGACATAGGGTTTCACTGTCCCGGGAAAGTCTCTGCTAACACCCTGCAGAGCGCTGTGCCCAATATACAGAAACGTCTTGCGGTATCTCCTACAGGGAAAGTGCCAGGAGGGAATTGTCGAGCTTGTTCTCAGTGTCTCTGAGAATTGCTCTGATTATCTGTGTGACCTCTTTGCTAAGACTCTCCAGAGAGCCGTCCTCAAAACAAACACACATCTTGACATATCTCCCACATTGATCGCAGTGTCTCCAGAAACGGCATTCAAGGAGCCAGGACCTTTTCTCCCTACACTCTCCATTGAGTTGTCCTCAAAACCAATATACATCCTGCTATATCTCCCACATGGAAAGTGCCAGGAGGGAGAAGTGGGGATTATGTTTAGACTTTCTCGGAACTGCTTCAAATCAACTAGATATCTTTGTGCTGTAAATCTCCCAACAGCCAAACGCAAAAGCAGCAAACATCTCGCTGTATGCCCCACATCCAAAGTGCCAAGAGAGAGCTTGCTCTCCCTGTCTTTGAGTACTGTTTTCACTGTCCCGGTTACCTCTTGGCTAACATTCTCTTCAGAGCTGCAGTGAAACCAGGAACCACGTGGAGAAGGCACCCACACTGAAAGTGCCTGGAGGGAACATTGGGGCTTCTTCTCAGTGTCTCTGACATAGGGTTTCACTGTCCCGGGAAAGTCTCTGCTAACACCCTGCAGAGCGCTGTGCCCAATGTACAGAAACGTCTTGCGGTATCTCCTACAGGGAAAGTGCCAGGAGGGAATTGTCGAGCTTGTTCTCAGTGTCTCTGAGAATTGCTCTGATTATCTGTGTGACCTCTTTGCTAAGACTCTCCAGAGAGCCGTCCTCAAAACAAACACACATCTTGACATATCTCCCACATTGATCGCAGTGTCTCCAGAAACGGCATTCAAGGAGCCAGGACCTTTTCTCCCTACACTGTCCATTGAGTTGTCCTCAAAACCAATATACATCCTGCTATATCTCCCACATGGAAAGTGCCAGGAGGGAGAAGTGGGGATTATGTTTAGACTTTCTCGGAACTGCTTCAAATCAACTAGATATCTTTGTGCTGTAAATCTCCCAACAGCCAAACGCAAAAGCAGCAAACATCTCGCTGTATGCCCCACATCCAAAGTGCCAAGAGAGAGCTTGCTCTCCCTGTCTTTGAGTACTGTTTTCACTGTCCCGGTTACCTCTTGGCTAACATTCTCTTCAGAGCTGCAGTGAAACCAGGAACCACGTGGAGAAGGCACCCACACTGAAAGTGCCTGGAGGGAACATTGGGGCTTCTTCTCAGTGTCTCTGACATAGGGTTTCACTGTCCCGGGAAAGTCTCTGCTAACACCCTGCAGAGCGCTGTGCCCAATGTACAGAAACGTCTTGCGGTATCTCCTACAGGGAAAGTGCCAGGAGGGAATTGTCGAGCTTGTTCTCAGTGTCTCTGAGAATTGCTCTGATTATCTGTGTGACCTCTTTGCTAAGACTCTCCAGAGAGCCGTCCTCAAAACAAACACACATCTTGACATATCTCCCACATTGATCGCAGTGTCTCCAGAAACGGCATTCAAGGAGCCAGGACCTTTTCTCCCTACACTCTCCATTGAGTTGTCCTCAAAACCAATATACATCCTGCTATATCTCCCACATGGAAAGTGCCAGGAGGGAGAAGTGGCGATTATGTTTAGACTTTCTCGGAACTGCTTCAAATCAACTAGATATCTTTGTGCTGTAACTCTCCCAACAGCCAAACGCAAAAGCAGCAAACATCTCGCTGTATGTCCCACATCCAAAGTGCCAAGAGAGAGCTTGCTCTCCCTGTCTTTGAGTACTGTTTTCACTGTCCCGGTTACCTCTTGGCTAACATTCTCTTCAGAGCTGCAGTGAAACCAGGAACCACGTGGAGAAGGCACCCACACTGAAAGTGCCTGGAGGGAACATTGGGGCTTCTTCTCAGTGTCTCTGACATAGGGTTTCACTGTCCCGGGAAAGTCTCTGCTAACACCCTGCAGAGCGCTGTGCCCACTATACAGAAACGTCTTGCGGTATCTCCTACAGGGAAAGTGCCAGGAGGGAATTGTCGAGCTTGTTCTCAGTGTCTCTGAGAATTGCTCTGATTATCTGTGTGACCTCTTTGCTAAGACTCTCCAGAGAGCCGTCCTCAAAACAAACACACATCTTGACATATCTCCCACATTGATCGCAGTGTCTCCAGAAACGGCATTCAAGGAGCCAGGACCTTTTCTCCCTACACTCTCCATTGAGTTGTCCTCAAAACCAATATACATCCTGCTATATCTCCCACATGGAAAGTGCCAGGAGGGAGAAGTGGCGATTATGTTTAGACTTTCTCGGAACTGCTTCAAATCAACTAGATATCTTTGTGCTGTAACTCTCCCAACAGCCAAACGCAAAAGCAGCAAACATCTCGCTGTATGTCCCACATCCAAAGTGCCAAGAGAGAGCTTGCTCTCCCTGTCTTTGAGTACTGTTTTCACTGTCCCGGTTACCTCTTGGCTAACGTTCTCTTCAGAGCTGCAGTGAAACCAGGAACCACGTGGAGAAGGCACCCACACTGAAAGTGCCTGGAGGGAACGTTGGGGCTTCTTCTCAGTGTCTCTGACATAGGGTTTCACTGTCCCGGGAAAGTCTCTGCTAACACCGTGCAGAGCGCTGTGCCCAATATACAGAAACGTCTTGCGGTATCTCCTACAGGGAAAGTGCCAGGAGGGAATTGTCGAGCTTGTTCTCAGTGTCTCTGAGAATTGCTCTGATTATCTGTGTGACCTCTTTGCTAAGACTCTCCAGAGAGCCGTCCTCAAAACAAACACACATCTTGACATATCTCCCACATTGATCGCAGTGTCTCCAGAAACGGCATTCAAGGAGCCAGGACCTTTTCTCCCTACACTCTCCATTGAGTTGTCCTCAAAACCAATATACATCCTGCTATATCTCCCACATGGAAAGTGCCAGGAGGGAGAAGTGGGGATTATGTTTAGACTTTCTCGGAACTGCTTCAAATCAACTAGATATCTTTGTGCTGTAAATCTCCCAACAGCCAAACGCAAAAGCAGCAAACATCTCGCTGTATGCCCCACATCCAAAGTGCCAAGAGAGAGCTTGCTCTCCCTGTCTTTGAGTACTGTTTTCACTGTCCCGGTTACCTCTTGGCTAACATTCTCTTCAGAGCTGCAGTGAAACCAGGAACCACGTGGAGAAGGCACCCACACTGAAAGTGCCTGGAGGGAACATTGGGGCTTCTTCTCAGTGTCTCTGACATAGGGTTTCACTGTCCCGGGAAAGTCTCTGCTAACACCCTGCAGAGCGCTGTGCCCAATGTACAGAAACGTCTTGCGGTATCTCCTACAGGGAAAGTGCCAGGAGGGAATTGTGGAGCTTGTTCTCAGTGTCTCTGAGAATTGCTCTGATTATCTGTGTGACCTCTTTGCTAAGACTCTCCAGAGAGCCGTCCTCAAAACAAACACACATCTTGACATATCTCCCACATTGATCGCAGTGTCTCCAGAAACGGCATTCAAGGAGCCAGGACCTTTTCTCCCTACACTCTCCATTGAGTTGTCCTCAAAACCAATATACATCCTGCTATATCTCCCACATGGAAAGTGCCAGGAGGGAGAAGTGGCGATTATGTTTAGACTTTCTCGGAACTGCTTCAAATCAACTAGATATCTTTGTGCTGTAACTCTCCCAACAGCCAAACGCAAAAGCAGCAAACATCTCGCTGTATGTCCCACATCCAAAGTGCCAAGAGAGAGCTTGCTCTCCCTGTCTTTGAGTACTGTTTTCACTGTCCCGGTTACCTCTTGGCTAACATTCTCTTCAGAGCTGCAGTGAAACCAGGAACCACGTGGAGAAGGCACCCACACTGAAAGTGCCTGGAGGGAACATTGGGGCTTCTTCTCAGTGTCTCTGACATAGGGTTTCACTGTCCCGGGAAAGTCTCTGCTAACACCCTGCAGAGCGCTGTGCCCACTATACAGAAACGTCTTGCGGTATCTCCTACAGGGAAAGTGCCAGGAGGGAATTGTGGAGCTTGTTCTCAGTGTCTCTGAGAATTGCTCTGATTATCTGTGTGACCTCTTTGCTAAGACTCTCCAGAGAGCCGTCCTCAAAACAAACACACATCTTGACATATCTCCCACATTGATCGCAGTGTCTCCAGAAACGGCATTCAAGGAGCCAGGACCTTTTCTCCCTACACTCTCCATTGAGTTGTCCTCAAAACCAATATACATCCTGCTATATCTCCCACATGGAAAGTGCCAGGAGGGAGAAGTGGCGATTATGTTTAGACTTTCTCGGAACTGCTTCAAATCAACTAGATATCTTTGTGCTGTAACTCTCCCAACAGCCAAACGCAAAAGCAGCAAACATCTCGCTCTATGTCCCACATCCAAAGTGCCAAGAGAGAGCTTGCTCTCCCTGTCTTTGAGTACTGTTTTCACTGTCCCGGTTACCTCTTGGCTAACATTCTCTTCAGAGCTGCAGTGAAACCAGGAACCACGTGGAGAAGGCACCCACACTGAAAGTGCCTGGAGGGAACATTGGGGCTTCTTCTCAGTGTCTCTGACATAGGGTTTCACTGTCCCGGGAAAGTCTCTGCTAACACCCTGCAGAGCGCTGTGCCCAATATACAGAAACGTCTTGCGGTATCTCCTACAGGGAAAGTGCCAGGAGGGAATTGTCGAGCTTGTTCTCAGTGTCTCTGAGAATTGCTCTGATTATCTGTGTGACCTCTTTGCTAAGACTCTCCAGAGAGCCGTCCTCAAAACAAACACACATCTTGACATATCTCCCACATTGATCGCAGTGTCTCCAGAAACGGCATTCAAGGAGCCAGGACCTTTTCTCCCTACACTCTCCATTGAGTTGTCCTCAAAACCAATATACATCCTGCTATATCTCCCACATGGAAAGTGCCAGGAGGGAGAAGTGGGGATTATGTTTAGACTTTCTCGGAACTGCTTCAAATCAACTAGATATCTTTGTGCTGTAAATCTCCCAACAGCCAAACGCAAAAGCAGCAAACATCTCGCTGTATGCCCCACATCCAAAGTGCCAAGAGAGAGCTTGCTCTCCCTGTCTTTGAGTACTGTTTTCACTGTCCCGGTTACCTCTTGGCTAACATTCTCTTCAGAGCTGCAGTGAAACCAGGAACCACGTGGAGAAGGCACCCACACTGAAAGTGCCTGGAGGGAACATTGGGGCTTCTTCTCAGTGTCTCTGACATAGGGTTTCACTGTCCCGGGAAAGTCTCTGCTAACACCCTGCAGAGCGCTGTGCCCAATGTACAGAAACGTCTTGCGGTATCTCCTACAGGGAAAGTGCCAGGAGGGAATTGTCGAGCTTGTTCTCAGTGTCTCTGAGAATTGCTCTGATTATCTGTGTGACCTCTTTGCTAAGACTCTCCAGAGAGCCGTCCTCAAAACAAACACACATCTTGACATATCTCCCACATTGATCGCAGTGTCTCCAGAAACGGCATTCAAGGAGCCAGGACCTTTTCTCCCTACACTGTCCATTGAGTTGTCCTCAAAACCAATATACATCCTGCTATATCTCCCACATGGAAAGTGCCAGGAGGGAGAAGTGGGGATTATGTTTAGACTTTCTCGGAACTGCTTCAAATCAACTAGATATCTTTGTGCTGTAAATCTCCCAACAGCCAAACGCAAAAGCAGCAAACATCTCGCTGTATGCCCCACATCCAAAGTGCCAAGAGAGAGCTTGCTCTCCCTGTCTTTGAGTACTGTTTTCACTGTCCCGGTTACCTCTTGGCTAACATTCTCTTCAGAGCTGCAGTGAAACCAGGAACCACGTGGAGAAGGCACCCACACTGAAAGTGCCTGGAGGGAACATTGGGGCTTCTTCTCAGTGTCTCTGACATAGGGTTTCACTGTCCCGGGAAAGTCTCTGCTAACACCCTGCAGAGCGCTGTGCCCAATGTACAGAAACGTCTTGCGGTATCTCCTACAGGGAAAGTGCCAGGAGGGAATTGTCGAGCTTGTTCTCAGTGTCTCTGAGAATTGCTCTGATTATCTGTGTGACCTCTTTGCTAAGACTCTCCAGAGAGCCGTCCTCAAAACAAACACACATCTTGACATATCTCCCACATTGATCGCAGTGTCTCCAGAAACGGCATTCAAGGAGCCAGGACCTTTTCTCCCTACACTCTCCATTGAGTTGTCCTCAAAACCAATATACATCCTGCTATATCTCCCACATGGAAAGTGCCAGGAGGGAGAAGTGGCGATTATGTTTAGACTTTCTCGGAACTGCTTCAAATCAACTAGATATCTTTGTGCTGTAACTCTCCCAACAGCCAAACGCAAAAGCAGCAAACATCTCGCTGTATGTCCCACATCCAAAGTGCCAAGAGAGAGCTTGCTCTCCCTGTCTTTGAGTACTGTTTTCACTGTCCCGGTTACCTCTTGGCTAACATTCTCTTCAGAGCTGCAGTGAAACCAGGAACCACGTGGAGAAGGCACCCACACTGAAAGTGCCTGGAGGGAACATTGGGGCTTCTTCTCAGTGTCTCTGACATAGGGTTTCACTGTCCCGGGAAAGTCTCTGCTAACACCCTGCAGAGCGCTGTGCCCACTATACAGAAACGTCTTGCGGTATCTCCTACAGGGAAAGTGCCAGGAGGGAATTGTCGAGCTTGTTCTCAGTGTCTCTGAGAATTGCTCTGATTATCTGTGTGACCTCTTTGCTAAGACTCTCCAGAGAGCCGTCCTCAAAACAAACACACATCTTGACATATCTCCCACATTGATCGCAGTGTCTCCAGAAACGGCATTCAAGGAGCCAGGACCTTTTCTCCCTACACTCTCCATTGAGTTGTCCTCAAAACCAATATACATCCTGCTATATCTCCCACATGGAAAGTGCCAGGAGGGAGAAGTGGCGATTATGTTTAGACTTTCTCGGAACTGCTTCAAATCAACTAGATATCTTTGTGCTGTAACTCTCCCAACAGCCAAACGCAAAAGCAGCAAACATCTCGCTGTATGTCCCACATCCAAAGTGCCAAGAGAGAGCTTGCTCTCCCTGTCTTTGAGTACTGTTTTCACTGTCCCGGTTACCTCTTGGCTAACGTTCTCTTCAGAGCTGCAGTGAAACCAGGAACCACGTGGAGAAGGCACCCACACTGAAAGTGCCTGGAGGGAACGTTGGGGCTTCTTCTCAGTGTCTCTGACATAGGGTTTCACTGTCCCGGGAAAGTCTCTGCTAACACCGTGCAGAGCGCTGTGCCCAATATACAGAAACGTCTTGCGGTATCTCCTACAGGGAAAGTGCCAGGAGGGAATTGTCGAGCTTGTTCTCAGTGTCTCTGAGAATTGCTCTGATTATCTGTGTGACCTCTTTGCTAAGACTCTCCAGAGAGCCGTCCTCAAAACAAACACACATCTTGACATATCTCCCACATTGATCGCAGTGTCTCCAGAAACGGCATTCAAGGAGCCAGGACCTTTTCTCCCTACACTCTCCATTGAGTTGTCCTCAAAACCAATATACATCCTGCTATATCTCCCACATGGAAAGTGCCAGGAGGGAGAAGTGGGGATTATGTTTAGACTTTCTCGGAACAGCTTCAAATCAACTAGATATCTTTGTGCTGTAACTCTCCCAACAGCCAAACGCAAAAGCAGCAAACATCTCGCTCTATGTCCCACATCCAAAGTGCCAAGAGAGAGCTTGCTCTCCCTGTCTTTGAGTACTGTTTTCACTGTCCCGGTTACCTCTTGGCTAACATTCTCTTCAGAGCTGCAGTGAAACCAGGAAGCACGTGGAGAAGGCACCCACACTGAAAGTGCCTGGAGGGAACGTTGGGGCTTCTTCTCAGTGTCTCTGACATAGGGTTTCACTGTCCCGGGAAAGTCTCTGCTAACACCGTGCAGAGCGCTGTGCCCAATATACAGAAACGTCTTGCGGTATCTCCTACAGGGAAAGTGCCAGGAGGGAATTGTGGAGCTTGTTCTCAGTGTCTCTGAGAATTGCTCTGATTATCTGTGTGACCTCTTTGCTAAGACTCTCCAGAGAGCCGTCCTCAAAACAAACACACATCTTGACATATCTCCCACATTGATCGCAGTGTCTCCAGAAACGGCATTCAAGGAGCCAGGACCTTTTCTCCCTACACTCTCCATTGAGTTGTCCTCAAAACCAATATACATCCTGCTATATCTCCCACATGGAAAGTGCCAGGAGGGAGAAGTGGGGATTATGTTTAGACTTTCTCGGAACTGCTTCAAATCAACTAGATATCTTTGTGCTGTAACTCTCCCAACAGCCAAACGCAAAAGCAGCAAACATCTCGCTCTATGTCCCACATCCAAAGTGCCAAGAGAGAGCTTGCTCTCCCTGTCTTTGAGTACTGTTTTCACTGTCCCGGTTACCTCTTGGCTAACGTTCTCTTCAGAGCTGCAGTGAAACCAGGAACCACGTGGAGAAGGCACCCACACTGAAAGTGCCTGGAGGGAACGTTGGGGCTTCTTCTCAGTGTCTCTGACATAGGGTTTCACTGTCCTGGGAAAGTCTCTGCTAACACCGTGCAGAGCGCTGTGCCCAATATACAGAAACGTCTTGCGGTATCTCCTACAGGGAAAGTGCCAGGAGGGAATTGTGGAGCTTGTTCTCAGTGTCTCTGAGAATTGCTCTGATTATCTGTGTGACCTCTTTGCTAAGACTCTCCAGAGAGCCGTCCTCAAAACAAACACACATCTTGACATATCTCCCACATTGATCGCAGTGTCTCCAGAAACGGCATTCAAGGAGCCAGGACCTTTTCTCCCTACACTCTCCATTGAGTTGTCCTCAAAACCAATATACATCCTGCTATATCTCCCACATGGAAAGTGCCAGGAGGGAGAAGTGGCGATTATGTTTAGACTTTCTCGGAACTGCTTCAAATCAACTAGATATCTTTGTGCTGTAACTCTCCCAACAGCCAAACGCAAAAGCAGCAAACATCTCGCTGTATGTCCCACATCCAAAGTGCCAAGAGAGAGCTTGCTCTCCCTGTCTTTGAGTACTGTTTTCACTGTCCCGGTTACCTCTTGGCTAACATTCTCTTCAGCGCTGCAGGGAAACCAGGAACCACGTGGAGAAGGCACCCACACTGAAAGTGCCTGGAGGGAACGTTGGGGCTTCTTCTCAGTGTCTCTGACATAGGGTTTCACTGTCCCGGGAAAGTCTCTGCTAACACCCTGCAGAGCGCTGTGCCCAATGTACAGAAACGTCTTGCGGTATCTCCTACAGGGAAAGTGCCAGGAGGGAATTGTGGAGCTTGTTCTCAGTGTCTCTGAGAATTGCTCTGATTATCTGTGTGACCTCTTTGCTAAGACTCTCCAGAGAGCCGTCCTCAAAACAAACACACATCTTGACATATCTCCCACATTGATCGCAGTGTCTCCAGAAACGGCATTCAAGGAGCCAGGACCTTTTCTCCCTACACTCTCCATTGAGTTGTCCTCAAAACCAATATACATCCTGCTATATCTCCCACATGGAAAGTGCCAGGAGGGAGAAGTGGCGATTATGTTTAGACTTTCTCGGAACTGCTTCAAATCAACTAGATATCTTTGTGCTGTAACTCTCCCAACAGCCAAACGCAAAAGCAGCAAACATCTCGCTGTATGTCCCACATCCAAAGTGCCAAGAGAGAGCTTGCTCTCCCTGTCTTTGAGTACTGTTTTCACTGTCCCGGTTACCTCTTGGCTAACGTTCTCTTCAGAGCTGCAGTGAAACCAGGAACCACGTGGAGAAGGCACCCACACTGAAAGTGCCTGGAGGGAACGTTGGGGCTTCTTCTCAGTGTCTCTGACATAGGGTTTCACTGTCCTGGGAAAGTCTCTGCTAACACCGTGCAGAGCGCTGTGCCCAATATACAGAAACGTCTTGCGGTATCTCCTATAGGGAAAGTGCCAGGAGGGAATTGTGGAGCTTGTTCTCAGTGTCTCTGAGAATTGCTCTGATTATCTGTGTGACCTCTTTGCTAAGACTCTCCAGAGAGCCGTCCTCAAAACAAACACACATCTTGACATATCTCCCACATTGATCGCAGTGTCTCCAGAAACGGCATTCAAGGAGCCAGGACCTTTTCTCCCTACACTCTCCATTGAGTTGTCCTCAAAACCAATATACATCCTGCTATATCTCCCACATGGAAAGTGCCAGGAGGGAGAAGTGGGGATTATGTTTAGACTTTCTCGGAACTGCTTCAAATCAACTAGATATCTTTGTGCTGTAAATCTCCCAACAGCCAAACGCAAAAGCAGCAAACATCTCGCTGTATGCCCCACATCCAAAGTGCCAAGAGAGAGCTTGCTCTCCCTGTCTTTGAGTACTGTTTTCACTGTCCCGGTTACCTCTTGGCTAACATTCTCTTCAGAGCTGCAGTGAAACCAGGAACCACGTGGAGAAGGCACCCACACTGAAAGTGCCTGGAGGGAACATTGGGGCTTCTTCTCAGTGTCTCTGACATAGGGTTTCACTGTCCCGGGAAAGTCTCTGCTAACACCCTGCAGAGCGCTGTGCCCAATGTACAGAAACGTCTTGCGGTATCTCCTACAGGGAAAGTGCCAGGAGGGAATTGTGGAGCTTGTTCTCAGTGTCTCTGAGAATTGCTCTGATTATCTGTGTGACCTCTTTGCTAAGACTCTCCAGAGAGCCGTCCTCAAAACAAACACACATCTTGACATATCTCCCACATTGATCGCAGTGTCTCCAGAAACGGCATTCAAGGAGCCAGGACCTTTTCTCCCTACACTCTCCATTGAGTTGTCCTCAAAACCAATATACATCCTGCTATATCTCCCACATGGAAAGTGCCAGGAGGGAGAAGTGGCGATTATGTTTAGACTTTCTCGGAACTGCTTCAAATCAACTAGATATCTTTGTGCTGTAACTCTCCCAACAGCCAAACGCAAAAGCAGCAAACATCTCGCTGTATGTCCCACATCCAAAGTGCCAAGAGAGAGCTTGCTCTCCCTGTCTTTGAGTACTGTTTTCACTGTCCCGGTTACCTCTTGGCTAACATTCTCTTCAGAGCTGCAGTGAAACCAGGAACCACGTGGAGAAGGCACCCACACTGAAAGTGCCTGGAGGGAACATTGGGGCTTCTTCTCAGTGTCTCTGACATAGGGTTTCACTGTCCCGGGAAAGTCTCTGCTAACACCCTGCAGAGCGCTGTGCCCACTATACAGAAACGTCTTGCGGTATCTCCTACAGGGAAAGTGCCAGGAGGGAATTGTCGAGCTTGTTCTCAGTGTCTCTGAGAATTGCTCTGATTATCTGTGTGACCTCTTTGCTAAGACTCTCCAGAGAGCCGTCCTCAAAACAAACACACATCTTGACATATCTCCCACATTGATCGCAGTGTCTCCAGAAACGGCATTCAAGGAGCCAGGACCTTTTCTCCCTACACTCTCCATTGAGTTGTCCTCAAAACCAATATACATCCTGCTATATCTCCCACATGGAAAGTGCCAGGAGGGAGAAGTGGCGATTATGTTTAGACTTTCTCGGAACTGCTTCAAATCAACTAGATATCTTTGTGCTGTAACTCTCCCAACAGCCAAACGCAAAAGCAGCAAACATCTCGCTGTATGTCCCACATCCAAAGTGCCAAGAGAGAGCTTGCTCTCCCTGTCTTTGAGTACTGTTTTCACTGTCCAGGTTACCTCTTGGCTAACATTCTCTTCAGAGCTGCAGTGAAACCAGGAACCACGTGGAGAAGGCACCCACACTGAAAGTGCCTGGAGGGAACATTGGGGCTTCTTCTCAGTGTCTCTGACATAGGGTTTCACTGTCCCGGGAAAGTCTCTGCTAACACCGTGCAGAGCGCTGTGCCCAATATACAGAAACGTCTTGCGGTATCTCCTACAGGGAAAGTGCCAGGAGGGAATTGTCGAGCTTGTTCTCAGTGTCTCTGAGAATTGCTCTGATTATCTGTGTGACCTCTTTGCTAAGACTCTCCAGAGAGCCGTCCTCAAAACCAACACACATCTTGACATATCTCCCACATTGATCACAGTGTCTCCAGAAACGGCATTCAAGGAGCCAGGACCTTTTCTCCCTACACTCTCCATTGAGTTGTCCTCAAAACCAATATACATCCTGCTATATCTCCCACATGGAAAGTGCCAGGAGGGAGAAGTGGGGATTATGTTTAGACTTTCTCGGAACAGCTTCAAATCAACTAGATATCTTTGTGCTGTAACTCTCCCAACAGCCAAACGCAAAAGCAGCAAACATCTCGCTCTATGTCCCACATCCAAAGTGCCAAGAGAGAGCTTGCTCTCCCTGTCTTTGAGTACTGTTTTCACTGTCCCGGTTACCTCTTGGCTAACATTCTCTTCAGAGCTGCAGTGAAACCAGGAACCACGTGGAGAAGGCACCCACACTGAAAGTGCCTGGAGGGAACATTGGGGCTTCTTCTCAGTGTCTCTGACATAGGGTTTCACTGTCCCGGGAAAGTCTCTGCTAACACCGTGCAGAGCGCTGTGCCCAATATACAGAAACGTCTTGCGGTATCTCCTACAGGGAAAGTGCCAGGAGGGAATTGTGGAGCTTGTTCTCAGTGTCTCTGAGAATTGCTCTGATTATCTGTGTGACCTCTTTGCTAAGACTCTCCAGAGAGCCGTCCTCAAAACAAACACACATCTTGACATATCTCCCACATTGATCGCAGTGTCTCCAGAAACGGCATTCAAGGAGCCAGGACCTTTTCTCCCTACACTCTCCATTGAGTTGTCCTCAAAACCAATATACATCCTGCTATATCTCCCACATGGAAAGTGCCAGGAGGGAGAAGTGGGGATTATGTTTAGACTTTCTCGGAACTGCTTCAAATCAACTAGATATCTTTGTGCTGTAACTCTCCCAACAGCCAAACGCAAAAGCAGCAAACATCTCGCTGTATGCCCCACATCCAAAGTGCCAAGAGAGAGCTTGCTCTCCCTGTCTTTGAGTACTGTTTTCACTGTCCCGGTTACCTCTTGGCTAACATTCTCTTCAGAGCTGCAGTGAAACCAGGAACCACGTGGAGAAGGCACCCACACTGAAAGTGCCTGGAGGGAACATTGGGGCTTCTTCTCAGTGTCTCTGACATAGGGTTTCACTGTCCCGGGAAAGTCTCTGCTAACACCCTGCAGAGCGCTGTGCCCAATGTACAGAAACGTCTTGCGGTATCTCCTACAGGGAAAGTGCCAGGAGGGAATTGTGGAGCTTGTTCTCAGTGTCTCTGAGAATTGCTCTGATTATCTGTGTGACCTCTTTGCTAAGACTCTCCAGAGAGCCGTCCTCAAAACAAACACACATCTTGACATATCTCCCACATTGATCGCAGTGTCTCCAGAAACGGCATTCAAGGAGCCAGGACCTTTTCTCCCTACACTCTCCATTGAGTTGTCCTCAAAACCAATATACATCCTGCTATATCTCCCACATGGAAAGTGCCAGGAGGGAGAAGTGGCGATTATGTTTAGACTTTCTCGGAACTGCTTCAAATCAACTAGATATCTTTGTGCTGTAACTCTCCCAACAGCCAAACGCAAAAGCAGCAAACATCTCGCTGTATGTCCCACATCCAAAGTGCCAAGAGAGAGCTTGCTCTCCCTGTCTTTGAGTACTGTTTTCACTGTCCCGGTTACCTCTTGGCTAACGTTCTCTTCAGAGCTGCAGTGAAACCAGGAACCACGTGGAGAAGGCACCCACACTGAAAGTGCCTGGAGGGAACGTTGGGGCTTCTTCTCAGTGTCTCTGACATAGGGTTTCACTGTCCTGGGAAAGTCTCTGCTAACACCCTGCAGAGCGCTGTGCCCAATGTACAGAAACGTCTTGCGGTATCTCCTACAGGGAAAGTGCCAGGAGGGAATTGTCGAGCTTGTTCTCAGTGTCTCTGAGAATTGCTCTGATTATCTGTGTGACCTCTTTGCTAAGACTCTCCAGAGAGCCGTCCTCAAAACAAACACACATCTTGACATATCTCCCACATTGATCGCAGTGTCTCCAGAAACGGCATTCAAGGAGCCAGGACCTTTTCTCCCTACACTCTCCATTGAGTTGTCCTCAAAACCAATATACATCCTGCTATATCTCCCACATGGAAAGTGCCAGGAGGGAGAAGTGGCGATTATGTTTAGACTTTCTCGGAACTGCTTCAAATCAACTAGATATCTTTGTGCTGTAACTCTCCCAACAGCCAAACGCAAAAGCAGCAAACATCTCGCTGTATGTCCCACATCCAAAGTGCCAAGAGAGAGCTTGCTCTCCCTGTCTTTGAGTACTGTTTTCACTGTCCAGGTTACCTCTTGGCTAACATTCTCTTCAGAGCTGCAGTGAAACCAGGAACCACGTGGAGAAGGCACCCACACTGAAAGTGCCTGGAGGGAACATTGGGGCTTCTTCTCAGTGTCTCTGACATAGGGTTTCACTGTCCCGGGAAAGTCTCTGCTAACACCGTGCAGAGCGCTGTGCCCAATATACAGAAACGTCTTGCGGTATCTCCTACAGGGAAAGTGCCAGGAGGGAATTGTCGAGCTTGTTCTCAGTGTCTCTGAGAATTGCTCTGATTATCTGTGTGACCTCTTTGCTAAGACTCTCCAGAGAGCCGTCCTCAAAACCAACACACATCTTGACATATCTCCCACATTGATCGCAGTGTCTCCAGAAACGGCATTCAAGGAGCCAGGACCTTTTCTCCCTACACTCTCCATTGAGTTGTCCTCAAAACCAATATACATCCTGCTATATCTCCCACATGGAAAGTGCCAGGAGGGAGAAGTGGGGATTATGTTTAGACTTTCTCGGAACAGCTTCAAATCAACTAGATATCTTTGTGCTGTAACTCTCCCAACAGCCAAACGCAAAAGCAGCAAACATCTCGCTGTATGTCCCACATCCAAAGTGCCAAGAGAGAGCTTGCTCTCCCTGTCTTTGAGTACTGTTTTCACTGTCCCGGTTACCTCTTGGCTAACATTCTCTTCAGAGCTGCAGTGAAACCAGGAAGCACGTGGAGAAGGCACCCACACTGAAAGTGCCTGGAGGGAACATTGGGGCTTCTTCTCAGTGTCTCTGACATAGGGTTTCACTGTCCCGGGAAAGTCTCTGCTAACACCGTGCAGAGCGCTGTGCCCAATATACAGAAACGTCTTGCGGTATCTCCTACAGGGAAAGTGCCAGGAGGGAATTGTGGAGCTTGTTCTCAGTGTCTCTGAGAATTGCTCTGATTATCTGTGTGACCTCTTTGCTAAGACTCTCCAGAGAGCCGTCCTCAAAACAAACACACATCTTGACATATCTCCCACATTGATCGCAGTGTCTCCAGAAACGGCATTCAAGGAGCCAGGACCTTTTCTCCCTACACTCTCCATTGAGTTGTCCTCAAAACCAATATACATCCTGCTATATCTCCCACATGGAAAGTGCCAGGAGGGAGAAGTGGGGATTATGTTTAGACTTTCTCGGAACTGCTTCAAATCAACTAGATATCTTTGTGCTGTAACTCTCCCAACAGCCAAACGCAAAAGCAGCAAACATCTCGCTCTATGTCCCACATCCAAAGTGCCAAGAGAGAGCTTGCTCTCCCTGTCTTTGAGTACTGTTTTCACTGTCCCGGTTACCTCTTGGCTAACGTTCTCTTCAGAGCTGCAGTGAAACCAGGAACCACGTGGAGAAGGCACCCACACTGAAAGTGCCTGGAGGGAACGTTGGGGCTTCTTCTCAGTGTCTCTGACATAGGGTTTCACTGTCCTGGGAAAGTCTCTGCTAACACCGTGCAGAGCGCTGTGCCCAATATACAGAAACGTCTTGCGGTATCTCCTACAGGGAAAGTGCCAGGAGGGAATTGTGGAGCTTGTTCTCAGTGTCTCTGAGAATTGCTCTGATTATCTGTGTGACCTCTTTGCTAAGACTCTCCAGAGAGCCGTCCTCAAAACAAACACACATCTTGACATATCTCCCACATTGATCGCAGTGTCTCCAGAAACGGCATTCAAGGAGCCAGGACCTTTTCTCCCTACACTCTCCATTGAGTTGTCCTCAAAACCAATATACATCCTGCTATATCTCCCACATGGAAAGTGCCAGGAGGGAGAAGTGGGGATTATGTTTAGACTTTCTCGGAACTGCTTCAAATCAACTAGATATCTTTGTGCTGTAAATCTCCCAACAGCCAAACGCAAAAGCAGCAAACATCTCGCTGTATGCCCCACATCCAAAGTGCCAAGAGAGAGCTTGCTCTCCCTGTCTTTGAGTACTGTTTTCACTGTCCCGGTTACCTCTTGGCTAACATTCTCTTCAGAGCTGCAGTGAAACCAGGAACCACGTGGAGAAGGCACCCACACTGAAAGTGCCTGGAGGGAACATTGGGGCTTCTTCTCAGTGTCTCTGACATAGGGTTTCACTGTCCCGGGAAAGTCTCTGCTAACACCCTGCAGAGCGCTGTGCCCAATGTACAGAAACGTCTTGCGGTATCTCCTACAGGGAAAGTGCCAGGAGGGAATTGTGGAGCTTGTTCTCAGTGTCTCTGAGAATTGCTCTGATTATCTGTGTGACCTCTTTGCTAAGACTCTCCAGAGAGCCGTCCTCAAAACAAACACACATCTTGACATATCTCCCACATTGATCGCAGTGTCTCCAGAAACGGCATTCAAGGAGCCAGGACCTTTTCTCCCTACACTCTCCATTGAGTTGTCCTCAAAACCAATATACATCCTGCTATATCTCCCACATGGAAAGTGCCAGGAGGGAGAAGTGGCGATTATGTTTAGACTTTCTCGGAACTGCTTCAAATCAACTAGATATCTTTGTGCTGTAACTCTCCCAACAGCCAAACGCAAAAGCAGCAAACATCTCGCTGTATGTCCCACATCCAAAGTGCCAAGAGAGAGCTTGCTCTCCCTGTCTTTGAGTACTGTTTTCACTGTCCCGGTTACCTCTTGGCTAACATTCTCTTCAGAGCTGCAGTGAAACCAGGAACCACGTGGAGAAGGCACCCACACTGAAAGTGCCTGGAGGGAACATTGGGGCTTCTTCTCAGTGTCTCTGACATAGGGTTTCACTGTCCCGGGAAAGTCTCTGCTAACACCCTGCAGAGCGCTGTGCCCACTATACAGAAACGTCTTGCGGTATCTCCTACAGGGAAAGTGCCAGGAGGGAATTGTCGAGCTTGTTCTCAGTGTCTCTGAGAATTGCTCTGATTATCTGTGTGACCTCTTTGCTAAGACTCTCCAGAGAGCCGTCCTCAAAACCAACACACATCTTGACATATCTCCCACATTGATCGCAGTGTCTCCAGAAACGGCATTCAAGGAGCCAGGACCTTTTCTCCCTACACTCTCCATTGAGTTGTCCTCAAAACCAATATACATCCTGCTATATCTCCCACATGGAAAGTGCCAGGAGGGAGAAGTGGGGATTATGTTTAGACTTTCTCGGAACTGCTTCAAATCAACTAGATATCTTTGTGCTGTAAATCTCCCAACAGCCAAACGCAAAAGCAGCAAACATCTCGCTGTATGCCCCACATCCAAAGTGCCAAGAGAGAGCTTGCTCTCCCTGTCTTTGAGTACTGTTTTCACTGTCCCGGTTACCTCTTGGCTAACATTCTCTTCAGAGCTGCAGTGAAACCAGGAACCACGTGGAGAAGGCACCCACACTGAAAGTGCCTGGAGGGAACATTGGGGCTTCTTCTCAGTGTCTCTGACATAGGGTTTCACTGTCCCGGGAAAGTCTCTGCTAACACCCTGCAGAGCGCTGTGCCCAATGTACAGAAACGTCTTGCGGTATCTCCTACAGGGAAAGTGCCAGGAGGGAATTGTGGAGCTTGTTCTCAGTGTCTCTGAGAATTGCTCTGATTATCTGTGTGACCTCTTTGCTAAGACTCTCCAGAGAGCCGTCCTCAAAACAAACACACATCTTGACATATCTCCCACATTGATCGCAGTGTCTCCAGAAACGGCATTCAAGGAGCCAGGACCTTTTCTCCCTACACTCTCCATTGAGTTGTCCTCAAAACCAATATACATCCTGCTATATCTCCCACATGGAAAGTGCCAGGAGGGAGAAGTGGCGATTATGTTTAGACTTTCTCGGAACTGCTTCAAATCAACTAGATATCTTTGTGCTGTAACTCTCCCAACAGCCAAACGCAAAAGCAGCAAACATCTCGCTGTATGTCCCACATCCAAAGTGCCAAGAGAGAGCTTGCTCTCCCTGTCTTTGAGTACTGTTTTCACTGTCCCGGTTACCTCTTGGCTAACATTCTCTTCAGAGCTGCAGTGAAACCAGGAACCACGTGGAGAAGGCACCCACACTGAAAGTGCCTGGAGGGAACATTGGGGCTTCTTCTCAGTGTCTCTGACATAGGGTTTCACTGTCCCGGGAAAGTCTCTGCTAACACCCTGCAGAGCGCTGTGCCCACTATACAGAAACGTCTTGCGGTATCTCCTACAGGGAAAGTGCCAGGAGGGAATTGTCGAGCTTGTTCTCAGTGTCTCTGAGAATTGCTCTGATTATCTGTGTGACCTCTTTGCTAAGACTCTCCAGAGAGCCGTCCTCAAAACCAACACACATCTTGACATATCTCCCACATTGATCGCAGTGTCTCCAGAAACGGCATTCAAGGAGCCAGGACCTTTTCTCCCTACACTCTCCATTGAGTTGTCCTCAAAACCAATATACATCCTGCTATATCTCCCACATGGAAAGTGCCAGGAGGGAGAAGTGGGGATTATGTTTAGACTTTCTCGGAACTGCTTCAAATCAACTAGATATCTTTGTGCTGTAAATCTCCCAAGAGCCAAACGCAAAAGCAGCAAACATCTCGCTGTATGCCCCACATCCAAAGTGCCAAGAGAGAGCTTGCTCTCCCTGTCTTTGAGTACTGTTTTCACTGTCCCGGTTACCTCTTGGCTAACATTCTCTTCAGAGCTGCAGTGAAACCAGGAACCACGTGGAGAAGGCACCCACACTGAAAGTGCCTGGAGGGAACATTGGGGCTTCTTCTCAGTGTCTCTGACATAGGGTTTCACTGTCCCGGGAAAGTCTCTGCTAACACCGTGCAGAGCGCTGTGCCCAATGTACAGAAACGTCTTGCGGTATCTCCTACAGGGAAAGTGCCAGGAGGGAATTGTCGAGCTTGTTCTCAGTGTCTCTGAGAATTGCTCTGATTATCTGTGTGACCTCTTTGCTAAGACTCTCCAGAGAGCCGTCCTCAAAACAAACACACATCTTGACATATCTCCCACATTGATCGCAGTGTCTCCAGAAACGGCATTCAAGGAGCCAGGACCTTTTCTCCCTACACTCTCCATTGAGTTGTCCTCAAAACCAATATACATCCTGCTATATCTCCCACATGGAAAGTGCCAGGAGGGAGAAGTGGGGATTATGTTTAGACTTTCTCGGAACTGCTTCAAATCAACTAGATATCTTTGTGCTGTAACTCTCCCAACAGCCAAACGCAAAAGCAGCAAACATCTCGCTCTATGTCCCACATCCAAAGTGCCAAGAGAGAGCTTGCTCTCCCTGTCTTTGAGTACTGTTTTCACTGTCCCGGTTACCTCTTGGCTAACATTCTCTTCAGAGCTGCAGTGAAACCAGGAACCACGTGGAGAAGGCACCCACACTGAAAGTGCCTGGAGGGAACATTGGGGCTTCTTCTCAGTGTCTCTGACATAGGGTTTCACTGTCCCGGGAAAGTCTCTGCTAACACCCTGCAGAGCGCTGTGCCCACTATACAGAAACGTCTTGCGGTATCTCCTACAGGGAAAGTGCCAGGAGGGAATTGTGGAGCTTGTTCTCAGTGTCTCTGAGAATTGCTCTGATTATCTGTGTGACCTCTTTGCTAAGACTCTCCAGAGAGCCGTCCTCAAAACAAACACACATCTTGACATATCTCCCACATTGATCGCAGTGTCTCCAGAAACGGCATTCAAGGAGCCAGGACCTTTTCTCCCTACACTCTCCATTGAGTTGTCCTCAAAACCAATATACATCCTGCTATATCTCCCACATGGAAAGTGCCAGGAGGGAGAAGTGGGGATTATGTTTAGACTTTCTCGGAACTGCTTCAAATCAACTAGATATCTTTGTGCTGTAACTCTCCCAACAGCCAAACGCAAAAGCAGCAAACATCTCGCTGTATGTCCCACATCCAAAGTGCCAAGAGAGAGCTTGCTCTCCCTGTCTTTGAGTACTGTTTTCACTGTCCCGGTTACCTCTTGGCTAACGTTCTCTTCAGAGCTGCAGTGAAACCAGGAACCACGTGGAGAAGGCACCCACACTGAAAGTGCCTGGAGGGAACGTTGGGGCTTCTTCTCAGTGTCTCTGACATAGGGTTTCACTGTCCTGGGAAAGTCTCTGCTAACACCCTGCAGAGCGCTGTGCCCAATGTACAGAAACGTCTTGCGGTATCTCCTACAGGGAAAGTGCCAGGAGGGAATTGTCGAGCTTGTTCTCAGTGTCTCTGAGAATTGCTCTGATTATCTGTGTGACCTCTTTGCTAAGACTCTCCAGAGAGCCGTCCTCAAAACAAACACACATCTTGACATATCTCCCACATTGATCGCAGTGTCTCCAGAAACGGCATTCAAGGAGCCAGGACCTTTTCTCCCTACACTCTCCATTGAGTTGTCCTCAAAACCAATATACATCCTGCTATATCTCCCACATGGAAAGTGCCAGGAGGGAGAAGTGGGGATTATGTTTAGACTTTCTCGGAACTGCTTCAAATCAACTAGATATCTTTGTGCTGTAACTCTCCCAACAGCCAAACGCAAAAGCAGCAAACATCTCGCTGTATGTCCCACATCCAAAGTGCCAAGAGAGAGCTTGCTCTCCCTGTCTTTGAGTACTGTTTTCACTGTCCAGGTTACCTCTTGGCTAACATTCTCTTCAGAGCTGCAGTGAAACCAGGAACCACGTGGAGAAGGCACCCACACTGAAAGTGCCTGGAGGGAACATTGGGGCTTCTTCTCAGTGTCTCTGACATAGGGTTTCACTGTCCCGGGAAAGTCTCTGCTAACACCCTGCAGAGCGCTGTGCCCAATATACAGAAACGTCTTGCGGTATCTCCTACAGGGAAAGTGCCAGGAGGGAATTGTCGAGCTTGTTCTCAGTGTCTCTGAGAATTGCTCTGATTATCTGTGTGACCTCTTTGCTAAGACTCTCCAGAGAGCCGTCCTCAAAACCAACACACATCTTGACATATCTCCCACATTGATCGCAGTGTCTCCAGAAACGGCATTCAAGGAGCCAGGACCTTTTCTCCCTACACTCTCCATTGAGTTGTCCTCAAAACCAATATACATCCTGCTATATCTCCCACATGGAAAGTGCCAGGAGGGAGAAGTGGGGATTATGTTTAGACTTTCTCGGAACAGCTTCAAATCAACTAGATATCTTTGTGCTGTAACTCTCCCAACAGCCAAACGCAAAAGCAGCAAACATCTCGCTCTATGTCCCACATCCAAAGTGCCAAGAGAGAGCTTGCTCTCCCTGTCTTTGAGTACTGTTTTCACTGTCCCGGTTACCTCTTGGCTAACATTCTCTTCAGAGCTGCAGTGAAACCAGGAAGCACGTGGAGAAGGCACCCACACTGAAAGTGCCTGGAGGGAACATTGGGGCTTCTTCTCAGTGTCTCTGACATAGGGTTTCACTGTCCCGGGAAAGTCTCTGCTAACACCGTGCAGAGCGCTGTGCCCAATATACAGAAACGTCTTGCGGTATCTCCTACAGGGAAAGTGCCAGGAGGGAATTGTGGAGCTTGTTCTCAGTGTCTCTGAGAATTGCTCTGATTATCTGTGTGACCTCTTTGCTAAGACTCTCCAGAGAGCCGTCCTCAAAACAAACACACATCTTGACATATCTCCCACATTGATCGCAGTGTCTCCAGAAACGGCATTCAAGGAGCCAGGACCTTTTCTCCCTACACTCTCCATTGAGTTGTCCTCAAAACCAATATACATCCTGCTATATCTCCCACATGGAAAGTGCCAGGAGGGAGAAGTGGGGATTATGTTTAGACTTTCTCGGAACTGCTTCAAATCAACTAGATATCTTTGTGCTGTAACTCTCCCAACAGCCAAACGCAAAAGCAGCAAACATCTCGCTCTATGTCCCACATCCAAAGTGCCAAGAGAGAGCTTGCTCTCCCTGTCTTTGAGTACTGTTTTCACTGTCCCGGTTACCTCTTGGCTAACGTTCTCTTCAGAGCTGCAGTGAAACCAGGAACCACGTGGAGAAGGCACCCACACTGAAAGTGCCTGGAGGGAACGTTGGGGCTTCTTCTCAGTGTCTCTGACATAGGGTTTCACTGTCCTGGGAAAGTCTCTGCTAACACCGTGCAGAGCGCTGTGCCCAATATACAGAAACGTCTTGCGGTATCTCCTACAGGGAAAGTGCCAGGAGGGAATTGTGGAGCTTGTTCTCAGTGTCTCTGAGAATTGCTCTGATTATCTGTGTGACCTCTTTGCTAAGACTCTCCAGAGAGCCGTCCTCAAAACAAACACACATCTTGACATATCTCCCACATTGATCGCAGTGTCTCCAGAAACGGCATTCAAGGAGCCAGGACCTTTTCTCCCTACACTCTCCATTGAGTTGTCCTCAAAACCAATATACATCCTGCTATATCTCCCACATGGAAAGTGCCAGGAGGGAGAAGTGGGGATTATGTTTAGACTTTCTCGGAACTGCTTCAAATCAACTAGATATCTTTGTGCTGTAAATCTCCCAACAGCCAAACGCAAAAGCAGCAAACATCTCGCTGTATGCCCCACATCCAAAGTGCCAAGAGAGAGCTTGCTCTCCCTGTCTTTGAGTACTGTTTTCACTGTCCCGGTTACCTCTTGGCTAACATTCTCTTCAGAGCTGCAGTGAAACCAGGAACCACGTGGAGAAGGCACCCACACTGAAAGTGCCTGGAGGGAACATTGGGGCTTCTTCTCAGTGTCTCTGACATAGGGTTTCACTGTCCCGGGAAAGTCTCTGCTAACACCCTGCAGAGCGCTGTGCCCAATGTACAGAAACGTCTTGCGGTATCTCCTACAGGGAAAGTGCCAGGAGGGAATTGTCGAGCTTGTTCTCAGTGTCTCTGAGAATTGCTCTGATTATCTGTGTGACCTCTTTGCTAAGACTCTCCAGAGAGCCGTCCTCAAAACAAACACACATCTTGACATATCTCCCACATTGATCGCAGTGTCTCCAGAAACGGCATTCAAGGAGCCAGGACCTTTTCTCCCTACACTCTCCATTGAGTTGTCCTCAAAACCAATATACATCCTGCTATATCTCCCACATGGAAAGTGCCAGGAGGGAGAAGTGGCGATTATGTTTAGACTTTCTCGGAACTGCTTCAAATCAACTAGATATCTTTGTGCTGTAACTCTCCCAACAGCCAAACGCAAAAGCAGCAAACATCTCGCTGTATGTCCCACATCCAAAGTGCCAAGAGAGAGCTTGCTCTCCCTGTCTTTGAGTACTGTTTTCACTGTCCCGGTTACCTCTTGGCTAACGTTCTCTTCAGAGCTGCAGTGAAACCAGGAACCACGTGGAGAAGGCACCCACACTGAAAGTGCCTGGAGGGAACGTTGGGGCTTCTTCTCAGTGTCTCTGACATAGGGTTTCACTGTCCTGGGAAAGTCTCTGCTAACACCCTGCAGAGCGCTGTGCCCAATGTACAGAAACGTCTTGCGGTATCTCCTACAGGGAAAGTGCCAGGAGGGAATTGTCGAGCTTGTTCTCAGTGTCTCTGAGAATTGCTCTGATTATCTGTGTGACCTCTTTGCTAAGACTCTCCAGAGAGCCGTCCTCAAAACAAACACACATCTTGACATATCTCCCACATTGATCGCAGTGTCTCCAGAAACGGCATTCAAGGAGCCAGGACCTTTTCTCCCTACACTCTCCATTGAGTTGTCCTCAAAACCAATATACATCCTGCTATATCTCCCACATGGAAAGTGCCAGGAGGGAGAAGTGGGGATTATGTTTAGACTTTCTCGGAACAGCTTCAAATCAACTAGATATCTTTGTGCTGTAACTCTCCCAACAGCCAAACGCAAAAGCAGCAAACATCTCGCTCTATGTCCCACATCCAAAGTGCCAAGAGAGAGCTTGCTCTCCCTGTCTTTGAGTACTGTTTTCACTGTCCCGGTTACCTCTTGGCTAACATTCTCTTCAGAGCTGCAGTGAAACCAGGAAGCACGTGGAGAAGGCACCCACACTGAAAGTGCCTGGAGGGAACATTGGGGCTTCTTCTCAGTGTCTCTGACATAGGGTTTCACTGTCCCGGGAAAGTCTCTGCTAACACCGTGCAGAGCGCTGTGCCCAATATACAGAAACGTCTTGCGGTATCTCCTACAGGGAAAGTGCCAGGAGGGAATTGTGGAGCTTGTTCTCAGTGTCTCTGAGAATTGCTCTGATTATCTGTGTGACCTCTTTGCTAAGACTCTCCAGAGAGCCGTCCTCAAAACAAACACACATCTTGACATATCTCCCACATTGATCGCAGTGTCTCCAGAAACGGCATTCAAGGAGCCAGGACCTTTTCTCCCTACACTCTCCATTGAGTTGTCCTCAAAACCAATATACATCCTGCTATATCTCCCACATGGAAAGTGCCAGGAGGGAGAAGTGGGGATTATGTTTAGACTTTCTCGGAACTGCTTCAAATCAACTAGATATCTTTGTGCTGTAACTCTCCCAACAGCCAAACGCAAAAGCAGCAAACATCTCGCTCTATGTCCCACATCCAAAGTGCCAAGAGAGAGCTTGCTCTCCCTGTCTTTGAGTACTGTTTTCACTGTCCCGGTTACCTCTTGGCTAACGTTCTCTTCAGAGCTGCAGTGAAACCAGGAACCACGTGGAGAAGGCACCCACACTGAAAGTGCCTGGAGGGAACGTTGGGGCTTCTTCTCAGTGTCTCTGACATAGGGTTTCACTGTCCTGGGAAAGTCTCTGCTAACACCGTGCAGAGCGCTGTGCCCAATATACAGAAACGTCTTGCGGTATCTCCTACAGGGAAAGTGCCAGGAGGGAATTGTGGAGCTTGTTCTCAGTGTCTCTGAGAATTGCTCCGATTATCTGTGTGACCTCTTTGCTAAGACTCTCCAGAGAGCCGTCCTCAAAACAAACACACATCTTGACATATCTCCCACATTGATCGCAGTGTCTCCAGAAACGGCATTCAAGGAGCCAGGACCTTTTCTCCCTACACTCTCCATTGAGTTGTCCTCAAAACCAATATACATCCTGCTATATCTCCCACATGGAAAGTGCCAGGAGGGAGAAGTGGGGATTATGTTTAGACTTTCTCGGAACTGCTTCAAATCAACTAGATATCTTTGTGCTGTAAATCTCCCAACAGCCAAACGCAAAAGCAGCAAACATCTCGCTGTATGCCCCACATCCAAAGTGCCAAGAGAGAGCTTGCTCTCCCTGTCTTTGAGTACTGTTTTCACTGTCCCGGTTACCTCTTGGCTAACATTCTCTTCAGAGCTGCAGTGAAACCAGGAACCACGTGGAGAAGGCACCCACACTGAAAGTGCCTGGAGGGAACATTGGGGCTTCTTCTCAGTGTCTCTGACATAGGGTTTCACTGTCCCGGGAAAGTCTCTGCTAACACCCTGCAGAGCGCTGTGCCCAATGTACAGAAACGTCTTGCGGTATCTCCTACAGGGAAAGTGCCAGGAGGGAATTGTGGAGCTTGTTCTCAGTGTCTCTGAGAATTGCTCTGATTATCTGTGTGACCTCTTTGCTAAGACTCTCCAGAGAGCCGTCCTCAAAACAAACACACATCTTGACATATCTCCCACATTGATCGCAGTGTCTCCAGAAACGGCATTCAAGGAGCCAGGACCTTTTCTCCCTACACTCTCCATTGAGTTGTCCTCAAAACCAATATACATCCTGCTATATCTCCCACATGGAAAGTGCCAGGAGGGAGAAGTGGCGATTATGTTTAGACTTTCTCGGAACTGCTTCAAATCAACTAGATATCTTTGTGCTGTAACTCTCCCAACAGCCAAACGCAAAAGCAGCAAACATCTCGCTGTATGTCCCACATCCAAAGTGCCAAGAGAGAGCTTGCTCTCCCTGTCTTTGAGTACTGTTTTCACTGTCCCGGTTACCTCTTGGCTAACGTTCTCTTCAGAGCTGCAGTGAAACCAGGAACCACGTGGAGAAGGCACCCACACTGAAAGTGCCTGGAGGGAACGTTGGGGCTTCTTCTCAGTGTCTCTGACATAGGGTTTCACTGTCCTGGGAAAGTCTCTGCTAACACCCTGCAGAGCGCTGTGCCCAATGTACAGAAACGTCTTGCGGTATCTCCTACAGGGAAAGTGCCAGGAGGGAATTGTCGAGCTTGTTCTCAGTGTCTCTGAGAATTGCTCTGATTATCTGTGTGACCTCTTTGCTAAGACTCTCCAGAGAGCCGTCCTCAAAACAAACACACATCTTGACATATCTCCCACATTGATCGCAGTGTCTCCAGAAACGGCATTCAAGGAGCCAGGACCTTTTCTCCCTACACTCTCCATTGAGTTGTCCTCAAAACCAATATACATCCTGCTATATCTCCCACATGGAAAGTGCCAGGAGGGAGAAGTGGCGATTATGTTTAGACTTTCTCGGAACTGCTTCAAATCAACTAGATATCTTTGTGCTGTAACTCTCCCAACAGCCAAACGCAAAAGCAGCAAACATCTCGCTGTATGTCCCACATCCAAAGTGCCAAGAGAGAGCTTGCTCTCCCTGTCTTTGAGTACTGTTTTCACTGTCCAGGTTACCTCTTGGCTAACATTCTCTTCAGAGCTGCAGTGAAACCAGGAACCACGTGGAGAAGGCACCCACACTGAAAGTGCCTGGAGGGAACATTGGGGCTTCTTCTCAGTGTCTCTGACATAGGGTTTCACTGTCCCGGGAAAGTCTCTGCTAACACCGTGCAGAGCGCTGTGCCCAATATACAGAAACGTCTTGCGGTATCTCCTACAGGGAAAGTGCCAGGAGGGAATTGTCGAGCTTGTTCTCAGTGTCTCTGAGAATTGCTCTGATTATCTGTGTGACCTCTTTGCTAAGACTCTCCAGAGAGCCGTCCTCAAAACCAACACACATCTTGACATATCTCCCACATTGATCGCAGTGTCTCCAGAAACGGCATTCAAGGAGCCAGGACCTTTTCTCCCTACACTCTCCATTGAGTTGTCCTCAAAACCAATATACATCCTGCTATATCTCCCACATGGAAAGTGCCAGGAGGGAGAAGTGGGGATTATGTTTAGACTTTCTCGGAACAGCTTCAAATCAACTAGATATCTTTGTGCTGTAACTCTCCCAACAGCCAAACGCAAAAGCAGCAAACATCTCGCTCTATGTCCCACATCCAAAGTGCCAAGAGAGAGCTTGCTCTCCCTGTCTTTGAGTACTGTTTTCACTGTCCCGGTTACCTCTTGGCTAACATTCTCTTCAGAGCTGCAGTGAAACCAGGAAGCACGTGGAGAAGGCACCCACACTGAAAGTGCCTGGAGGGAACATTGGGGCTTCTTCTCAGTGTCTCTGACATAGGGTTTCACTGTCCCGGGAAAGTCTCTGCTAACACCGTGCAGAGCGCTGTGCCCAATATACAGAAACGTCTTGCGGTATCTCCTACAGGGAAAGTGCCAGGAGGGAATTGTGGAGCTTGTTCTCAGTGTCTCTGAGAATTGCTCTGATTATCTGTGTGACCTCTTTGCTAAGACTCTCCAGAGAGCCGTCCTCAAAACAAACACACATCTTGACATATCTCCCACATTGATCGCAGTGTCTCCAGAAACGGCATTCAAGGAGCCAGGACCTTTTCTCCCTACACTCTCCATTGAGTTGTCCTCAAAACCAATATACATCCTGCTATATCTCCCACATGGAAAGTGCCAGGAGGGAGAAGTGGGGATTATGTTTAGACTTTCTCGGAACTGCTTCAAATCAACTAGATATCTTTGTGCTGTAACTCTCCCAACAGCCAAACGCAAAAGCAGCAAACATCTCGCTCTATGTCCCACATCCAAAGTGCCAAGAGAGAGCTTGCTCTCCCTGTCTTTGAGTACTGTTTTCACTGTCCCGGTTACCTCTTGGCTAACGTTCTCTTCAGAGCTGCAGTGAAACCAGGAACCACGTGGAGAAGGCACCCACACTGAAAGTGCCTGGAGGGAACGTTGGGGCTTCTTCTCAGTGTCTCTGACATAGGGTTTCACTGTCCTGGGAAAGTCTCTGCTAACACCGTGCAGAGCGCTGTGCCCAATATACAGAAACGTCTTGCGGTATCTCCTACAGGGAAAGTGCCAGGAGGGAATTGTGGAGCTTGTTCTCAGTGTCTCTGAGAATTGCTCTGATTATCTGTGTGACCTCTTTGCTAAGACTCTCCAGAGAGCCGTCCTCAAAACAAACACACATCTTGACATATCTCCCACATTGATCGCAGTGTCTCCAGAAACGGCATTCAAGGAGCCAGGACCTTTTCTCCCTACACTCTCCATTGAGTTGTCCTCAAAACCAATATACATCCTGCTATATCTCCCACATGGAAAGTGCCAGGAGGGAGAAGTGGGGATTATGTTTAGACTTTCTCGGAACTGCTTCAAATCAACTAGATATCTTTGTGCTGTAAATCTCCCAACAGCCAAACGCAAAAGCAGCAAACATCTCGCTGTATGCCCCACATCCAAAGTGCCAAGAGAGAGCTTGCTCTCCCTGTCTTTGAGTACTGTTTTCACTGTCCCGGTTACCTCTTGGCTAACATTCTCTTCAGAGCTGCAGTGAAACCAGGAAGCACGTGGAGAAGGCACCCACACTGAAAGTGCCTGGAGGGAACGTTGGGGCTTCTTCTCAGTGTCTCTGACATAGGGTTTCACTGTCCTGGGAAAGTCTCTGCTAACACCCTGCAGAGCGCTGTGCCCAATGTACAGAAACGTCTTGCGGTATCTCCTACAGGGAAAGTGCCAGGAGGGAATTGTCGAGCTTGTTCTCAGTGTCTCTGAGAATTGCTCTGATTATCTGTGTGACCTCTTTGCTAAGACTCTCCAGAGAGCCGTCCTCAAAACAAACACACATCTTGACATATCTCCCACATTGATCGCAGTGTCTCCAGAAACGGCATTCAAGGAGCCAGGACCTTTTCTCCCTACACTCTCCATTGAGTTGTCCTCAAAACCAATATACATCCTGCTATATCTCCCACATGGAAAGTGCCAGGAGGGAGAAGTGGCGATTATGTTTAGACTTTCTCGGAACTGCTTCAAATCAACTAGATATCTTTGTGCTGTAACTCTCCCAACAGCCAAACGCAAAAGCAGCAAACATCTCGCTGTATGTCCCACATCCAAAGTGCCAAGAGAGAGCTTGCTCTCCCTGTCTTTGAGTACTGTTTTCACTGTCCAGGTTACCTCTTGGCTAACATTCTCTTCAGAGCTGCAGTGAAACCAGGAACCACGTGGAGAAGGCACCCACACTGAAAGTGCCTGGAGGGAACATTGGGGCTTCTTCTCAGTGTCTCTGACATAGGGTTTCACTGTCCCGGGAAAGTCTCTGCTAACACCGTGCAGAGCGCTGTGCCCAATATACAGAAACGTCTTGCGGTATCTCCTACAGGGAAAGTGCCAGGAGGGAATTGTCGAGCTTGTTCTCAGTGTCTCTGAGAATTGCTCTGATTATCTGTGTGACCTCTTTGCTAAGACTCTCCAGAGAGCCGTCCTCAAAACCAACACACATCTTGACATATCTCCCACATTGATCGCAGTGTCTCCAGAAACGGCATTCAAGGAGCCAGGACCTTTTCTCCCTACACTCTCCATTGAGTTGTCCTCAAAACCAATATACATCCTGCTATATCTCCCACATGGAAAGTGCCAGGAGGGAGAAGTGGGGATTATGTTTAGACTTTCTCGGAACAGCTTCAAATCAACTAGATATCTTTGTGCTGTAACTCTCCCAACAGCCAAACGCAAAAGCAGCAAACATCTCGCTCTATGTCCCACATCCAAAGTGCCAAGAGAGAGCTTGCTCTCCCTGTCTTTGAGTACTGTTTTCACTGTCCCGGTTACCTCTTGGCTAACATTCTCTTCAGAGCTGCAGTGAAACCAGGAAGCACGTGGAGAAGGCACCCACACTGAAAGTGCCTGGAGGGAACATTGGGGCTTCTTCTCAGTGTCTCTGACATAGGGTTTCACTGTCCCGGGAAAGTCTCTGCTAACACCGTGCAGAGCGCTGTGCCCAATATACAGAAACGTCTTGCGGTATCTCCTACAGGGAAAGTGCCAGGAGGGAATTGTGGAGCTTGTTCTCAGTGTCTCTGAGAATTGCTCTGATTATCTGTGTGACCTCTTTGCTAAGACTCTCCAGAGAGCCGTCCTCAAAACAAACACACATCTTGACATATCTCCCACATTGATCGCAGTGTCTCCAGAAACGGCATTCAAGGAGCCAGGACCTTTTCTCCCTACACTCTCCATTGAGTTGTCCTCAAAACCAATATACATCCTGCTATATCTCCCACATGGAAAGTGCCAGGAGGGAGAAGTGGGGATTATGTTTAGACTTTCTCGGAACTGCTTCAAATCAACTAGATATCTTTGTGCTGTAACTCTCCCAACAGCCAAACGCAAAAGCAGCAAACATCTCGCTCTATGTCCCACATCCAAAGTGCCAAGAGAGAGCTTGCTCTCCCTGTCTTTGAGTACTGTTTTCACTGTCCCGGTTACCTCTTGGCTAACGTTCTCTTCAGAGCTGCAGTGAAACCAGGAACCACGTGGAGAAGGCACCCACACTGAAAGTGCCTGGAGGGAACGTTGGGGCTTCTTCTCAGTGTCTCTGACATAGGGTTTCACTGTCCTGGGAAAGTCTCTGCTAACACCGTGCAGAGCGCTGTGCCCAATATACAGAAACGTCTTGCGGTATCTCCTACAGGGAAAGTGCCAGGAGGGAATTGTGGAGCTTGTTCTCAGTGTCTCTGAGAATTGCTCTGATTATCTGTGTGACCTCTTTGCTAAGACTCTCCAGAGAGCCGTCCTCAAAACAAACACACATCTTGACATATCTCCCACATTGATCGCAGTGTCTCCAGAAACGGCATTCAAGGAGCCAGGACCTTTTCTCCCTACACTCTCCATTGAGTTGTCCTCAAAACCAATATACATCCTGCTATATCTCCCACATGGAAAGTGCCAGGAGGGAGAAGTGGGGATTATGTTTAGACTTTCTCGGAACTGCTTCAAATCAACTAGATATCTTTGTGCTGTAAATCTCCCAACAGCCAAACGCAAAAGCAGCAAACATCTCGCTGTATGCCCCACATCCAAAGTGCCAAGAGAGAGCTTGCTCTCCCTGTCTTTGAGTACTGTTTTCACTGTCCCGGTTACCTCTTGGCTAACATTCTCTTCAGAGCTGCAGTGAAACCAGGAACCACGTGGAGAAGGCACCCACACTGAAAGTGCCTGGAGGGAACATTGGGGCTTCTTCTCAGTGTCTCTGACATAGGGTTTCACTGTCCCGGGAAAGTCTCTGCTAACACCCTGCAGAGCGCTGTGCCCAATGTACAGAAACGTCTTGCGGTATCTCCTACAGGGAAAGTGCCAGGAGGGAATTGTGGAGCTTGTTCTCAGTGTCTCTGAGAATTGCTCTGATTATCTGTGTGACCTCTTTGCTAAGACTCTCCAGAGAGCCGTCCTCAAAACAAACACACATCTTGACATATCTCCCACATTGATCGCAGTGTCTCCAGAAACGGCATTCAAGGAGCCAGGACCTTTTCTCCCTACACTCTCCATTGAGTTGTCCTCAAAACCAATATACATCCTGCTATATCTCCCACATGGAAAGTGCCAGGAGGGAGAAGTGGCGATTATGTTTAGACTTTCTCGGAACTGCTTCAAATCAACTAGATATCTTTGTGCTGTAACTCTCCCAACAGCCAAACGCAAAAGCAGCAAACATCTCGCTGTATGTCCCACATCCAAAGTGCCAAGAGAGAGCTTGCTCTCCCTGTCTTTGAGTACTGTTTTCACTGTCCCGGTTACCTCTTGGCTAACATTCTCTTCAGAGCTGCAGTGAAACCAGGAACCACGTGGAGAAGGCACCCACACTGAAAGTGCCTGGAGGGAACATTGGGGCTTCTTCTCAGTGTCTCTGACATAGGGTTTCACTGTCCCGGGAAAGTCTCTGCTAACACCCTGCAGAGCGCTGTGCCCACTATACAGAAACGTCTTGCGGTATCTCCTACAGGGAAAGTGCCAGGAGGGAATTGTCGAGCTTGTTCTCAGTGTCTCTGAGAATTGCTCTGATTATCTGTGTGACCTCTTTGCTAAGACTCTCCAGAGAGCCGTCCTCAAAACCAACACACATCTTGACATATCTCCCACATTGATCGCAGTGTCTCCAGAAACGGCATTCAAGGAGCCAGGACCTTTTCTCCCTACACTCTCCATTGAGTTGTCCTCAAAACCAATATACATCCTGCTATATCTCCCACATGGAAAGTGCCAGGAGGGAGAAGTGGGGATTATGTTTAGACTTTCTCGGAACTGCTTCAAATCAACTAGATATCTTTGTGCTGTAAATCTCCCAAGAGCCAAACGCAAAAGCAGCAAACATCTCGCTGTATGCCCCACATCCAAAGTGCCAAGAGAGAGCTTGCTCTCCCTGTCTTTGAGTACTGTTTTCACTGTCCCGGTTACCTCTTGGCTAACATTCTCTTCAGAGCTGCAGTGAAACCAGGAACCACGTGGAGAAGGCACCCACACTGAAAGTGCCTGGAGGGAACATTGGGGCTTCTTCTCAGTGTCTCTGACATAGGGTTTCACTGTCCCGGGAAAGTCTCTGCTAACACCGTGCAGAGCGCTGTGCCCAATGTACAGAAACGTCTTGCGGTATCTCCTACAGGGAAAGTGCCAGGAGGGAATTGTCGAGCTTGTTCTCAGTGTCTCTGAGAATTGCTCTGATTATCTGTGTGACCTCTTTGCTAAGACTCTCCAGAGAGCCGTCCTCAAAACAAACACACATCTTGACATATCTCCCACATTGATCGCAGTGTCTCCAGAAACGGCATTCAAGGAGCCAGGACCTTTTCTCCCTACACTCTCCATTGAGTTGTCCTCAAAACCAATATACATCCTGCTATATCTCCCACATGGAAAGTGCCAGGAGGGAGAAGTGGGGATTATGTTTAGACTTTCTCGGAACTGCTTCAAATCAACTAGATATCTTTGTGCTGTAAATCTCCCAACAGCCAAACGCAAAAGCAGCAAACATCTCGCTGTATGTCCCACATCCAAAGTGCCAAGAGAGAGCTTGCTCTCCCTGTCTTTGAGTACTGTTTTCACTGTCCCGGTTACCTCTTGGCTAACATTCTCTTCAGAGCTGCAGTGAAACCAGGAAGCACGTGGAGAAGGCACCCACACTGAAAGTGCCTGGAGGGAACATTGGGGCTTCTTCTCAGTGTCTCTGACATAGGGTTTCACTGTCCCGGGAAAGTCTCTGCTAACACCCTGCAGAGCGCTGTGCCCACTATACAGAAACGTCTTGCGGTATCTCCTACAGGGAAAGTGCCAGGAGGGAATTGTGGAGCTTGTTCTCAGTGTCTCTGAGAATTGCTCTGATTATCTGTGTGACCTCTTTGCTAAGACTCTCCAGAGAGCCGTCCTCAAAACAAACACACATCTTGACATATCTCCCACATTGATCGCAGTGTCTCCAGAAACGGCATTCAAGGAGCCAGGACCTTTTCTCCCTACACTCTCCATTGAGTTGTCCTCAAAACCAATATACATCCTGCTATATCTCCCACATGGAAAGTGCCAGGAGGGAGAAGTGGGGATTATGTTTAGACTTTCTCGGAACTGCTTCAAATCAACTAGATATCTTTGTGCTGTAACTCTCCCAACAGCCAAACGCAAAAGCAGCAAACATCTCGCTGTATGTCCCACATCCAAAGTGCCAAGAGAGAGCTTGCTCTCCCTGTCTTTGAGTACTGTTTTCACTGTCCCGGTTACCTCTTGGCTAACGTTCTCTTCAGAGCTGCAGTGAAACCAGGAACCACGTGGAGAAGGCACCCACACTGAAAGTGCCTGGAGGGAACGTTGGGGCTTCTTCTCAGTGTCTCTGACATAGGGTTTCACTGTCCTGGGAAAGTCTCTGCTAACACCCTGCAGAGCGCTGTGCCCAATGTACAGAAACGTCTTGCGGTATCTCCTACAGGGAAAGTGCCAGGAGGGAATTGTCGAGCTTGTTCTCAGTGTCTCTGAGAATTGCTCTGATTATCTGTGTGACCTCTTTGCTAAGACTCTCCAGAGAGCCGTCCTCAAAACAAACACACATCTTGACATATCTCCCACATTGATCGCAGTGTCTCCAGAAACGGCATTCAAGGAGCCAGGACCTTTTCTCCCTACACTCTCCATTGAGTTGTCCTCAAAACCAATATACATCCTGCTATATCTCCCACATGGAAAGTGCCAGGAGGGAGAAGTGGGGATTATGTTTAGACTTTCTCGGAACTGCTTCAAATCAACTAGATATCTTTGTGCTGTAACTCTCCCAACA
This sequence comes from Chroicocephalus ridibundus, assembly GCF_963924245.1. Lineage (NCBI taxonomy): Eukaryota > Metazoa > Chordata > Aves > Charadriiformes > Laridae > Chroicocephalus > Chroicocephalus ridibundus. Next base: position 252,712 of record NW_026961569.1, on the reverse strand, counting down.
GCCAAACGCAAAAGCAGCAAACATCTCGCTGTATGTCCCACATCCAAAGTGCCAAGAGAGAGCTTGCTCTCCCTGTCTTTGAGTACTGTTTTCACTGTCCAGGTTACCTCTTGGCTAACATTCTCTTCAGAGCTGCAGTGAAACCAGGAACCACGTGGAGAAGGCACCCACACTGAAAGTGCCTGGAGGGAACATTGGGGCTTCTTCTCAGTGTCTCTGACATAGGGTTTCACTGTCCCGGGAAAGTCTCTGCTAACACCGTGCAGAGCGCTGTGCCCAATATACAGAAACGTCTTGCGGTATCTCCTACAGGGAAAGTGCCAGGAGGGAATTGTCGAGCTTGTTCTCAGTGTCTCTGAGAATTGCTCTGATTATCTGTGTGACCTCTTTGCTAAGACTCTCCAGAGAGCCGTCCTCAAAACCAACACACATCTTGACATATCTCCCACATTGATCGCAGTGTCTCCAGAAACGGCATTCAAGGAGCCAGGACCTTTTCTCCCTACACTCTCCATTGAGTTGTCCTCAAAACCAATATACATCCTGCTATATCTCCCACATGGAAAGTGCCAGGAGGGAGAAGTGGGGATTATGTTTAGACTTTCTCGGAACAGCTTCAAATCAACTAGATATCTTTGTGCTGTAACTCTCCCAACAGCCAAACGCAAAAGCAGCAAACATCTCGCTCTATGTCCCACATCCAAAGTGCCAAGAGAGAGCTTGCTCTCCCTGTCTTTGAGTACTGTTTTCACTGTCCCGGTTACCTCTTGGCTAACATTCTCTTCAGAGCTGCAGTGAAACCAGGAAGCACGTGGAGAAGGCACCCACACTGAAAGTGCCTGGAGGGAACATTGGGGCTTCTTCTCAGTGTCTCTGACATAGGGTTTCACTGTCCCGGGAAAGTCTCTGCTAACACCGTGCAGAGCGCTGTGCCCAATATACAGAAACGTCTTGCGGTATCTCCTACAGGGAAAGTGCCAGGAGGGAATTGTGGAGCTTGTTCTCAGTGTCTCTGAGAATTGCTCTGATTATCTGTGTGACCTCTTTGCTAAGACTCTCCAGAGAGCCGTCCTCAAAACAAACACACATCTTGACATATCTCCCACATTGATCGCAGTGTCTCCAGAAACGGCATTCAAGGAGCCAGGACCTTTTCTCCCTACACTCTCCATTGAGTTGTCCTCAAAACCAATATACATCCTGCTATATCTCCCACATGGAAAGTGCCAGGAGGGAGAAGTGGGGATTATGTTTAGACTTTCTCGGAACTGCTTCAAATCAACTAGATATCTTTGTGCTGTAACTCTCCCAACAGCCAAACGCAAAAGCAGCAAACATCTCGCTCTATGTCCCACATCCAAAGTGCCAAGAGAGAGCTTGCTCTCCCTGTCTTTGAGTACTGTTTTCACTGTCCCGGTTACCTCTTGGCTAACATTCTCTTCAGAGCTGCAGTGAAACCAGGAACCACGTGGAGAAGGCACCCACACTGAAAGTGCCTGGAGGGAACATTGGGGCTTCTTCTCAGTGTCTCTGACATAGGGTTTCACTGTCCCGGGAAAGTCTCTGCTAACACCCTGCAGAGCGCTGTGCCCAATGTACAGAAACGTCTTGCGGTATCTCCTACAGGGAAAGTGCCAGGAGGGAATTGTCGAGCTTGTTCTCAGTGTCTCTGAGAATTGCTCTGATTATCTGTGTGACCTCTTTGCTAAGACTCTCCAGAGAGCCGTCCTCAAAACAAACACACATCTTGACATATCTCCCACATTGATCGCAGTGTCTCCAGAAACGGCATTCAAGGAGCCAGGACCTTTTCTCCCTACACTCTCCATTGAGTTGTCCTCAAAACCAATATACATCCTGCTATATCTCCCACATGGAAAGTGCCAGGAGGGAGAAGTGGCGATTATGTTTAGACTTTCTCGGAACTGCTTCAAATCAACTAGATATCTTTGTGCTGTAACTCTCCCAACAGCCAAACGCAAAAGCAGCAAACATCTCGCTCTATGTCCCACATCCAAAGTGCCAAGAGAGAGCTTGCTCTCCCTGTCTTTGAGTACTGTTTTCACTGTCCCGGTTACCTCTTGGCTAACGTTCTCTTCAGAGCTGCAGTGAAACCAGGAACCACGTGGAGAAGGCACCCACACTGAAAGTGCCTGGAGGGAACGTTGGGGCTTCTTCTCAGTGTCTCTGACATAGGGTTTCACTGTCCTGGGAAAGTCTCTGCTAACACCCTGCAGAGCGCTGTGCCCAATGTACAGAAACGTCTTGCGGTATCTCCTACAGGGAAAGTGCCAGGAGGGAATTGTCGAGCTTGTTCTCAGTGTCTCTGAGAATTGCTCTGATTATCTGTGTGACCTCTTTGCTAAGACTCTCCAGAGAGCCGTCCTCAAAACAAACACACATCTTGACATATCTCCCACATTGATCGCAGTGTCTCCAGAAACGGCATTCAAGGAGCCAGGACCTTTTCTCCCTACACTCTCCATTGAGTTGTCCTCAAAACCAATATACATCCTGCTATATCTCCCACATGGAAAGTGCCAGGAGGGAGAAGTGGCGATTATGTTTAGACTTTCTCGGAACTGCTTCAAATCAACTAGATATCTTTGTGCTGTAACTCTCCCAACAGCCAAACGCAAAAGCAGCAAACATCTCGCTCTATGTCCCACATCCAAAGTGCCAAGAGAGAGCTTGCTCTCCCTGTCTTTGAGTACTGTTTTCACTGTCCCGGTTACCTCTTGGCTAACATTCTCTTCAGAGCTGCAGTGAAACCAGGAAGCACGTGGAGAAGGCACCCACACTGAAAGTGCCTGGAGGGAACATTGGGGCTTCTTCTCAGTGTCTCTGACATAGGGTTTCACTGTCCCGGGAAAGTCTCTGCTAACACCGTGCAGAGCGCTGTGCCCAATATACAGAAACGTCTTGCGGTATCTCCTACAGGGAAAGTGCCAGGAGGGAATTGTGGAGCTTGTTCTCAGTGTCTCTGAGAATTGCTCTGATTATCTGTGTGACCTCTTTGCTAAGACTCTCCAGAGAGCCGTCCTCAAAACAAACACACATCTTGACATATCTCCCACATTGATCGCAGTGTCTCCAGAAACGGCATTCAAGGAGCCAGGACCTTTTCTCCCTACACTCTCCATTGAGTTGTCCTCAAAACCAATATACATCCTGCTATATCTCCCACATGGAAAGTGCCAGGAGGGAGAAGTGGGGATTATGTTTAGACTTTCTCGGAACTGCTTCAAATCAACTAGATATCTTTGTGCTGTAACTCTCCCAACAGCCAAACGCAAAAGCAGCAAACATCTCGCTCTATGTCCCACATCCAAAGTGCCAAGAGAGAGCTTGCTCTCCCTGTCTTTGAGTACTGTTTTCACTGTCCCGGTTACCTCTTGGCTAACGTTCTCTTCAGAGCTGCAGTGAAACCAGGAACCACGTGGAGAAGGCACCCACACTGAAAGTGCCTGGAGGGAACGTTGGGGCTTCTTCTCAGTGTCTCTGACATAGGGTTTCACTGTCCTGGGAAAGTCTCTGCTAACACCGTGCAGAGCGCTGTGCCCAATATACAGAAACGTCTTGCGGTATCTCCTACAGGGAAAGTGCCAGGAGGGAATTGTGGAGCTTGTTCTCAGTGTCTCTGAGAATTGCTCTGATTATCTGTGTGACCTCTTTGCTAAGACTCTCCAGAGAGCCGTCCTCAAAACAAACACACATCTTGACATATCTCCCACATTGATCGCAGTGTCTCCAGAAACGGCATTCAAGGAGCCAGGACCTTTTCTCCCTACACTCTCCATTGAGTTGTCCTCAAAACCAATATACATCCTGCTATATCTCCCACATGGAAAGTGCCAGGAGGGAGAAGTGGGGATTATGTTTAGACTTTCTCGGAACTGCTTCAAATCAACTAGATATCTTTGTGCTGTAAATCTCCCAACAGCCAAACGCAAAAGCAGCAAACATCTCGCTGTATGCCCCACATCCAAAGTGCCAAGAGAGAGCTTGCTCTCCCTGTCTTTGAGTACTGTTTTCACTGTCCCGGTTACCTCTTGGCTAACATTCTCTTCAGAGCTGCAGTGAAACCAGGAACCACGTGGAGAAGGCACCCACACTGAAAGTGCCTGGAGGGAACATTGGGGCTTCTTCTCAGTGTCTCTGACATAGGGTTTCACTGTCCCGGGAAAGTCTCTGCTAACACCGTGCAGAGCGCTGTGCCCAATATACAGAAACGTCTTGCGGTATCTCCTACAGGGAAAGTGCCAGGAGGGAATTGTCGAGCTTGTTCTCAGTGTCTCTGAGAATTGCTCTGATTATCTGTGTGACCTCTTTGCTAAGACTCTCCAGAGAGCCGTCCTCAAAACCAACACACATCTTGACATATCTCCCACATTGATCGCAGTGTCTCCAGAAACGGCATTCAAGGAGCCAGGACCTTTTCTCCCTACACTCTCCATTGAGTTGTCCTCAAAACCAATATACATCCTGCTATATCTCCCACATGGAAAGTGCCAGGAGGGAGAAGTGGGGATTATGTTTAGACTTTCTCGGAACAGCTTCAAATCAACTAGATATCTTTGTGCTGTAACTCTCCCAACAGCCAAACGCAAAAGCAGCAAACATCTCGCTGTATGCCCCACATCCAAAGTGCCAAGAGAGAGCTTGCTCTCCCTGTCTTTGAGTACTGTTTTCACTGTCCCGGTTACCTCTTGGCTAACATTCTCTTCAGAGCTGCAGTGAAACCAGGAACCACGTGGAGAAGGCACCCACACTGAAAGTGCCTGGAGGGAACATTGGGGCTTCTTCTCAGTGTCTCTGACATAGGGTTTCACTGTCCCGGGAAAGTCTCTGCTAACACCCTGCAGAGCGCTGTGCCCAATGTACAGAAACGTCTTGCGGTATCTCCTACAGGGAAAGTGCCAGGAGGGAATTGTCGAGCTTGTTCTCAGTGTCTCTGAGAATTGCTCTGATTATCTGTGTGACCTCTTTGCTAAGACTCTCCAGAGAGCCGTCCTCAAAACAAACACACATCTTGACATATCTCCCACATTGATCGCAGTGTCTCCAGAAACGGCATTCAAGGAGCCAGGACCTTTTCTCCCTACACTCTCCATTGAGTTGTCCTCAAAACCAATATACATCCTGCTATATCTCCCACATGGAAAGTGCCAGGAGGGAGAAGTGGCGATTATGTTTAGACTTTCTCGGAACTGCTTCAAATCAACTAGATATCTTTGTGCTGTAACTCTCCCAACAGCCAAACGCAAAAGCAGCAAACATCTCGCTCTATGTCCCACATCCAAAGTGCCAAGAGAGAGCTTGCTCTCCCTGTCTTTGAGTACTGTTTTCACTGTCCCGGTTACCTCTTGGCTAACGTTCTCTTCAGAGCTGCAGTGAAACCAGGAACCACGTGGAGAAGGCACCCACACTGAAAGTGCCTGGAGGGAACGTTGGGGCTTCTTCTCAGTGTCTCTGACATAGGGTTTCACTGTCCTGGGAAAGTCTCTGCTAACACCCTGCAGAGCGCTGTGCCCAATGTACAGAAACGTCTTGCGGTATCTCCTACAGGGAAAGTGCCAGGAGGGAATTGTCGAGCTTGTTCTCAGTGTCTCTGAGAATTGCTCTGATTATCTGTGTGACCTCTTTGCTAAGACTCTCCAGAGAGCCGTCCTCAAAACAAACACACATCTTGACATATCTCCCACATTGATCGCAGTGTCTCCAGAAACGGCATTCAAGGAGCCAGGACCTTTTCTCCCTACACTCTCCATTGAGTTGTCCTCAAAACCAATATACATCCTGCTATATCTCCCACATGGAAAGTGCCAGGAGGGAGAAGTGGCGATTATGTTTAGACTTTCTCGGAACTGCTTCAAATCAACTAGATATCTTTGTGCTGTAACTCTCCCAACAGCCAAACGCAAAAGCAGCAAACATCTCGCTCTATGTCCCACATCCAAAGTGCCAAGAGAGAGCTTGCTCTCCCTGTCTTTGAGTACTGTTTTCACTGTCCCGGTTACCTCTTGGCTAACATTCTCTTCAGAGCTGCAGTGAAACCAGGAAGCACGTGGAGAAGGCACCCACACTGAAAGTGCCTGGAGGGAACATTGGGGCTTCTTCTCAGTGTCTCTGACATAGGGTTTCACTGTCCCGGGAAAGTCTCTGCTAACACCGTGCAGAGCGCTGTGCCCAATATACAGAAACGTCTTGCGGTATCTCCTACAGGGAAAGTGCCAGGAGGGAATTGTGGAGCTTGTTCTCAGTGTCTCTGAGAATTGCTCTGATTATCTGTGTGACCTCTTTGCTAAGACTCTCCAGAGAGCCGTCCTCAAAACAAACACACATCTTGACATATCTCCCACATTGATCGCAGTGTCTCCAGAAACGGCATTCAAGGAGCCAGGACCTTTTCTCCCTACACTCTCCATTGAGTTGTCCTCAAAACCAATATACATCCTGCTATATCTCCCACATGGAAAGTGCCAGGAGGGAGAAGTGGGGATTATGTTTAGACTTTCTCGGAACTGCTTCAAATCAACTAGATATCTTTGTGCTGTAACTCTCCCAACAGCCAAACGCAAAAGCAGCAAACATCTCGCTCTATGTCCCACATCCAAAGTGCCAAGAGAGAGCTTGCTCTCCCTGTCTTTGAGTACTGTTTTCACTGTCCCGGTTACCTCTTGGCTAACGTTCTCTTCAGAGCTGCAGTGAAACCAGGAACCACGTGGAGAAGGCACCCACACTGAAAGTGCCTGGAGGGAACGTTGGGGCTTCTTCTCAGTGTCTCTGACATAGGGTTTCACTGTCCTGGGAAAGTCTCTGCTAACACCGTGCAGAGCGCTGTGCCCAATATACAGAAACGTCTTGCGGTATCTCCTACAGGGAAAGTGCCAGGAGGGAATTGTGGAGCTTGTTCTCAGTGTCTCTGAGAATTGCTCTGATTATCTGTGTGACCTCTTTGCTAAGACTCTCCAGAGAGCCGTCCTCAAAACAAACACACATCTTGACATATCTCCCACATTGATCGCAGTGTCTCCAGAAACGGCATTCAAGGAGCCAGGACCTTTTCTCCCTACACTCTCCATTGAGTTGTCCTCAAAACCAATATACATCCTGCTATATCTCCCACATGGAAAGTGCCAGGAGGGAGAAGTGGGGATTATGTTTAGACTTTCTCGGAACTGCTTCAAATCAACTAGATATCTTTGTGCTGTAAATCTCCCAACAGCCAAACGCAAAAGCAGCAAACATCTCGCTGTATGCCCCACATCCAAAGTGCCAAGAGAGAGCTTGCTCTCCCTGTCTTTGAGTACTGTTTTCACTGTCCCGGTTACCTCTTGGCTAACATTCTCTTCAGAGCTGCAGTGAAACCAGGAACCACGTGGAGAAGGCACCCACACTGAAAGTGCCTGGAGGGAACATTGGGGCTTCTTCTCAGTGTCTCTGACATAGGGTTTCACTGTCCCGGGAAAGTCTCTGCTAACACCGTGCAGAGCGCTGTGCCCAATATACAGAAACGTCTTGCGGTATCTCCTACAGGGAAAGTGCCAGGAGGGAATTGTCGAGCTTGTTCTCAGTGTCTCTGAGAATTGCTCTGATTATCTGTGTGACCTCTTTGCTAAGACTCTCCAGAGAGCCGTCCTCAAAACCAACACACATCTTGACATATCTCCCACATTGATCGCAGTGTCTCCAGAAACGGCATTCAAGGAGCCAGGACCTTTTCTCCCTACACTCTCCATTGAGTTGTCCTCAAAACCAATATACATCCTGCTATATCTCCCACATGGAAAGTGCCAGGAGGGAGAAGTGGGGATTATGTTTAGACTTTCTCGGAACAGCTTCAAATCAACTAGATATCTTTGTGCTGTAACTCTCCCAACAGCCAAACGCAAAAGCAGCAAACATCTCGCTCTATGTCCCACATCCAAAGTGCCAAGAGAGAGCTTGCTCTCCCTGTCTTTGAGTACTGTTTTCACTGTCCCGGTTACCTCTTGGCTAACATTCTCTTCAGAGCTGCAGTGAAACCAGGAACCACGTGGAGAAGGCACCCACACTGAAAGTGCCTGGAGGGAACATTGGGGCTTCTTCTCAGTGTCTCTGACATAGGGTTTCACTGTCCCGGGAAAGTCTCTGCTAACACCGTGCAGAGCGCTGTGCCCAATATACAGAAACGTCTTGCGGTATCTCCTACAGGGAAAGTGCCAGGAGGGAATTGTGGAGCTTGTTCTCAGTGTCTCTGAGAATTGCTCTGATTATCTGTGTGACCTCTTTGCTAAGACTCTCCAGAGAGCCGTCCTCAAAACAAACACACATCTTGACATATCTCCCACATTGATCGCAGTGTCTCCAGAAACGGCATTCAAGGAGCCAGGACCTTTTCTCCCTACACTCTCCATTGAGTTGTCCTCAAAACCAATATACATCCTGCTATATCTCCCACATGGAAAGTGCCAGGAGGGAGAAGTGGGGATTATGTTTAGACTTTCTCGGAACTGCTTCAAATCAACTAGATATCTTTGTGCTGTAACTCTCCCAACAGCCAAACGCAAAAGCAGCAAACATCTCGCTCTATGTCCCACATCCAAAGTGCCAAGAGAGAGCTTGCTCTCCCTGTCTTTGAGTACTGTTTTCACTGTCCCGGTTACCTCTTGGCTAACGTTCTCTTCAGAGCTGCAGTGAAACCAGGAACCACGTGGAGAAGGCACCCACACTGAAAGTGCCTGGAGGGAACGTTGGGGCTTCTTCTCAGTGTCTCTGACATAGGGTTTCACTGTCCTGGGAAAGTCTCTGCTAACACCGTGCAGAGCGCTGTGCCCAATATACAGAAACGTCTTGCGGTATCTCCTACAGGGAAAGTGCCAGGAGGGAATTGTGGAGCTTGTTCTCAGTGTCTCTGAGAATTGCTCTGATTATCTGTGTGACCTCTTTGCTAAGACTCTCCAGAGAGCCGTCCTCAAAACAAACACACATCTTGACATATCTCCCACATTGATCGCAGTGTCTCCAGAAACGGCATTCAAGGAGCCAGGACCTTTTCTCCCTACACTCTCCATTGAGTTGTCCTCAAAACCAATATACATCCTGCTATATCTCCCACATGGAAAGTGCCAGGAGGGAGAAGTGGGGATTATGTTTAGACTTTCTCGGAACTGCTTCAAATCAACTAGATATCTTTGTGCTGTAAATCTCCCAACAGCCAAACGCAAAAGCAGCAAACATCTCGCTGTATGCCCCACATCCAAAGTGCCAAGAGAGAGCTTGCTCTCCCTGTCTTTGAGTACTGTTTTCACTGTCCCGGTTACCTCTTGGCTAACATTCTCTTCAGAGCTGCAGTGAAACCAGGAACCACGTGGAGAAGGCACCCACACTGAAAGTGCCTGGAGGGAACATTGGGGCTTCTTCTCAGTGTCTCTGACATAGGGTTTCACTGTCCCGGGAAAGTCTCTGCTAACACCGTGCAGAGCGCTGTGCCCAATATACAGAAACGTCTTGCGGTATCTCCTACAGGGAAAGTGCCAGGAGGGAATTGTCGAGCTTGTTCTCAGTGTCTCTGAGAATTGCTCTGATTATCTGTGTGACCTCTTTGCTAAGACTCTCCAGAGAGCCGTCCTCAAAACCAACACACATCTTGACATATCTCCCACATTGATCGCAGTGTCTCCAGAAACGGCATTCAAGGAGCCAGGACCTTTTCTCCCTACACTCTCCATTGAGTTGTCCTCAAAACCAATATACATCCTGCTATATCTCCCACATGGAAAGTGCCAGGAGGGAGAAGTGGGGATTATGTTTAGACTTTCTCGGAACAGCTTCAAATCAACTAGATATCTTTGTGCTGTAACTCTCCCAACAGCCAAACGCAAAAGCAGCAAACATCTCGCTCTATGTCCCACATCCAAAGTGCCAAGAGAGAGCTTGCTCTCCCTGTCTTTGAGTACTGTTTTCACTGTCCCGGTTACCTCTTGGCTAACATTCTCTTCAGAGCTGCAGTGAAACCAGGAAGCACGTGGAGAAGGCACCCACACTGAAAGTGCCTGGAGGGAACATTGGGGCTTCTTCTCAGTGTCTCTGACATAGGGTTTCACTGTCCCGGGAAAGTCTCTGCTAACACCGTGCAGAGCGCTGTGCCCAATATACAGAAACGTCTTGCGGTATCTCCTACAGGGAAAGTGCCAGGAGGGAATTGTGGAGCTTGTTCTCAGTGTCTCTGAGAATTGCTCTGATTATCTGTGTGACCTCTTTGCTAAGACTCTCCAGAGAGCCGTCCTCAAAACAAACACACATCTTGACATATCTCCCACATTGATCGCAGTGTCTCCAGAAACGGCATTCAAGGAGCCAGGACCTTTTCTCCCTACACTCTCCATTGAGTTGTCCTCAAAACCAATATACATCCTGCTATATCTCCCACATGGAAAGTGCCAGGAGGGAGAAGTGGGGATTATGTTTAGACTTTCTCGGAACTGCTTCAAATCAACTAGATATCTTTGTGCTGTAACTCTCCCAACAGCCAAACGCAAAAGCAGCAAACATCTCGCTCTATGTCCCACATCCAAAGTGCCAAGAGAGAGCTTGCTCTCCCTGTCTTTGAGTACTGTTTTCACTGTCCCGGTTACCTCTTGGCTAACGTTCTCTTCAGAGCTGCAGTGAAACCAGGAACCACGTGGAGAAGGCACCCACACTGAAAGTGCCTGGAGGGAACGTTGGGGCTTCTTCTCAGTGTCTCTGACATAGGGTTTCACTGTCCTGGGAAAGTCTCTGCTAACACCGTGCAGAGCGCTGTGCCCAATATACAGAAACGTCTTGCGGTATCTCCTACAGGGAAAGTGCCAGGAGGGAATTGTGGAGCTTGTTCTCAGTGTCTCTGAGAATTGCTCTGATTATCTGTGTGACCTCTTTGCTAAGACTCTCCAGAGAGCCGTCCTCAAAACAAACACACATCTTGACATATCTCCCACATTGATCGCAGTGTCTCCAGAAACGGCATTCAAGGAGCCAGGACCTTTTCTCCCTACACTCTCCATTGAGTTGTCCTCAAAACCAATATACATCCTGCTATATCTCCCACATGGAAAGTGCCAGGAGGGAGAAGTGGGGATTATGTTTAGACTTTCTCGGAACTGCTTCAAATCAACTAGATATCTTTGTGCTGTAAATCTCCCAACAGCCAAACGCAAAAGCAGCAAACATCTCGCTGTATGCCCCACATCCAAAGTGCCAAGAGAGAGCTTGCTCTCCCTGTCTTTGAGTACTGTTTTCACTGTCCCGGTTACCTCTTGGCTAACATTCTCTTCAGAGCTGCAGTGAAACCAGGAACCACGTGGAGAAGGCACCCACACTGAAAGTGCCTGGAGGGAACATTGGGGCTTCTTCTCAGTGTCTCTGACATAGGGTTTCACTGTCCCGGGAAAGTCTCTGCTAACACCCTGCAGAGCGCTGTGCCCAATGTACAGAAACGTCTTGCGGTATCTCCTACAGGGAAAGTGCCAGGAGGGAATTGTGGAGCTTGTTCTCAGTGTCTCTGAGAATTGCTCTGATTATCTGTGTGACCTCTTTGCTAAGACTCTCCAGAGAGCCGTCCTCAAAACAAACACACATCTTGACATATCTCCCACATTGATCGCAGTGTCTCCAGAAACGGCATTCAAGGAGCCAGGACCTTTTCTCCCTACACTCTCCATTGAGTTGTCCTCAAAACCAATATACATCCTGCTATATCTCCCACATGGAAAGTGCCAGGAGGGAGAAGTGGCGATTATGTTTAGACTTTCTCGGAACTGCTTCAAATCAACTAGATATCTTTGTGCTGTAACTCTCCCAACAGCCAAACGCAAAAGCAGCAAACATCTCGCTGTATGTCCCACATCCAAAGTGCCAAGAGAGAGCTTGCTCTCCCTGTCTTTGAGTACTGTTTTCACTGTCCCGGTTACCTCTTGGCTAACATTCTCTTCAGAGCTGCAGTGAAACCAGGAACCACGTGGAGAAGGCACCCACACTGAAAGTGCCTGGAGGGAACATTGGGGCTTCTTCTCAGTGTCTCTGACATAGGGTTTCACTGTCCCGGGAAAGTCTCTGCTAACACCCTGCAGAGCGCTGTGCCCACTATACAGAAACGTCTTGCGGTATCTCCTACAGGGAAAGTGCCAGGAGGGAATTGTCGAGCTTGTTCTCAGTGTCTCTGAGAATTGCTCTGATTATCTGTGTGACCTCTTTGCTAAGACTCTCCAGAGAGCCGTCCTCAAAACCAACACACATCTTGACATATCTCCCACATTGATCGCAGTGTCTCCAGAAACGGCATTCAAGGAGCCAGGACCTTTTCTCCCTACACTCTCCATTGAGTTGTCCTCAAAACCAATATACATCCTGCTATATCTCCCACATGGAAAGTGCCAGGAGGGAGAAGTGGGGATTATGTTTAGACTTTCTCGGAACTGCTTCAAATCAACTAGATATCTTTGTGCTGTAAATCTCCCAAGAGCCAAACGCAAAAGCAGCAAACATCTCGCTGTATGCCCCACATCCAAAGTGCCAAGAGAGAGCTTGCTCTCCCTGTCTTTGAGTACTGTTTTCACTGTCCCGGTTACCTCTTGGCTAACATTCTCTTCAGAGCTGCAGTGAAACCAGGAACCACGTGGAGAAGGCACCCACACTGAAAGTGCCTGGAGGGAACATTGGGGCTTCTTCTCAGTGTCTCTGACATAGGGTTTCACTGTCCCGGGAAAGTCTCTGCTAACACCGTGCAGAGCGCTGTGCCCAATGTACAGAAACGTCTTGCGGTATCTCCTACAGGGAAAGTGCCAGGAGGGAATTGTCGAGCTTGTTCTCAGTGTCTCTGAGAATTGCTCTGATTATCTGTGTGACCTCTTTGCTAAGACTCTCCAGAGAGCCGTCCTCAAAACAAACACACATCTTGACATATCTCCCACATTGATCGCAGTGTCTCCAGAAACGGCATTCAAGGAGCCAGGACCTTTTCTCCCTACACTCTCCATTGAGTTGTCCTCAAAACCAATATACATCCTGCTATATCTCCCACATGGAAAGTGCCAGGAGGGAGAAGTGGGGATTATGTTTAGACTTTCTCGGAACTGCTTCAAATCAACTAGATATCTTTGTGCTGTAAATCTCCCAACAGCCAAACGCAAAAGCAGCAAACATCTCGCTGTATGTCCCACATCCAAAGTGCCAAGAGAGAGCTTGCTCTCCCTGTCTTTGAGTACTGTTTTCACTGTCCCGGTTACCTCTTGGCTAACATTCTCTTCAGAGCTGCAGTGAAACCAGGAACCACGTGGAGAAGGCACCCACACTGAAAGTGCCTGGAGGGAACATTGGGGCTTCTTCTCAGTGTCTCTGACATAGGGTTTCACTGTCCCGGGAAAGTCTCTGCTAACACCGTGCAGAGCGCTGTGCCCAATATACAGAAACGTCTTGCGGTATCTCCTACAGGGAAAGTGCCAGGAGGGAATTGTCGAGCTTGTTCTCAGTGTCTCTGAGAATTGCTCTGATTATCTGTGTGACCTCTTTGCTAAGACTCTCCAGAGAGCCGTCCTCAAAACCAACACACATCTTGACATATCTCCCACATTGATCGCAGTGTCTCCAGAAACGGCATTCAAGGAGCCAGGACCTTTTCTCCCTACACTCTCCATTGAGTTGTCCTCAAAACCAATATACATCCTGCTATATCTCCCACATGGAAAGTGCCAGGAGGGAGAAGTGGCGATTATGTTTAGACTTTCTCGGAACTGCTTCAAATCAACTAGATATCTTTGTGCTGTAACTCTCCCAACAGCCAAACGCAAAAGCAGCAAACATCTCGCTGTATGTCCCACATCCAAAGTGCCAAGAGAGAGCTTGCTCTCCCTGTCTTTGAGTACTGTTTTCACTGTCCCGGTTACCTCTTGGCTAACATTCTCTTCAGAGCTGCAGTGAAACCAGGAACCACGTGGAGAAGGCACCCACACTGAAAGTGCCTGGAGGGAACATTGGGGCTTCTTCTCAGTGTCTCTGACATAGGGTTTCACTGTCCCGGGAAAGTCTCTGCTAACACCCTGCAGAGCGCTGTGCCCACTATACAGAAACGTCTTGCGGTATCTCCTACAGGGAAAGTGCCAGGAGGGAATTGTCGAGCTTGTTCTCAGTGTCTCTGAGAATTGCTCTGATTATCTGTGTGACCTCTTTGCTAAGACTCTCCAGAGAGCCGTCCTCAAAACCAACACACATCTTGACATATCTCCCACATTGATCGCAGTGTCTCCAGAAACGGCATTCAAGGAGCCAGGACCTTTTCTCCCTACACTCTCCATTGAGTTGTCCTCAAAACCAATATACATCCTGCTATATCTCCCACATGGAAAGTGCCAGGAGGGAGAAGTGGGGATTATGTTTAGACTTTCTCGGAACTGCTTCAAATCAACTAGATATCTTTGTGCTGTAAATCTCCCAAGAGCCAAACGCAAAAGCAGCAAACATCTCGCTGTATGCCCCACATCCAAAGTGCCAAGAGAGAGCTTGCTCTCCCTGTCTTTGAGTACTGTTTTCACTGTCCCGGTTACCTCTTGGCTAACATTCTCTTCAGAGCTGCAGTGAAACCAGGAACCACGTGGAGAAGGCACCCACACTGAAAGTGCCTGGAGGGAACATTGGGGCTTCTTCTCAGTGTCTCTGACATAGGGTTTCACTGTCCCGGGAAAGTCTCTGCTAACACCGTGCAGAGCGCTGTGCCCAATGTACAGAAACGTCTTGCGGTATCTCCTACAGGGAAAGTGCCAGGAGGGAATTGTCGAGCTTGTTCTCAGTGTCTCTGAGAATTGCTCTGATTATCTGTGTGACCTCTTTGCTAAGACTCTCCAGAGAGCCGTCCTCAAAACAAACACACATCTTGACATATCTCCCACATTGATCGCAGTGTCTCCAGAAACGGCATTCAAGGAGCCAGGACCTTTTCTCCCTACACTCTCCATTGAGTTGTCCTCAAAACCAATATACATCCTGCTATATCTCCCACATGGAAAGTGCCAGGAGGGAGAAGTGGGGATTATGTTTAGACTTTCTCGGAACTGCTTCAAATCAACTAGATATCTTTGTGCTGTAAATCTCCCAACAGCCAAACGCAAAAGCAGCAAACATCTCGCTGTATGTCCCACATCCAAAGTGCCAAGAGAGAGCTTGCTCTCCCTGTCTTTGAGTACTGTTTTCACTGTCCCGGTTACCTCTTGGCTAACATTCTCTTCAGAGCTGCAGTGAAACCAGGAACCACGTGGAGAAGGCACCCACACTGAAAGTGCCTGGAGGGAACATTGGGGCTTCTTCTCAGTGTCTCTGACATAGGGTTTCACTGTCCCGGGAAAGTCTCTGCTAACACCGTGCAGAGCGCTGTGCCCAATATACAGAAACGTCTTGCGGTATCTCCTACAGGGAAAGTGCCAGGAGGGAATTGTCGAGCTTGTTCTCAGTGTCTCTGAGAATTGCTCTGATTATCTGTGTGACCTCTTTGCTAAGACTCTCCAGAGAGCCGTCCTCAAAACCAACACACATCTTGACATATCTCCCACATTGATCGCAGTGTCTCCAGAAACGGCATTCAAGGAGCCAGGACCTTTTCTCCCTACACTCTCCATTGAGTTGTCCTCAAAACCAATATACATCCTGCTATATCTCCCACATGGAAAGTGCCAGGAGGGAGAAGTGGGGATTATGTTTAGACTTTCTCGGAACAGCTTCAAATCAACTAGATATCTTTGTGCTGTAACTCTCCCAACAGCCAAACGCAAAAGCAGCAAACATCTCGCTCTATGTCCCACATCCAAAGTGCCAAGAGAGAGCTTGCTCTCCCTGTCTTTGAGTACTGTTTTCACTGTCCCGGTTACCTCTTGGCTAACATTCTCTTCAGAGCTGCAGTGAAACCAGGAAGCACGTGGAGAAGGCACCCACACTGAAAGTGCCTGGAGGGAACATTGGGGCTTCTTCTCAGTGTCTCTGACATAGGGTTTCACTGTCCCGGGAAAGTCTCTGCTAACACCCTGCAGAGCGCTGTGCCCACTATACAGAAACGTCTTGCGGTATCTCCTACAGGGAAAGTGCCAGGAGGGAATTGTGGAGCTTGTTCTCAGTGTCTCTGAGAATTGCTCTGATTATCTGTGTGACCTCTTTGCTAAGACTCTCCAGAGAGCCGTCCTCAAAACAAACACACATCTTGACATATCTCCCACATTGATCGCAGTGTCTCCAGAAACGGCATTCAAGGAGCCAGGACCTTTTCTCCCTACACTCTCCATTGAGTTGTCCTCAAAACCAATATACATCCTGCTATATCTCCCACATGGAAAGTGCCAGGAGGGAGAAGTGGGGATTATGTTTAGACTTTCTCGGAACTGCTTCAAATCAACTAGATATCTTTGTGCTGTAACTCTCCCAACAGCCAAACGCAAAAGCAGCAAACATCTCGCTGTATGTCCCACATCCAAAGTGCCAAGAGAGAGCTTGCTCTCCCTGTCTTTGAGTACTGTTTTCACTGTCCCGGTTACCTCTTGGCTAACGTTCTCTTCAGAGCTGCAGTGAAACCAGGAACCACGTGGAGAAGGCACCCACACTGAAAGTGCCTGGAGGGAACGTTGGGGCTTCTTCTCAGTGTCTCTGACATAGGGTTTCACTGTCCTGGGAAAGTCTCTGCTAACACCCTGCAGAGCGCTGTGCCCAATGTACAGAAACGTCTTGCGGTATCTCCTACAGGGAAAGTGCCAGGAGGGAATTGTCGAGCTTGTTCTCAGTGTCTCTGAGAATTGCTCTGATTATCTGTGTGACCTCTTTGCTAAGACTCTCCAGAGAGCCGTCCTCAAAACAAACACACATCTTGACATATCTCCCACATTGATCGCAGTGTCTCCAGAAACGGCATTCAAGGAGCCAGGACCTTTTCTCCCTACACTCTCCATTGAGTTGTCCTCAAAACCAATATACATCCTGCTATATCTCCCACATGGAAAGTGCCAGGAGGGAGAAGTGGCGATTATGTTTAGACTTTCTCGGAACTGCTTCAAATCAACTAGATATCTTTGTGCTGTAACTCTCCCAACAGCCAAACGCAAAAGCAGCAAACATCTCGCTGTATGTCCCACATCCAAAGTGCCAAGAGAGAGCTTGCTCTCCCTGTCTTTGAGTACTGTTTTCACTGTCCAGGTTACCTCTTGGCTAACATTCTCTTCAGAGCTGCAGTGAAACCAGGAACCACGTGGAGAAGGCACCCACACTGAAAGTGCCTGGAGGGAACATTGGGGCTTCTTCTCAGTGTCTCTGACATAGGGTTTCACTGTCCCGGGAAAGTCTCTGCTAACACCGTGCAGAGCGCTGTGCCCAATATACAGAAACGTCTTGCGGTATCTCCTACAGGGAAAGTGCCAGGAGGGAATTGTCGAGCTTGTTCTCAGTGTCTCTGAGAATTGCTCTGATTATCTGTGTGACCTCTTTGCTAAGACTCTCCAGAGAGCCGTCCTCAAAACCAACACACATCTTGACATATCTCCCACATTGATCGCAGTGTCTCCAGAAACGGCATTCAAGGAGCCAGGACCTTTTCTCCCTACACTCTCCATTGAGTTGTCCTCAAAACCAATATACATCCTGCTATATCTCCCACATGGAAAGTGCCAGGAGGGAGAAGTGGGGATTATGTTTAGACTTTCTCGGAACAGCTTCAAATCAACTAGATATCTTTGTGCTGTAACTCTCCCAACAGCCAAACGCAAAAGCAGCAAACATCTCGCTCTATGTCCCACATCCAAAGTGCCAAGAGAGAGCTTGCTCTCCCTGTCTTTGAGTAGTGTTTTCACTGTCCCGGTTACCTCTTGGCTAACATTCTCTTCAGAGCTGCAGTGAAACCAGGAAGCACGTGGAGAAGGCACCCACACTGAAAGTGCCTGGAGGGAACATTGGGGCTTCTTCTCAGTGTCTCTGACATAGGGTTTCACTGTCCCGGGAAAGTCTCTGCTAACACCGTGCAGAGCGCTGTGCCCAATATACAGAAACGTCTTGCGGTATCTCCTACAGGGAAAGTGCCAGGAGGGAATTGTGGAGCTTGTTCTCAGTGTCTCTGAGAATTGCTCTGATTATCTGTGTGACCTCTTTGCTAAGACTCTCCAGAGAGCCGTCCTCAAAACAAACACACATCTTGACATATCTCCCACATTGATCGCAGTGTCTCCAGAAACGGCATTCAAGGAGCCAGGACCTTTTCTCCCTACACTCTCCATTGAGTTGTCCTCAAAACCAATATACATCCTGCTATATCTCCCACATGGAAAGTGCCAGGAGGGAGAAGTGGGGATTATGTTTAGACTTTCTCGGAACTGCTTCAAATCAACTAGATATCTTTGTGCTGTAACTCTCCCAACAGCCAAACGCAAAAGCAGCAAACATCTCGCTCTATGTCCCACATCCAAAGTGCCAAGAGAGAGCTTGCTCTCCCTGTCTTTGAGTACTGTTTTCACTGTCCCGGTTACCTCTTGGCTAACGTTCTCTTCAGAGCTGCAGTGAAACCAGGAACCACGTGGAGAAGGCACCCACACTGAAAGTGCCTGGAGGGAACGTTGGGGCTTCTTCTCAGTGTCTCTGACATAGGGTTTCACTGTCCTGGGAAAGTCTCTGCTAACACCGTGCAGAGCGCTGTGCCCAATATACAGAAACGTCTTGCGGTATCTCCTACAGGGAAAGTGCCAGGAGGGAATTGTGGAGCTTGTTCTCAGTGTCTCTGAGAATTGCTCTGATTATCTGTGTGACCTCTTTGCTAAGACTCTCCAGAGAGCCGTCCTCAAAACAAACACACATCTTGACATATCTCCCACATTGATCGCAGTGTCTCCAGAAACGGCATTCAAGGAGCCAGGACCTTTTCTCCCTACACTCTCCATTGAGTTGTCCTCAAAACCAATATACATCCTGCTATATCTCCCACATGGAAAGTGCCAGGAGGGAGAAGTGGGGATTATGTTTAGACTTTCTCGGAACTGCTTCAAATCAACTAGATATCTTTGTGCTGTAACTCTCCCAACAGCCAAACGCAAAAGCAGCAAACATCTCGCTGTATGTCCCACATCCAAAGTGCCAAGAGAGAGCTTGCTCTCCCTGTCTTTGAGTACTGTTTTCACTGTCCCGGTTACCTCTTGGCTAACGTTCTCTTCAGAGCTGCAGTGAAACCAGGAACCACGTGGAGAAGGCACCCACACTGAAAGTGCCTGGAGGGAACGTTGGGGCTTCTTCTCAGTGTCTCTGACATAGGGTTTCACTGTCCTGGGAAAGTCTCTGCTAACACCCTGCAGAGCGCTGTGCCCAATGTACAGAAACGTCTTGCGGTATCTCCTACAGGGAAAGTGCCAGGAGGGAATTGTCGAGCTTGTTCTCAGTGTCTCTGAGAATTGCTCTGATTATCTGTGTGACCTCTTTGCTAAGACTCTCCAGAGAGCCGTCCTCAAAACAAACACACATCTTGACATATCTCCCACATTGATCGCAGTGTCTCCAGAAACGGCATTCAAGGAGCCAGGACCTTTTCTCCCTACACTCTCCATTGAGTTGTCCTCAAAACCAATATACATCCTGCTATATCTCCCACATGGAAAGTGCCAGGAGGGAGAAGTGGCGATTATGTTTAGACTTTCTCGGAACTGCTTCAAATCAACTAGATATCTTTGTGCTGTAACTCTCCCAACAGCCAAACGCAAAAGCAGCAAACATCTCGCTGTATGTCCCACATCCAAAGTGCCAAGAGAGAGCTTGCTCTCCCTGTCTTTGAGTACTGTTTTCACTGTCCAGGTTACCTCTTGGCTAACATTCTCTTCAGAGCTGCAGTGAAACCAGGAACCACGTGGAGAAGGCACCCACACTGAAAGTGCCTGGAGGGAACATTGGGGCTTCTTCTCAGTGTCTCTGACATAGGGTTTCACTGTCCCGGGAAAGTCTCTGCTAACACCGTGCAGAGCGCTGTGCCCAATATACAGAAACGTCTTGCGGTATCTCCTACAGGGAAAGTGCCAGGAGGGAATTGTCGAGCTTGTTCTCAGTGTCTCTGAGAATTGCTCTGATTATCTGTGTGACCTCTTTGCTAAGACTCTCCAGAGAGCCGTCCTCAAAACCAACACACATCTTGACATATCTCCCACATTGATCGCAGTGTCTCCAGAAACGGCATTCAAGGAGCCAGGACCTTTTCTCCCTACACTCTCCATTGAGTTGTCCTCAAAACCAATATACATCCTGCTATATCTCCCACATGGAAAGTGCCAGGAGGGAGAAGTGGGGATTATGTTTAGACTTTCTCGGAACAGCTTCAAATCAACTAGATATCTTTGTGCTGTAACTCTCCCAACAGCCAAACGCAAAAGCAGCAAACATCTCGCTCTATGTCCCACATCCAAAGTGCCAAGAGAGAGCTTGCTCTCCCTGTCTTTGAGTACTGTTTTCACTGTCCCGGTTACCTCTTGGCTAACATTCTCTTCAGAGCTGCAGTGAAACCAGGAAGCACGTGGAGAAGGCACCCACACTGAAAGTGCCTGGAGGGAACATTGGGGCTTCTTCTCAGTGTCTCTGACATAGGGTTTCACTGTCCCGGGAAAGTCTCTGCTAACACCGTGCAGAGCGCTGTGCCCAATATACAGAAACGTCTTGCGGTATCTCCTACAGGGAAAGTGCCAGGAGGGAATTGTGGAGCTTGTTCTCAGTGTCTCTGAGAATTGCTCTGATTATCTGTGTGACCTCTTTGCTAAGACTCTCCAGAGAGCCGTCCTCAAAACAAACACACATCTTGACATATCTCCCACATTGATCGCAGTGTCTCCAGAAACGGCATTCAAGGAGCCAGGACCTTTTCTCCCTACACTCTCCATTGAGTTGTCCTCAAAACCAATATACATCCTGCTATATCTCCCACATGGAAAGTGCCAGGAGGGAGAAGTGGGGATTATGTTTAGACTTTCTCGGAACTGCTTCAAATCAACTAGATATCTTTGTGCTGTAACTCTCCCAACAGCCAAACGCAAAAGCAGCAAACATCTCGCTCTATGTCCCACATCCAAAGTGCCAAGAGAGAGCTTGCTCTCCCTGTCTTTGAGTACTGTTTTCACTGTCCCGGTTACCTCTTGGCTAACGTTCTCTTCAGAGCTGCAGTGAAACCAGGAACCACGTGGAGAAGGCACCCACACTGAAAGTGCCTGGAGGGAACGTTGGGGCTTCTTCTCAGTGTCTCTGACATAGGGTTTCACTGTCCTGGGAAAGTCTCTGCTAACACCGTGCAGAGCGCTGTGCCCAATATACAGAAACGTCTTGCGGTATCTCCTACAGGGAAAGTGCCAGGAGGGAATTGTGGAGCTTGTTCTCAGTGTCTCTGAGAATTGCTCTGATTATCTGTGTGACCTCTTTGCTAAGACTCTCCAGAGAGCCGTCCTCAAAACAAACACACATCTTGACATATCTCCCACATTGATCGCAGTGTCTCCAGAAACGGCATTCAAGGAGCCAGGACCTTTTCTCCCTACACTCTCCATTGAGTTGTCCTCAAAACCAATATACATCCTGCTATATCTCCCACATGGAAAGTGCCAGGAGGGAGAAGTGGGGATTATGTTTAGACTTTCTCGGAACTGCTTCAAATCAACTAGATATCTTTGTGCTGTAAATCTCCCAACAGCCAAACGCAAAAGCAGCAAACATCTCGCTGTATGCCCCACATCCAAAGTGCCAAGAGAGAGCTTGCTCTCCCTGTCTTTGAGTACTGTTTTCACTGTCCCGGTTACCTCTTGGCTAACATTCTCTTCAGAGCTGCAGTGAAACCAGGAACCACGTGGAGAAGGCACCCACACTGAAAGTGCCTGGAGGGAACATTGGGGCTTCTTCTCAGTGTCTCTGACATAGGGTTTCACTGTCCCGGGAAAGTCTCTGCTAACACCGTGCAGAGCGCTGTGCCCAATGTACAGAAACGTCTTGCGGTATCTCCTACAGGGAAAGTGCCAGGAGGGAATTGTCGAGCTTGTTCTCAGTGTCTCTGAGAATTGCTCTGATTATCTGTGTGACCTCTTTGCTAAGACTCTCCAGAGAGCCGTCCTCAAAACAAACACACATCTTGACATATCTCCCACATTGATCGCAGTGTCTCCAGAAACGGCATTCAAGGAGCCAGGACCTTTTCTCCCTACACTCTCCATTGAGTTGTCCTCAAAACCAATATACATCCTGCTATATCTCCCACATGGAAAGTGCCAGGAGGGAGAAGTGGGGATTATGTTTAGACTTTCTCGGAACTGCTTCAAATCAACTAGATATCTTTGTGCTGTAAATCTCCCAAGAGCCAAACGCAAAAGCAGCAAACATCTCGCTGTATGCCCCACATCCAAAGTGCCAAGAGAGAGCTTGCTCTCCCTGTCTTTGAGTACTGTTTTCACTGTCCCGGTTACCTCTTGGCTAACATTCTCTTCAGAGCTGCAGTGAAACCAGGAACCACGTGGAGAAGGCACCCACACTGAAAGTGCCTGGAGGGAACATTGGGGCTTCTTCTCAGTGTCTCTGACATAGGGTTTCACTGTCCCGGGAAAGTCTCTGCTAACACCGTGCAGAGCGCTGTGCCCAATGTACAGAAACGTCTTGCGGTATCTCCTACAGGGAAAGTGCCAGGAGGGAATTGTCGAGCTTGTTCTCAGTGTCTCTGAGAATTGCTCTGATTATCTGTGTGACCTCTTTGCTAAGACTCTCCAGAGAGCCGTCCTCAAAACAAACACACATCTTGACATATCTCCCACATTGATCGCAGTGTCTCCAGAAACGGCATTCAAGGAGCCAGGACCTTTTCTCCCTACACTCTCCATTGAGTTGTCCTCAAAACCAATATACATCCTGCTATATCTCCCACATGGAAAGTGCCAGGAGGGAGAAGTGGGGATTATGTTTAGACTTTCTCGGAACTGCTTCAAATCAACTAGATATCTTTGTGCTGTAAATCTCCCAACAGCCAAACGCAAAAGCAGCAAACATCTCGCTGTATGTCCCACATCCAAAGTGCCAAGAGAGAGCTTGCTCTCCCTGTCTTTGAGTACTGTTTTCACTGTCCCGGTTACCTCTTGGCTAACATTCTCTTCAGAGCTGCAGTGAAACCAGGAACCACGTGGAGAAGGCACCCACACTGAAAGTGCCTGGAGGGAACATTGGGGCTTCTTCTCAGTGTCTCTGACATAGGGTTTCACTGTCCCGGGAAAGTCTCTGCTAACACCGTGCAGAGCGCTGTGCCCAATATACAGAAACGTCTTGCGGTATCTCCTACAGGGAAAGTGCCAGGAGGGAATTGTCGAGCTTGTTCTCAGTGTCTCTGAGAATTGCTCTGATTATCTGTGTGACCTCTTTGCTAAGACTCTCCAGAGAGCCGTCCTCAAAACCAACACACATCTTGACATATCTCCCACATTGATCGCAGTGTCTCCAGAAACGGCATTCAAGGAGCCAGGACCTTTTCTCCCTACACTCTCCATTGAGTTGTCCTCAAAACCAATATACATCCTGCTATATCTCCCACATGGAAAGTGCCAGGAGGGAGAAGTGGGGATTATGTTTAGACTTTCTCGGAACAGCTTCAAATCAACTAGATATCTTTGTGCTGTAACTCTCCCAACAGCCAAACGCAAAAGCAGCAAACATCTCGCTCTATGTCCCACATCCAAAGTGCCAAGAGAGAGCTTGCTCTCCCTGTCTTTGAGTACTGTTTTCACTGTCCCGGTTACCTCTTGGCTAACATTCTCTTCAGAGCTGCAGTGAAACCAGGAAGCACGTGGAGAAGGCACCCACACTGAAAGTGCCTGGAGGGAACATTGGGGCTTCTTCTCAGTGTCTCTGACATAGGGTTTCACTGTCCCGGGAAAGTCTCTGCTAACACCCTGCAGAGCGCTGTGCCCACTATACAGAAACGTCTTGCGGTATCTCCTACAGGGAAAGTGCCAGGAGGGAATTGTGGAGCTTGTTCTCAGTGTCTCTGAGAATTGCTCTGATTATCTGTGTGACCTCTTTGCTAAGACTCTCCAGAGAGCCGTCCTCAAAACAAACACACATCTTGACATATCTCCCACATTGATCGCAGTGTCTCCAGAAACGGCATTCAAGGAGCCAGGACCTTTTCTCCCTACACTCTCCATTGAGTTGTCCTCAAAACCAATATACATCCTGCTATATCTCCCACATGGAAAGTGCCAGGAGGGAGAAGTGGGGATTATGTTTAGACTTTCTCGGAACTGCTTCAAATCAACTAGATATCTTTGTGCTGTAACTCTCCCAACAGCCAAACGCAAAAGCAGCAAACATCTCGCTGTATGTCCCACATCCAAAGTGCCAAGAGAGAGCTTGCTCTCCCTGTCTTTGAGTACTGTTTTCACTGTCCCGGTTACCTCTTGGCTAACGTTCTCTTCAGAGCTGCAGTGAAACCAGGAACCACGTGGAGAAGGCACCCACACTGAAAGTGCCTGGAGGGAACGTTGGGGCTTCTTCTCAGTGTCTCTGACATAGGGTTTCACTGTCCTGGGAAAGTCTCTGCTAACACCCTGCAGAGCGCTGTGCCCAATGTACAGAAACGTCTTGCGGTATCTCCTACAGGGAAAGTGCCAGGAGGGAATTGTCGAGCTTGTTCTCAGTGTCTCTGAGAATTGCTCTGATTATCTGTGTGACCTCTTTGCTAAGACTCTCCAGAGAGCCGTCCTCAAAACAAACACACATCTTGACATATCTCCCACATTGATCGCAGTGTCTCCAGAAACGGCATTCAAGGAGCCAGGACCTTTTCTCCCTACACTCTCCATTGAGTTGTCCTCAAAACCAATATACATCCTGCTATATCTCCCACATGGAAAGTGCCAGGAGGGAGAAGTGGCGATTATGTTTAGACTTTCTCGGAACTGCTTCAAATCAACTAGATATCTTTGTGCTGTAACTCTCCCAACAGCCAAACGCAAAAGCAGCAAACATCTCGCTGTATGTCCCACATCCAAAGTGCCAAGAGAGAGCTTGCTCTCCCTGTCTTTGAGTACTGTTTTCACTGTCCAGGTTACCTCTTGGCTAACATTCTCTTCAGAGCTGCAGTGAAACCAGGAACCACGTGGAGAAGGCACCCACACTGAAAGTGCCTGGAGGGAACATTGGGGCTTCTTCTCAGTGTCTCTGACATAGGGTTTCACTGTCCCGGGAAAGTCTCTGCTAACACCGTGCAGAGCGCTGTGCCCAATATACAGAAACGTCTTGCGGTATCTCCTACAGGGAAAGTGCCAGGAGGGAATTGTCGAGCTTGTTCTCAGTGTCTCTGAGAATTGCTCTGATTATCTGTGTGACCTCTTTGCTAAGACTCTCCAGAGAGCCGTCCTCAAAACCAACACACATCTTGACATATCTCCCACATTGATCGCAGTGTCTCCAGAAACGGCATTCAAGGAGCCAGGACCTTTTCTCCCTACACTCTCCATTGAGTTGTCCTCAAAACCAATATACATCCTGCTATATCTCCCACATGGAAAGTGCCAGGAGGGAGAAGTGGGGATTATGTTTAGACTTTCTCGGAACAGCTTCAAATCAACTAGATATCTTTGTGCTGTAACTCTCCCAACAGCCAAACGCAAAAGCAGCAAACATCTCGCTCTATGTCCCACATCCAAAGTGCCAAGAGAGAGCTTGCTCTCCCTGTCTTTGAGTACTGTTTTCACTGTCCCGGTTACCTCTTGGCTAACGTTCTCTTCAGAGCTGCAGTGAAACCAGGAACCACGTGGAGAAGGCACCCACACTGAAAGTGCCTGGAGGGAACGTTGGGGCTTCTTCTCAGTGTCTCTGACATAGGGTTTCACTGTCCTGGGAAAGTCTCTGCTAACACCGTGCAGAGCGCTGTGCCCAATATACAGAAACGTCTTGCGGTATCTCCTACAGGGAAAGTGCCAGGAGGGAATTGTGGAGCTTGTTCTCAGTGTCTCTGAGAATTGCTCTGATTATCTGTGTGACCTCTTTGCTAAGACTCTCCAGAGAGCCGTCCTCAAAACAAACACACATCTTGACATATCTCCCACATTGATCGCAGTGTCTCCAGAAACGGCATTCAAGGAGCCAGGACCTTTTCTCCCTACACTCTCCATTGAGTTGTCCTCAAAACCAATATACATCCTGCTATATCTCCCACATGGAAAGTGCCAGGAGGGAGAAGTGGGGATTATGTTTAGACTTTCTCGGAACTGCTTCAAATCAACTAGATATCTTTGTGCTGTAAATCTCCCAACAGCCAAACGCAAAAGCAGCAAACATCTCGCTGTATGCCCCACATCCAAAGTGCCAAGAGAGAGCTTGCTCTCCCTGTCTTTGAGTACTGTTTTCACTGTCCCGGTTACCTCTTGGCTAACATTCTCTTCAGAGCTGCAGTGAAACCAGGAACCACGTGGAGAAGGCACCCACACTGAAAGTGCCTGGAGGGAACATTGGGGCTTCTTCTCAGTGTCTCTGACATAGGGTTTCACTGTCCCGGGAAAGTCTCTGCTAACACCGTGCAGAGCGCTGTGCCCAATGTACAGAAACGTCTTGCGGTATCTCCTACAGGGAAAGTGCCAGGAGGGAATTGTCGAGCTTGTTCTCAGTGTCTCTGAGAATTGCTCTGATTATCTGTGTGACCTCTTTGCTAAGACTCTCCAGAGAGCCGTCCTCAAAACAAACACACATCTTGACATATCTCCCACATTGATCGCAGTGTCTCCAGAAACGGCATTCAAGGAGCCAGGACCTTTTCTCCCTACACTCTCCATTGAGTTGTCCTCAAAACCAATATACATCCTGCTATATCTCCCACATGGAAAGTGCCAGGAGGGAGAAGTGGGGATTATGTTTAGACTTTCTCGGAACTGCTTCAAATCAACTAGATATCTTTGTGCTGTAAATCTCCCAAGAGCCAAACGCAAAAGCAGCAAACATCTCGCTGTATGCCCCACATCCAAAGTGCCAAGAGAGAGCTTGCTCTCCCTGTCTTTGAGTACTGTTTTCACTGTCCCGGTTACCTCTTGGCTAACATTCTCTTCAGAGCTGCAGTGAAACCAGGAACCACGTGGAGAAGGCACCCACACTGAAAGTGCCTGGAGGGAACATTGGGGCTTCTTCTCAGTGTCTCTGACATAGGGTTTCACTGTCCCGGGAAAGTCTCTGCTAACACCCTGCAGAGCGCTGTGCCCAATATACAGAAACGTCTTGCGGTATCTCCTACAGGGAAAGTGCCAGGAGGGAATTGTCGAGCTTGTTCTCAGTGTCTCTGAGAATTGCTCTGATTATCTGTGTGACCTCTTTGCTAAGACTCTCCAGAGAGCCGTCCTCAAAACAAACACACATCTTGACATATCTCCCACATTGATCGCAGTGTCTCCAGAAACGGCATTCAAGGAGCCAGGACCTTTTCTCCCTACACTCTCCATTGAGTTGTCCTCAAAACCAATATACATCCTGCTATATCTCCCACATGGAAAGTGCCAGGAGGGAGAAGTGGGGATTATGTTTAGACTTTCTCGGAACTGCTTCAAATCAACTAGATATCTTTGTGCTGTAACTCTCCCAACAGCCAAACGCAAAAGCAGCAAACATCTCGCTCTATGTCCCACATCCAAAGTGCCAAGAGAGAGCTTGCTCTCCCTGTCTTTGAGTACTGTTTTCACTGTCCCGGTTACCTCTTGGCTAACATTCTCTTCAGAGCTGCAGTGAAACCAGGAAGCACGTGGAGAAGGCACCCACACTGAAAGTGCCTGGAGGGAACATTGGGGCTTCTTCTCAGTGTCTCTGACATAGGGTTTCACTGTCCTGGGAAAGTCTCTGCTAACACCCTGCAGAGCGCTGTGCCCAATGTACAGAAACGTCTTGCGGTATCTCCTACAGGGAAAGTGCCAGGAGGGAATTGTCGAGCTTGTTCTCAGTGTCTCTGAGAATTGCTCTGATTATCTGTGTGACCTCTTTGCTAAGACTCTCCAGAGAGCCGTCCTCAAAACAAACACACATCTTGACATATCTCCCACATTGATCGCAGTGTCTCCAGAAACGGCATTCAAGGAGCCAGGACCTTTTCTCCCTACACTCTCCATTGAGTTGTCCTCAAAACCAATATACATCCTGCTATATCTCCCACATGGAAAGTGCCAGGAGGGAGAAGTGGCGATTATGTTTAGACTTTCTCGGAACTGCTTCAAATCAACTAGATATCTTTGTGCTGTAACTCTCCCAACAGCCAAACGCAAAAGCAGCAAACATCTCGCTGTATGTCCCACATCCAAAGTGCCAAGAGAGAGCTTGCTCTCCCTGTCTTTGAGTACTGTTTTCACTGTCCAGGTTACCTCTTGGCTAACATTCTCTTCAGAGCTGCAGTGAAACCAGGAACCACGTGGAGAAGGCACCCACACTGAAAGTGCCTGGAGGGAACATTGGGGCTTCTTCTCAGTGTCTCTGACATAGGGTTTCACTGTCCCGGGAAAGTCTCTGCTAACACCGTGCAGAGCGCTGTGCCCAATATACAGAAACGTCTTGCGGTATCTCCTACAGGGAAAGTGCCAGGAGGGAATTGTCGAGCTTGTTCTCAGTGTCTCTGAGAATTGCTCTGATTATCTGTGTGACCTCTTTGCTAAGACTCTCCAGAGAGCCGTCCTCAAAACCAACACACATCTTGACATATCTCCCACATTGATCGCAGTGTCTCCAGAAACGGCATTCAAGGAGCCAGGACCTTTTCTCCCTACACTCTCCATTGAGTTGTCCTCAAAACCAATATACATCCTGCTATATCTCCCACATGGAAAGTGCCAGGAGGGAGAAGTGGGGATTATGTTTAGACTTTCTCGGAACAGCTTCAAATCAACTAGATATCTTTGTGCTGTAACTCTCCCAACAGCCAAACGCAAAAGCAGCAAACATCTCGCTCTATGTCCCACATCCAAAGTGCCAAGAGAGAGCTTGCTCTCCCTGTCTTTGAGTACTGTTTTCACTGTCCCGGTTACCTCTTGGCTAACATTCTCTTCAGAGCTGCAGTGAAACCAGGAAGCACGTGGAGAAGGCACCCACACTGAAAGTGCCTGGAGGGAACATTGGGGCTTCTTCTCAGTGTCTCTGACATAGGGTTTCACTGTCCCGGGAAAGTCTCTGCTAACACCGTGCAGAGCGCTGTGCCCAATATACAGAAACGTCTTGCGGTATCTCCTACAGGGAAAGTGCCAGGAGGGAATTGTGGAGCTTGTTCTCAGTGTCTCTGAGAATTGCTCTGATTATCTGTGTGACCTCTTTGCTAAGACTCTCCAGAGAGCCGTCCTCAAAACAAACACACATCTTGACATATCTCCCACATTGATCGCAGTGTCTCCAGAAACGGCATTCAAGGAGCCAGGACCTTTTCTCCCTACACTCTCCATTGAGTTGTCCTCAAAACCAATATACATCCTGCTATATCTCCCACATGGAAAGTGCCAGGAGGGAGAAGTGGGGATTATGTTTAGACTTTCTCGGAACTGCTTCAAATCAACTAGATATCTTTGTGCTGTAACTCTCCCAACAGCCAAACGCAAAAGCAGCAAACATCTCGCTCTATGTCCCACATCCAAAGTGCCAAGAGAGAGCTTGCTCTCCCTGTCTTTGAGTACTGTTTTCACTGTCCCGGTTACCTCTTGGCTAACGTTCTCTTCAGAGCTGCAGTGAAACCAGGAACCACGTGGAGAAGGCACCCACACTGAAAGTGCCTGGAGGGAACGTTGGGGCTTCTTCTCAGTGTCTCTGACATAGGGTTTCACTGTCCTGGGAAAGTCTCTGCTAACACCGTGCAGAGCGCTGTGCCCAATATACAGAAACGTCTTGCGGTATCTCCTACAGGGAAAGTGCCAGGAGGGAATTGTGGAGCTTGTTCTCAGTGTCTCTGAGAATTGCTCTGATTATCTGTGTGACCTCTTTGCTAAGACTCTCCAGAGAGCCGTCCTCAAAACAAACACACATCTTGACATATCTCCCACATTGATCGCAGTGTCTCCAGAAACGGCATTCAAGGAGCCAGGACCTTTTCTCCCTACACTCTCCATTGAGTTGTCCTCAAAACCAATATACATCCTGCTATATCTCCCACATGGAAAGTGCCAGGAGGGAGAAGTGGGGATTATGTTTAGACTTTCTCGGAACTGCTTCAAATCAACTAGATATCTTTGTGCTGTAAATCTCCCAACAGCCAAACGCAAAAGCAGCAAACATCTCGCTGTATGCCCCACATCCAAAGTGCCAAGAGAGAGCTTGCTCTCCCTGTCTTTGAGTACTGTTTTCACTGTCCCGGTTACCTCTTGGCTAACATTCTCTTCAGAGCTGCAGTGAAACCAGGAACCACGTGGAGAAGGCACCCACACTGAAAGTGCCTGGAGGGAACATTGGGGCTTCTTCTCAGTGTCTCTGACATAGGGTTTCACTGTCCCGGGAAAGTCTCTGCTAACACCCTGCAGAGCGCTGTGCCCAATGTACAGAAACGTCTTGCGGTATCTCCTACAGGGAAAGTGCCAGGAGGGAATTGTCGAGCTTGTTCTCAGTGTCTCTGAGAATTGCTCTGATTATCTGTGTGACCTCTTTGCTAAGACTCTCCAGAGAGCCGTCCTCAAAACAAACACACATCTTGACATATCTCCCACATTGATCGCAGTGTCTCCAGAAACGGCATTCAAGGAGCCAGGACCTTTTCTCCCTACACTCTCCATTGAGTTGTCCTCAAAACCAATATACATCCTGCTATATCTCCCACATGGAAAGTGCCAGGAGGGAGAAGTGGGGATTATGTTTAGACTTTCTCGGAACTGCTTCAAATCAACTAGATATCTTTGTGCTGTAACTCTCCCAACAGCCAAACGCAAAAGCAGCAAACATCTCGCTCTATGTCCCACATCCAAAGTGCCAAGAGAGAGCTTGCTCTCCCTGTCTTTGAGTACTGTTTTCACTGTCCCGGTTACCTCTTGGCTAACATTCTCTTCAGAGCTGCAGTGAAACCAGGAACCACGTGGAGAAGGCACCCACACTGAAAGTGCCTGGAGGGAACATTGGGGCTTCTTCTCAGTGTCTCTGACATAGGGTTTCACTGTCCCGGGAAAGTCTCTGCTAACACCCTGCAGAGCGCTGTGCCCACTATACAGAAACGTCTTGCGGTATCTCCTACAGGGAAAGTGCCAGGAGGGAATTGTGGAGCTTGTTCTCAGTGTCTCTGAGAATTGCTCTGATTATCTGTGTGACCTCTTTGCTAAGACTCTCCAGAGAGCCGTCCTCAAAACAAACACACATCTTGACATATCTCCCACATTGATCGCAGTGTCTCCAGAAACGGCATTCAAGGAGCCAGGACCTTTTCTCCCTACACTCTCCATTGAGTTGTCCTCAAAACCAATATACATCCTGCTATATCTCCCACATGGAAAGTGCCAGGAGGGAGAAGTGGGGATTATGTTTAGACTTTCTCGGAACTGCTTCAAATCAACTAGATATCTTTGTGCTGTAACTCTCCCAACAGCCAAACGCAAAAGCAGCAAACATCTCGCTGTATGTCCCACATCCAAAGTGCCAAGAGAGAGCTTGCTCTCCCTGTCTTTGAGTACTGTTTTCACTGTCCCGGTTACCTCTTGGCTAACGTTCTCTTCAGAGCTGCAGTGAAACCAGGAACCACGTGGAGAAGGCACCCACACTGAAAGTGCCTGGAGGGAACGTTGGGGCTTCTTCTCAGTGTCTCTGACATAGGGTTTCACTGTCCTGGGAAAGTCTCTGCTAACACCCTGCAGAGCGCTGTGCCCAATGTACAGAAACGTCTTGCGGTATCTCCTACAGGGAAAGTGCCAGGAGGGAATTGTCGAGCTTGTTCTCAGTGTCTCTGAGAATTGCTCTGATTATCTGTGTGACCTCTTTGCTAAGACTCTCCAGAGAGCCGTCCTCAAAACAAACACACATCTTGACATATCTCCCACATTGATCGCAGTGTCTCCAGAAACGGCATTCAAGGAGCCAGGACCTTTTCTCCCTACACTCTCCATTGAGTTGTCCTCAAAACCAATATACATCCTGCTATATCTCCCACATGGAAAGTGCCAGGAGGGAGAAGTGGGGATTATGTTTAGACTTTCTCGGAACTGCTTCAAATCAACTAGATATCTTTGTGCTGTAACTCTCCCAACAGCCAAACGCAAAAGCAGCAAACATCTCGCTGTATGTCCCACATCCAAAGTGCCAAGAGAGAGCTTGCTCTCCCTGTCTTTGAGTACTGTTTTCACTGTCCAGGTTACCTCTTGGCTAACATTCTCTTCAGAGCTGCAGTGAAACCAGGAACCACGTGGAGAAGGCACCCACACTGAAAGTGCCTGGAGGGAACATTGGGGCTTCTTCTCAGTGTCTCTGACATAGGGTTTCACTGTCCCGGGAAAGTCTCTGCTAACACCGTGCAGAGCGCTGTGCCCACTATACAGAAACGTCTTGCGGTATCTCCTACAGGGAAAGTGCCAGGAGGGAATTGTCGAGCTTGTTCTCAGTGTCTCTGAGAATTGCTCTGATTATCTGTGTGACCTCTTTGCTAAGACTCTCCAGAGAGCCGTCCTCAAAACCAACACACATCTTGACATATCTCCCACATTGATCGCAGTGTCTCCAGAAACGGCATTCAAGGAGCCAGGACCTTTTCTCCCTACACTCTCCATTGAGTTGTCCTCAAAACCAATATACATCCTGCTATATCTCCCACATGGAAAGTGCCAGGAGGGAGAAGTGGGGATTATGTTTAGACTTTCTCGGAACAGCTTCAAATCAACTAGATATCTTTGTGCTGTAACTCTCCCAACAGCCAAACGCAAAAGCAGCAAACATCTCGCTCTATGTCCCACATCCAAAGTGCCAAGAGAGAGCTTGCTCTCCCTGTCTTTGAGTACTGTTTTCACTGTCCCGGTTACCTCTTGGCTAACATTCTCTTCAGAGCTGCAGTGAAACCAGGAAGCACGTGGAGAAGGCACCCACACTGAAAGTGCCTGGAGGGAACATTGGGGCTTCTTCTCAGTGTCTCTGACATAGGGTTTCACTGTCCCGGGAAAGTCTCTGCTAACACCGTGCAGAGCGCTGTGCCCAATATACAGAAACGTCTTGCGGTATCTCCTACAGGGAAAGTGCCAGGAGGGAATTGTGGAGCTTGTTCTCAGTGTCTCTGAGAATTGCTCTGATTATCTGTGTGACCTCTTTGCTAAGACTCTCCAGAGAGCCGTCCTCAAAACAAACACACATCTTGACATATCTCCCACATTGATCGCAGTGTCTCCAGAAACGGCATTCAAGGAGCCAGGACCTTTTCTCCCTACACTCTCCATTGAGTTGTCCTCAAAACCAATATACATCCTGCTATATCTCCCACATGGAAAGTGCCAGGAGGGAGAAGTGGGGATTATGTTTAGACTTTCTCGGAACTGCTTCAAATCAACTAGATATCTTTGTGCTGTAACTCTCCCAACAGCCAAACGCAAAAGCAGCAAACATCTCGCTCTATGTCCCACATCCAAAGTGCCAAGAGAGAGCTTGCTCTCCCTGTCTTTGAGTACTGTTTTCACTGTCCCGGTTACCTCTTGGCTAACGTTCTCTTCAGAGCTGCAGTGAAACCAGGAACCACGTGGAGAAGGCACCCACACTGAAAGTGCCTGGAGGGAACGTTGGGGCTTCTTCTCAGTGTCTCTGACATAGGGTTTCACTGTCCTGGGAAAGTCTCTGCTAACACCGTGCAGAGCGCTGTGCCCAATATACAGAAACGTCTTGCGGTATCTCCTACAGGGAAAGTGCCAGGAGGGAATTGTGGAGCTTGTTCTCAGTGTCTCTGAGAATTGCTCTGATTATCTGTGTGACCTCTTTGCTAAGACTCTCCAGAGAGCCGTCCTCAAAACAAACACACATCTTGACATATCTCCCACATTGATCGCAGTGTCTCCAGAAACGGCATTCAAGGAGCCAGGACCTTTTCTCCCTACACTCTCCATTGAGTTGTCCTCAAAACCAATATACATCCTGCTATATCTCCCACATGGAAAGTGCCAGGAGGGAGAAGTGGGGATTATGTTTAGACTTTCTCGGAACTGCTTCAAATCAACTAGATATCTTTGTGCTGTAACTCTCCCAACAGCCAAACGCAAAAGCAGCAAACATCTCGCTGTATGCCCCACATCCAAAGTGCCAAGAGAGAGCTTGCTCTCCCTGTCTTTGAGTACTGTTTTCACTGTCCCGGTTACCTCTTGGCTAACATTCTCTTCAGAGCTGCAGTGAAACCAGGAACCACGTGGAGAAGGCACCCACACTGAAAGTGCCTGGAGGGAACATTGGGGCTTCTTCTCAGTGTCTCTGACATAGGGTTTCACTGTCCCGGGAAAGTCTCTGCTAACACCCTGCAGAGCGCTGTGCCCACTATACAGAAACGTCTTGCGGTATCTCCTACAGGGAAAGTGCCAGGAGGGAATTGTCGAGCTTGTTCTCAGTGTCTCTGAGAATTGCTCTGATTATCTGTGTGACCTCTTTGCTAAGACTCTCCAGAGAGCCGTCCTCAAAACAAACACACATCTTGACATATCTCCCACATTGATCGCAGTGTCTCCAGAAACGGCATTCAAGGAGCCAGGACCTTTTCTCCCTACACTCTCCATTGAGTTGTCCTCAAAACCAATATACATCCTGCTATATCTCCCACATGGAAAGTGCCAGGAGGGAGAAGTGGGGATTATGTTTAGACTTTCTCGGAACTGCTTCAAATCAACTAGATATCTTTGTGCTGTAACTCTCCCAACAGCCAAACGCAAAAGCAGCAAACATCTCGCTGTATGTCCCACATCCAAAGTGCCAAGAGAGAGCTTGCTCTCCCTGTCTTTGAGTACTGTTTTCACTGTCCCGGTTACCTCTTGGCTAACGTTCTCTTCAGAGCTGCAGTGAAACCAGGAACCACGTGGAGAAGGCACCCACACTGAAAGTGCCTGGAGGGAACGTTGGGGCTTCTTCTCAGTGTCTCTGACATAGGGTTTCACTGTCCTGGGAAAGTCTCTGCTAACACCCTGCAGAGCGCTGTGCCCAATGTACAGAAACGTCTTGCGGTATCTCCTACAGGGAAAGTGCCAGGAGGGAATTGTCGAGCTTGTTCTCAGTGTCTCTGAGAATTGCTCTGATTATCTGTGTGACCTCTTTGCTAAGACTCTCCAGAGAGCCGTCCTCAAAACAAACACACATCTTGACATATCTCCCACATTGATCGCAGTGTCTCCAGAAACGGCATTCAAGGAGCCAGGACCTTTTCTCCCTACACTCTCCATTGAGTTGTCCTCAAAACCAATATACATCCTGCTATATCTCCCACATGGAAAGTGCCAGGAGGGAGAAGTGGGGATTATGTTTAGACTTTCTCGGAACTGCTTCAAATCAACTAGATATCTTTGTGCTGTAACTCTCCCAACAGCCAAACGCAAAAGCAGCAAACATCTCGCTGTATGTCCCACATCCAAAGTGCCAAGAGAGAGCTTGCTCTCCCTGTCTTTGAGTACTGTTTTCACTGTCCAGGTTACCTCTTGGCTAACATTCTCTTCAGAGCTGCAGTGAAACCAGGAACCACGTGGAGAAGGCACCCACACTGAAAGTGCCTGGAGGGAACATTGGGGCTTCTTCTCAGTGTCTCTGACATAGGGTTTCACTGTCCCGGGAAAGTCTCTGCTAACACCGTGCAGAGCGCTGTGCCCACTATACAGAAACGTCTTGCGGTATCTCCTACAGGGAAAGTGCCAGGAGGGAATTGTGGAGCTTGTTCTCAGTGTCTCTGAGAATTGCTCTGATTATCTGTGTGACCTCTTTGCTAAGACTCTCCAGAGAGCCGTCCTCAAAACCAACACACATCTTGACATATCTCCCACATTGATCGCAGTGTCTCCAGAAACGGCATTCAAGGAGCCAGGACCTTTTCTCCCTACACTCTCCATTGAGTTGTCCTCAAAACCAATATACATCCTGCTATATCTCCCACATGGAAAGTGCCAGGAGGGAGAAGTGGGGATTATGTTTAGACTTTCTCGGAACAGCTTCAAATCAACTAGATATCTTTGTGCTGTAACTCTCCCAACAGCCAAACGCAAAAGCAGCAAACATCTCGCTCTATGTCCCACATCCAAAGTGCCAAGAGAGAGCTTGCTCTCCCTGTCTTTGAGTACTGTTTTCACTGTCCCGGTTACCTCTTGGCTAACATTCTCTTCAGAGCTGCAGTGAAACCAGGAAGCACGTGGAGAAGGCACCCACACTGAAAGTGCCTGGAGGGAACATTGGGGCTTCTTCTCAGTGTCTCTGACATAGGGTTTCACTGTCCCGGGAAAGTCTCTGCTAACACCGTGCAGAGCGCTGTGCCCAATATACAGAAACGTCTTGCGGTATCTCCTACAGGGAAAGTGCCAGGAGGGAATTGTGGAGCTTGTTCTCAGTGTCTCTGAGAATTGCTCTGATTATCTGTGTGACCTCTTTGCTAAGACTCTCCAGAGAGCCGTCCTCAAAACAAACACACATCTTGACATATCTCCCACATTGATCGCAGTGTCTCCAGAAACGGCATTCAAGGAGCCAGGACCTTTTCTCCCTACACTCTCCATTGAGTTGTCCTCAAAACCAATATACATCCTGCTATATCTCCCACATGGAAAGTGCCAGGAGGGAGAAGTGGGGATTATGTTTAGACTTTCTCGGAACTGCTTCAAATCAACTAGATATCTTTGTGCTGTAACTCTCCCAACAGCCAAACGCAAAAGCAGCAAACATCTCGCTCTATGTCCCACATCCAAAGTGCCAAGAGAGAGCTTGCTCTCCCTGTCTTTGAGTACTGTTTTCACTGTCCCGGTTACCTCTTGGCTAACGTTCTCTTCAGAGCTGCAGTGAAACCAGGAACCTCGTGGAGAAGGCACCCACACTGAAAGTGCCTGGAGGGAACGTTGGGGCTTCTTCTCAGTGTCTCTGACATAGGGTTTCACTGTCCTGGGAAAGTCTCTGCTAACACCGTGCAGAGCGCTGTGCCCAATATACAGAAACGTCTTGCGGTATCTCCTACAGGGAAAGTGCCAGGAGGGAATTGTGGAGCTTGTTCTCAGTGTCTCTGAGAATTGCTCTGATTATCTGTGTGACCTCTTTGCTAAGACTCTCCAGAGAGCCGTCCTCAAAACAAACACACATCTTGACATATCTCCCACATTGATCGCAGTGTCTCCAGAAACGGCATTCAAGGAGCCAGGACCTTTTCTCCCTACACTCTCCATTGAGTTGTCCTCAAAACCAATATACATCCTGCTATATCTCCCACATGGAAAGTGCCAGGAGGGAGAAGTGGGGATTATGTTTAGACTTTCTCGGAACTGCTTCAAATCAACTAGATATCTTTGTGCTGTAAATCTCCCAACAGCCAAACGCAAAAGCAGCAAACATCTCGCTGTATGCCCCACATCCAAAGTGCCAAGAGAGAGCTTGCTCTCCCTGTCTTTGAGTACTGTTTTCACTGTCCCGGTTACCTCTTGGCTAACATTCTCTTCAGAGCTGCAGTGAAACCAGGAACCACGTGGAGAAGGCACCCACACTGAAAGTGCCTGGAGGGAACATTGGGGCTTCTTCTCAGTGTCTCTGACATAGGGTTTCACTGTCCCGGGAAAGTCTCTGCTAACACCCTGCAGAGCGCTGTGCCCAATGTACAGAAACGTCTTGCGGTATCTCCTACAGGGAAAGTGCCAGGAGGGAATTGTCGAGCTTGTTCTCAGTGTCTCTGAGAATTGCTCTGATTATCTGTGTGACCTCTTTGCTAAGACTCTCCAGAGAGCCGTCCTCAAAACAAACACACATCTTGACATATCTCCCACATTGATCGCAGTGTCTCCAGAAACGGCATTCAAGGAGCCAGGACCTTTTCTCCCTACACTCTCCATTGAGTTGTCCTCAAAACCAATATACATCCTGCTATATCTCCCACATGGAAAGTGCCAGGAGGGAGAAGTGGCGATTATGTTTAGACTTTCTCGGAACTGCTTCAAATCAACTAGATATCTTTGTGCTGTAACTCTCCCAACAGCCAAACGCAAAAGCAGCAAACATCTCGCTCTATGTCCCACATCCAAAGTGCCAAGAGAGAGCTTGCTCTCCCTGTCTTTGAGTACTGTTTTCACTGTCCCGGTTACCTCTTGGCTAACGTTCTCTTCAGAGCTGCAGTGAAACCAGGAACCACGTGGAGAAGGCACCCACACTGAAAGTGCCTGGAGGGAACGTTGGGGCTTCTTCTCAGTGTCTCTGACATAGGGTTTCACTGTCCTGGGAAAGTCTCTGCTAACACCCTGCAGAGCGCTGTGCCCAATGTACAGAAACGTCTTGCGGTATCTCCTACAGGGAAAGTGCCAGGAGGGAATTGTCGAGCTTGTTCTCAGTGTCTCTGAGAATTGCTCTGATTATCTGTGTGACCTCTTTGCTAAGACTCTCCAGAGAGCCGTCCTCAAAACAAACACACATCTTGACATATCTCCCACATTGATCGCAGTGTCTCCAGAAACGGCATTCAAGGAGCCAGGACCTTTTCTCCCTACACTCTCCATTGAGTTGTCCTCAAAACCAATATACATCCTGCTATATCTCCCACATGGAAAGTGCCAGGAGGGAGAAGTGGGGATTATGTTTAGACTTTCTCGGAACTGCTTCAAATCAACTAGATATCTTTGTGCTGTAAATCTCCCAACAGCCAAACGCAAAAGCAGCAAACATCTCGCTGTATGCCCCACATCCAAAGTGCCAAGAGAGAGCTTGCTCTCCCTGTCTTTGAGTACTGTTTTCACTGTCCCGGTTACCTCTTGGCTAACATTCTCTTCAGAGCTGCAGTGAAACCAGGAACCACGTGGAGAAGGCACCCACACTGAAAGTGCCTGGAGGGAACATTGGGGCTTCTTCTCAGTGTCTCTGACATAGGGTTTCACTGTCCCGGGAAAGTCTCTGCTAACACCCTGCAGAGCGCTGTGCCCAATGTACAGAAACGTCTTGCGGTATCTCCTACAGGGAAAGTGCCAGGAGGGAATTGTCGAGCTTGTTCTCAGTGTCTCTGAGAATTGCTCTGATTATCTGTGTGACCTCTTTGCTAAGACTCTCCAGAGAGCCGTCCTCAAAACAAACACACATCTTGACATATCTCCCACATTGATCGCAGTGTCTCCAGAAACGGCATTCAAGGAGCCAGGACCTTTTCTCCCTACACTCTCCATTGAGTTGTCCTCAAAACCAATATACATCCTGCTATATCTCCCACATGGAAAGTGCCAGGAGGGAGAAGTGGCGATTATGTTTAGACTTTCTCGGAACTGCTTCAAATCAACTAGATATCTTTGTGCTGTAACTCTCCCAACAGCCAAACGCAAAAGCAGCAAACATCTCGCTCTATGTCCCACATCCAAAGTGCCAAGAGAGAGCTTGCTCTCCCTGTCTTTGAGTACTGTTTTCACTGTCCCGGTTACCTCTTGGCTAACGTTCTCTTCAGAGCTGCAGTGAAACCAGGAACCACGTGGAGAAGGCACCCACACTGAAAGTGCCTGGAGGGAACGTTGGGGCTTCTTCTCAGTGTCTCTGACATAGGGTTTCACTGTCCTGGGAAAGTCTCTGCTAACACCCTGCAGAGCGCTGTGCCCAATGTACAGAAACGTCTTGCGGTATCTCCTACAGGGAAAGTGCCAGGAGGGAATTGTCGAGCTTGTTCTCAGTGTCTCTGAGAATTGCTCTGATTATCTGTGTGACCTCTTTGCTAAGACTCTCCAGAGAGCCGTCCTCAAAACAAACACACATCTTGACATATCTCCCACATTGATCGCAGTGTCTCCAGAAACGGCATTCAAGGAGCCAGGACCTTTTCTCCCTACACTCTCCATTGAGTTGTCCTCAAAACCAATATACATCCTGCTATATCTCCCACATGGAAAGTGCCAGGAGGGAGAAGTGGGGATTATGTTTAGACTTTCTCGGAACAGCTTCAAATCAACTAGATATCTTTGTGCTGTAACTCTCCCAACAGCCAAACGCAAAAGCAGCAAACATCTCGCTCTATGTCCCACATCCAAAGTGCCAAGAGAGAGCTTGCTCTCCCTGTCTTTGAGTACTGTTTTCACTGTCCCGGTTACCTCTTGGCTAACATTCTCTTCAGAGCTGCAGTGAAACCAGGAAGCACGTGGAGAAGGCACCCACACTGAAAGTGCCTGGAGGGAACATTGGGGCTTCTTCTCAGTGTCTCTGACATAGGGTTTCACTGTCCCGGGAAAGTCTCTGCTAACACCGTGCAGAGCGCTGTGCCCAATGTACAGAAACGTCTTGCGGTATCTCCTACAGGGAAAGTGCCAGGAGGGAATTGTGGAGCTTGTTCTCAGTGTCTCTGAGAATTGCTCTGATTATCTGTGTGACCTCTTTGCTAAGACTCTCCAGAGAGCCGTCCTCAAAACAAACACACATCTTGACATATCTCCCACATTGATCGCAGTGTCTCCAGAAACGGCATTCAAGGAGCCAGGACCTTTTCTCCCTACACTCTCCATTGAGTTGTCCTCAAAACCAATATACATCCTGCTATATCTCCCACATGGAAAGTGCCAGGAGGGAGAAGTGGGGATTATGTTTAGACTTTCTCGGAACTGCTTCAAATCAACTAGATATCTTTGTGCTGTAACTCTCCCAACAGCCAAACGCAAAAGCAGCAAACATCTCTCTCTATGTCCCACATCCAAAGTGCCAAGAGAGAGCTTGCTCTCCCTGTCTTTGAGTACTGTTTTCACTGTCCCGGTTACCTCTTGGCTAACGTTCTCTTCAGAGCTGCAGTGAAACCAGGAACCACGTGGAGAAGGCACCCACACTGAAAGTGCCTGGAGGGAACGTTGGGGCTTCTTCTCAGTGTCTCTGACATAGGGTTTCACTGTCCTGGGAAAGTCTCTGCTAACACCGTGCAGAGCGCTGTGCCCAATATACAGAAACGTCTTGCGGTATCTCCTACAGGGAAAGTGCCAGGAGGGAATTGTGGAGCTTGTTCTCAGTGTCTCTGAGAATTGCTCTGATTATCTGTGTGACCTCTTTGCTAAGACTCTCCAGAGAGCCGTCCTCAAAACAAACACACATCTTGACATATCTCCCACATTGATCGCAGTGTCTCCAGAAACGGCATTCAAGGAGCCAGGACCTTTTCTCCCTACACTCTCCATTGAGTTGTCCTCAAAACCAATATACATCCTGCTATATCTCCCACATGGAAAGTGCCAGGAGGGAGAAGTGGGGATTATGTTTAGACTTTCTCGGAACTGCTTCAAATCAACTAGATATCTTTGTGCTGTAAATCTCCCAACAGCCAAACGCAAAAGCAGCAAACATCTCGCTGTATGCCCCACATCCAAAGTGCCAAGAGAGAGCTTGCTCTCCCTGTCTTTGAGTACTGTTTTCACTGTCCCGGTTACCTCTTGGCTAACATTCTCTTCAGAGCTGCAGTGAAACCAGGAACCACGTGGAGAAGGCACCCACACTGAAAGTGCCTGGAGGGAACATTGGGGCTTCTTCTCAGTGTCTCTGACATAGGGTTTCACTGTCCCGGGAAAGTCTCTGCTAACACCCTGCAGAGCGCTGTGCCCAATGTACAGAAACGTCTTGCGGTATCTCCTACAGGGAAAGTGCCAGGAGGGAATTGTGGAGCTTGTTCTCAGTGTCTCTGAGAATTGCTCTGATTATCTGTGTGACCTCTTTGCTAAGACTCTCCAGAGAGCCGTCCTCAAAACAAACACACATCTTGACATATCTCCCACATTGATCGCAGTGTCTCCAGAAACGGCATTCAAGGAGCCAGGACCTTTTCTCCCTACACTCTCCATTGAGTTGTCCTCAAAACCAATATACATCCTGCTATATCTCCCACATGGAAAGTGCCAGGAGGGAGAAGTGGCGATTATGTTTAGACTTTCTCGGAACTGCTTCAAATCAACTAGATATCTTTGTGCTGTAACTCTCCCAACAGCCAAACGCAAAAGCAGCAAACATCTCGCTGTATGTCCCACATCCAAAGTGCCAAGAGAGAGCTTGCTCTCCCTGTCTTTGAGTACTGTTTTCACTGTCCCGGTTACCTCTTGGCTAACGTTCTCTTCAGAGCTGCAGTGAAACCAGGAACCACGTGGAGAAGGCACCCACACTGAAAGTGCCTGGAGGGAACGTTGGGGCTTCTTCTCAGTGTCTCTGACATAGGGTTTCACTGTCCTGGGAAAGTCTCTGCTAACACCCTGCAGAGCGCTGTGCCCAATGTACAGAAACGTCTTGCGGTATCTCCTACAGGGAAAGTGCCAGGAGGGAATTGTCGAGCTTGTTCTCAGTGTCTCTGAGAATTGCTCTGATTATCTGTGTGACCTCTTTGCTAAGACTCTCCAGAGAGCCGTCCTCAAAACAAACACACATCTTGACATATCTCCCACATTGATCGCAGTGTCTCCAGAAACGGCATTCAAGGAGCCAGGACCTTTTCTCCCTACACTCTCCATTGAGTTGTCCTCAAAACCAATATACATCCTGCTATATCTCCCACATGGAAAGTGCCAGGAGGGAGAAGTGGCGATTATGTTTAGACTTTCTCGGAACTGCTTCAAATCAACTAGATATCTTTGTGCTGTAACTCTCCCAACAGCCAAACGCAAAAGCAGCAAACATCTCGCTGTATGTCCCACATCCAAAGTGCCAAGAGAGAGCTTGCTCTCCCTGTCTTTGAGTACTGTTTTCACTGTCCAGGTTACCTCTTGGCTAACATTCTCTTCAGAGCTGCAGTGAAACCAGGAACCACGTGGAGAAGGCACCCACACTGAAAGTGCCTGGAGGGAACATTGGGGCTTCTTCTCAGTGTCTCTGACATAGGGTTTCACTGTCCCGGGAAAGTCTCTGCTAACACCGTGCAGAGCGCTGTGCCCAATATACAGAAACGTCTTGCGGTATCTCCTACAGGGAAAGTGCCAGGAGGGAATTGTCGAGCTTGTTCTCAGTGTCTCTGAGAATTGCTCTGATTATCTGTGTGACCTCTTTGCTAAGACTCTCCAGAGAGCCGTCCTCAAAACCAACACACATCTTGACATATCTCCCACATTGATCGCAGTGTCTCCAGAAACGGCATTCAAGGAGCCAGGACCTTTTCTCCCTACACTCTCCATTGAGTTGTCCTCAAAACCAATATACATCCTGCTATATCTCCCACATGGAAAGTGCCAGGAGGGAGAAGTGGGGATTATGTTTAGACTTTCTCGGAACAGCTTCAAATCAACTAGATATCTTTGTGCTGTAACTCTCCCAACAGCCAAACGCAAAAGCAGCAAACATCTCGCTCTATGTCCCACATCCAAAGTGCCAAGAGAGAGCTTGCTCTCCCTGTCTTTGAGTACTGTTTTCACTGTCCCGGTTACCTCTTGGCTAACATTCTCTTCAGAGCTGCAGTGAAACCAGGAAGCACGTGGAGAAGGCACCCACACTGAAAGTGCCTGGAGGGAACATTGGGGCTTCTTCTCAGTGTCTCTGACATAGGGTTTCACTGTCCCGGGAAAGTCTCTGCTAACACCGTGCAGAGCGCTGTGCCCAATATACAGAAACGTCTTGCGGTATCTCCTACAGGGAAAGTGCCAGGAGGGAATTGTGGAGCTTGTTCTCAGTGTCTCTGAGAATTGCTCTGATTATCTGTGTGACCTCTTTGCTAAGACTCTCCAGAGAGCCGTCCTCAAAACAAACACACATCTTGACATATCTCCCACATTGATCGCAGTGTCTCCAGAAACGGCATTCAAGGAGCCAGGACCTTTTCTCCCTACACTCTCCATT
Organism: Chroicocephalus ridibundus; assembly: GCF_963924245.1. Lineage (NCBI taxonomy): Eukaryota > Metazoa > Chordata > Aves > Charadriiformes > Laridae > Chroicocephalus > Chroicocephalus ridibundus. Next base: position 208,834 of record NW_026961569.1, on the reverse strand, counting down.
GAGTTGTCCTCAAAACCAATATACATCCTGCTATATCTCCCACATGGAAAGTGCCAGGAGGGAGAAGTGGGGATTATGTTTAGACTTTCTCGGAACTGCTTCAAATCAACTAGATATCTTTGTGCTGTAACTCTCCCAACAGCCAAACGCAAAAGCAGCAAACATCTCGCTCTATGTCCCACATCCAAAGTGCCAAGAGAGAGCTTGCTCTCCCTGTCTTTGAGTACTGTTTTCACTGTCCCGGTTACCTCTTGGCTAACGTTCTCTTCAGAGCTGCAGTGAAACCAGGAACCACGTGGAGAAGGCACCCACACTGAAAGTGCCTGGAGGGAACGTTGGGGCTTCTTCTCAGTGTCTCTGACATAGGGTTTCACTGTCCTGGGAAAGTCTCTGCTAACACCGTGCAGAGCGCTGTGCCCAATATACAGAAACGTCTTGCGGTATCTCCTACAGGGAAAGTGCCAGGAGGGAATTGTGGAGCTTGTTCTCAGTGTCTCTGAGAATTGCTCTGATTATCTGTGTGACCTCTTTGCTAAGACTCTCCAGAGAGCCGTCCTCAAAACAAACACACATCTTGACATATCTCCCACATTGATCGCAGTGTCTCCAGAAACGGCATTCAAGGAGCCAGGACCTTTTCTCCCTACACTCTCCATTGAGTTGTCCTCAAAACCAATATACATCCTGCTATATCTCCCACATGGAAAGTGCCAGGAGGGAGAAGTGGGGATTATGTTTAGACTTTCTCGGAACTGCTTCAAATCAACTAGATATCTTTGTGCTGTAAATCTCCCAACAGCCAAACGCAAAAGCAGCAAACATCTCGCTGTATGCCCCACATCCAAAGTGCCAAGAGAGAGCTTGCTCTCCCTGTCTTTGAGTACTGTTTTCACTGTCCCGGTTACCTCTTGGCTAACATTCTCTTCAGAGCTGCAGTGAAACCAGGAACCACGTGGAGAAGGCACCCACACTGAAAGTGCCTGGAGGGAACATTGGGGCTTCTTCTCAGTGTCTCTGACATAGGGTTTCACTGTCCCGGGAAAGTCTCTGCTAACACCCTGCAGAGCGCTGTGCCCAATGTACAGAAACGTCTTGCGGTATCTCCTACAGGGAAAGTGCCAGGAGGGAATTGTGGAGCTTGTTCTCAGTGTCTCTGAGAATTGCTCTGATTATCTGTGTGACCTCTTTGCTAAGACTCTCCAGAGAGCCGTCCTCAAAACAAACACACATCTTGACATATCTCCCACATTGATCGCAGTGTCTCCAGAAACGGCATTCAAGGAGCCAGGACCTTTTCTCCCTACACTCTCCATTGAGTTGTCCTCAAAACCAATATACATCCTGCTATATCTCCCACATGGAAAGTGCCAGGAGGGAGAAGTGGCGATTATGTTTAGACTTTCTCGGAACTGCTTCAAATCAACTAGATATCTTTGTGCTGTAACTCTCCCAACAGCCAAACGCAAAAGCAGCAAACATCTCGCTGTATGTCCCACATCCAAAGTGCCAAGAGAGAGCTTGCTCTCCCTGTCTTTGAGTACTGTTTTCACTGTCCCGGTTACCTCTTGGCTAACATTCTCTTCAGAGCTGCAGTGAAACCAGGAACCACGTGGAGAAGGCACCCACACTGAAAGTGCCTGGAGGGAACATTGGGGCTTCTTCTCAGTGTCTCTGACATAGGGTTTCACTGTCCCGGGAAAGTCTCTGCTAACACCCTGCAGAGCGCTGTGCCCACTATACAGAAACGTCTTGCGGTATCTCCTACAGGGAAAGTGCCAGGAGGGAATTGTCGAGCTTGTTCTCAGTGTCTCTGAGAATTGCTCTGATTATCTGTGTGACCTCTTTGCTAAGACTCTCCAGAGAGCCGTCCTCAAAACCAACACACATCTTGACATATCTCCCACATTGATCGCAGTGTCTCCAGAAACGGCATTCAAGGAGCCAGGACCTTTTCTCCCTACACTCTCCATTGAGTTGTCCTCAAAACCAATATACATCCTGCTATATCTCCCACATGGAAAGTGCCAGGAGGGAGAAGTGGGGATTATGTTTAGACTTTCTCGGAACTGCTTCAAATCAACTAGATATCTTTGTGCTGTAAATCTCCCAAGAGCCAAACGCAAAAGCAGCAAACATCTCGCTGTATGCCCCACATCCAAAGTGCCAAGAGAGAGCTTGCTCTCCCTGTCTTTGAGTACTGTTTTCACTGTCCCGGTTACCTCTTGGCTAACATTCTCTTCAGAGCTGCAGTGAAACCAGGAACCACGTGGAGAAGGCACCCACACTGAAAGTGCCTGGAGGGAACATTGGGGCTTCTTCTCAGTGTCTCTGACATAGGGTTTCACTGTCCCGGGAAAGTCTCTGCTAACACCGTGCAGAGCGCTGTGCCCAATGTACAGAAACGTCTTGCGGTATCTCCTACAGGGAAAGTGCCAGGAGGGAATTGTCGAGCTTGTTCTCAGTGTCTCTGAGAATTGCTCTGATTATCTGTGTGACCTCTTTGCTAAGACTCTCCAGAGAGCCGTCCTCAAAACAAACACACATCTTGACATATCTCCCACATTGATCGCAGTGTCTCCAGAAACGGCATTCAAGGAGCCAGGACCTTTTCTCCCTACACTCTCCATTGAGTTGTCCTCAAAACCAATATACATCCTGCTATATCTCCCACATGGAAAGTGCCAGGAGGGAGAAGTGGGGATTATGTTTAGACTTTCTCGGAACTGCTTCAAATCAACTAGATATCTTTGTGCTGTAAATCTCCCAACAGCCAAACGCAAAAGCAGCAAACATCTCGCTGTATGTCCCACATCCAAAGTGCCAAGAGAGAGCTTGCTCTCCCTGTCTTTGAGTACTGTTTTCACTGTCCCGGTTACCTCTTGGCTAACATTCTCTTCAGAGCTGCAGTGAAACCAGGAACCACGTGGAGAAGGCACCCACACTGAAAGTGCCTGGAGGGAACATTGGGGCTTCTTCTCAGTGTCTCTGACATAGGGTTTCACTGTCCCGGGAAAGTCTCTGCTAACACCGTGCAGAGCGCTGTGCCCAATATACAGAAACGTCTTGCGGTATCTCCTACAGGGAAAGTGCCAGGAGGGAATTGTGGAGCTTGTTCTCAGTGTCTCTGAGAATTGCTCTGATTATCTGTGTGACCTCTTTGCTAAGACTCTCCAGAGAGCCGTCCTCAAAACCAACACACATCTTGACATATCTCCCACATTGATCGCAGTGTCTCCAGAAATGGCATTCAAGGAGCCAGGACCTTTTCTCCCTACACTCTCCATTGAGTTGTCCTCAAAACCAATATACATCCTGCTATATCTCCCACATGGAAAGTGCCAGGAGGGAGAAGTGGGGATTATGTTTAGACTTTCTCGGAACAGCTTCAAATCAACTAGATATCTTTGTGCTGTAACTCTCCCAACAGCCAAACGCAAAAGCAGCAAACATCTCGCTGTATGTCCCACATCCAAAGTGCCAAGAGAGAGCTTGCTCTCCCTGTCTTTGAGTACTGTTTTCACTGTCCCGGTTACCTCTTGGCTAACATTCTCTTCAGAGCTGCAGTGAAACCAGGAAGCACGTGGAGAAGGCACCCACACTGAAAGTGCCTGGAGGGAACGTTGGGGCTTCTTCTCAGTGTCTCTGACATAGGGTTTCACTGTCCTGGGAAAGTCTCTGCTAACACCCTGCAGAGCGCTGTGCCCAATGTACAGAAACGTCTTGCGGTATCTCCTACAGGGAAAGTGCCAGGAGGGAATTGTCGAGCTTGTTCTCAGTGTCTCTGAGAATTGCTCTGATTATCTGTGTGACCTCTTTGCTAAGACTCTCCAGAGAGCCGTCCTCAAAACAAACACACATCTTGACATATCTCCCACATTGATCGCAGTGTCTCCAGAAACGGCATTCAAGGAGCCAGGACCTTTTCTCCCTACACTCTCCATTGAGTTGTCCTCAAAACCAATATACATCCTGCTATATCTCCCACATGGAAAGTGCCAGGAGGGAGAAGTGGCGATTATGTTTAGACTTTCTCGGAACTGCTTCAAATCAACTAGATATCTTTGTGCTGTAACTCTCCCAACAGCCAAACGCAAAAGCAGCAAACATCTCGCTGTATGTCCCACATCCAAAGTGCCAAGAGAGAGCTTGCTCTCCCTGTCTTTGAGTACTGTTTTCACTGTCCAGGTTACCTCTTGGCTAACATTCTCTTCAGAGCTGCAGTGAAACCAGGAACCACGTGGAGAAGGCACCCACACTGAAAGTGCCTGGAGGGAACATTGGGGCTTCTTCTCAGTGTCTCTGACATAGGGTTTCACTGTCCCGGGAAAGTCTCTGCTAACACCCTGCAGAGCGCTGTGCCCAATGTACAGAAACGTCTTGCGGTATCTCCTACAGGGAAAGTGCCAGGAGGGAATTGTCGAGCTTGTTCTCAGTGTCTCTGAGAATTGCTCTGATTATCTGTGTGACCTCTTTGCTAAGACTCTCCAGAGAGCCGTCCTCAAAACAAACACACATCTTGACATATCTCCCACATTGATCGCAGTGTCTCCAGAAACGGCATTCAAGGAGCCAGGACCTTTTCTCCCTACACTCTCCATTGAGTTGTCCTCAAAACCAATATACATCCTGCTATATCTCCCACATGGAAAGTGCCAGGAGGGAGAAGTGGGGATTATGTTTAGACTTTCTCGGAACTGCTTCAAATCAACTAGATATCTTTGTGCTGTAAATCTCCCAACAGCCAAACGCAAAAGCAGCAAACATCTCGCTGTATGCCCCACATCCAAAGTGCCAAGAGAGAGCTTGCTCTCCCTGTCTTTGAGTACTGTTTTCACTGTCCCGGTTACCTCTTGGCTAACATTCTCTTCAGAGCTGCAGTGAAACCAGGAACCACGTGGAGAAGGCACCCACACTGAAAGTGCCTGGAGGGAACATTGGGGCTTCTTCTCAGTGTCTCTGACATAGGGTTTCACTGTCCCGGGAAAGTCTCTGCTAACACCCTGCAGAGCGCTGTGCCCAATGTACAGAAACGTCTTGCGGTATCTCCTACAGGGAAAGTGCCAGGAGGGAATTGTGGAGCTTGTTCTCAGTGTCTCTGAGAATTGCTCTGATTATCTGTGTGACCTCTTTGCTAAGACTCTCCAGAGAGCCGTCCTCAAAACAAACACACATCTTGACATATCTCCCACATTGATCGCAGTGTCTCCAGAAACGGCATTCAAGGAGCCAGGACCTTTTCTCCCTACACTCTCCATTGAGTTGTCCTCAAAACCAATATACATCCTGCTATATCTCCCACATGGAAAGTGCCAGGAGGGAGAAGTGGCGATTATGTTTAGACTTTCTCGGAACTGCTTCAAATCAACTAGATATCTTTGTGCTGTAACTCTCCCAACAGCCAAACGCAAAAGCAGCAAACATCTCGCTGTATGTCCCACATCCAAAGTGCCAAGAGAGAGCTTGCTCTCCCTGTCTTTGAGTACTGTTTTCACTGTCCCGGTTACCTCTTGGCTAACGTTCTCTTCAGAGCTGCAGTGAAACCAGGAACCACGTGGAGAAGGCACCCACACTGAAAGTGCCTGGAGGGAACGTTGGGGCTTCTTCTCAGTGTCTCTGACATAGGGTTTCACTGTCCTGGGAAAGTCTCTGCTAACACCATGCAGAGCGCTGTGCCCAATATACAGAAACGTCTTGCGGTATCTCCTACAGGGAAAGTGCCAGGAGGGAATTGTCGAGCTTGTTCTCAGTGTCTCTGAGAATTGCTCTAATTATCTGTGTGACCTCTTTGCTAAGACTCTCCAGAGAGCCGTCCTCAAAACCAACACACATCTTGACATATCTCCCACAGTGATCGCAGTGTCTCCAGAAACGGCATTCAAGGAGCCAGGACCTTTTCTCCCTACACTCTCCATTGAGTTGTCCTCAAAACCAATATACATCCTGCTATATCTCCCACATGGAAAGTGCCAGGAGGGAGAAGTGGGGATTATGTTTAGACTTTCTCGGAACTGCTTCAAATCAACTAGATATCTTTGTGCTGTAACTCTCCCAACAGCCAAACGCAAAAGCAGCAAACATCTCGCTGTATGTCCCACATTGAAAGTGCCAAGAGAGAGCTTGCTCTCCCTGTCTTTGAGTACTGTTTTCACTGTCCCGGTTACCTCTTTGCTAACATTCTCTTCAGAGCTGCAGTGAAACCAGGAACCACGTGGAGAAGGCACCCACACTGAAAGTGCCTGGAGGGAACGTTGGGGCTTCTTCTCAGTGTCTCTGACATAGGGTTTCACTGTCCCGGGAAAGTCTCTGCTAACACCGTGCAGAGCGCTGTGCCCAATATACAGAAACGTCTTGCGGTATCTCCTACAGGGAAAGTGCCAGGAGGGAATTGTGGAGCTTGTTCTCAGTGTCTCTGGGAATTGCTCTGATTATCTGTGTGACCTCTTTGCTAAGACTCTCCAGAGAGCCGTCCTCAAAACCAACACACATCTTGACATATCTCCCACAGTGATCGCAGTGTCTCCAGAAACGGCATTCAAGGAGCCAGGACCTTTTCTCCCTACACTCTCCATTGAGTTGTCCTCAAAACCAATATACATCCTGCTATATCTCCCACATGGAAAGTGCCAGGAGGGAGAAGTGGGGATTATGTTTAGACTTTCTCGGAACTGCTTCAAATCAACTAGATATCTTTGTGCTGTAACTCTCCCAACGGCCAAACGCAAAAGCAGCAAACATCTCGCTGTATGTCCCACATCCAAAGTGCCAAGAGAGAGCTTGCTCTCCCTGTCTTTGAGTACTGTTTTCACTGTCCCGGTTACCTCTTTGCTAACATTCTCTTCAGAGCTGCAGTGAAACCAGGAACCACGTGGAGAAGGCACCCACACTGAAAGTGCCTGGAGGGAACATTGGGGCTTCTTCTCAGTGTCTCTGACTTAGGGTTTCACTGTTCCGGGAAAGTCTCTGCTAACACCGTGCAGAGCGCTGTGCCCACTATACAAAACCATCTTGCGGTATCTCCTACAGGGAAAGTGCCAGGAGGGAATTGTGGAGCTTGTTCTCAGTGTCTCTGAGAATTGCTCTGATTATCTGTGTGACCTCTTTGCTAAGACTCTCCAGAGAGCCGTCCTCAAAACCAACACACATCTTGACATATCTCCCACATTGATCGCAGTGTCTCCAGAAACGGCATTCAAGGAGCCAGGACCTTTTCTCCCTACACTCTCCATTGAGTTGTCCTCAAAACCAATATACATCCTGCTATATCTCCCACATGGAAAGTGCCAGGAGGGAGAAGTGGGGATTATGTTTAGACTTTCTCGGAACTGCTTCAAATCAACTAGATATCTTTGTGCTGCAACTCTCCCAACAGCCAAACGCAAAAGCAGCAAACATCTCGCTGTATGTCCCACATTGAAAGTGCCAAGAGAGAGCTTGCTCTCCCTGTCTTTGAGTACTGTTTTCACTGTCCCGGTTACCTCTTGGCTAACATTCTCTTCAGAGCTGCAGTGAAACCAGGAACCACGTGGAGAAGGCACCCACACTGAAAGTGCCTGGAGGGAACATTGGGGCTTCTTCTCAGTGTCTCTGACATAGGGTTTCACTGTCCCGGGAAAGTCTCTGCTAACACCATGCAGAGCGCTGTGCCCACTATACAGAAACATCTTGCGGTATCTCCTACAGGGAAAGTGCCAGGAGGGAATTGTGGAGCTTGTTCTCAGTGTCTCTGAGAATTGCTCTGATTATCTGTGTGACCTCTTTGCTAAGACTCTCCAGAGAGCCGTCCTCAAAACCAACACACATCTTGACATATCTCCCACATTGATCGCAGTGTCTCCAGAAACGGCATTCAAGGAGCCAGGACCTTTTCTCCCTACACTCTCCATTGAGTTGTCCTCAAAACCAATATACATCCTGCTATATCTCCCACATGGAAAGTGCCAGGAGGGAGAAGTGGGGATTATGTTTAGACTTTCTCGGAACTGCTTCAAATCAACTAGATATCTTTGTGCTGTAAATCTCCCAACAGCCAAACGCAAAAGCAGCAAACATCTCGCTCTATGTCCCACATCCAAAGTGCCAAGAGAGAGCTTGCTCTCCCTGTCTTTGAGTACTGTTTTCACTGTCCCGGTTACCTCTTGGCTAACATTCTCTTCAGAGCTGCAGTGAAACCAGGAACCACGTGGAGAAGGCACCCACACTGAAAGTGCCTGGAGGGAACATTGGGGCTTCTTCTCAGTGTCTCTGACATAGGGTTTCACTGTCCCGGGAAAGTCTCTGCTAACACCCTGCAGAGCGCTGTGCCCAATATACAGAAACGTCTTGCGGTATCTCCTACAGGGAAAGTGCCAGGAGGGAATTGTGGAGCTTGTTCTCAGTGTCTCTGAGAATTGCTCTGATTATCTGTGTGACCTCTTTGCTAAGACTCTCCAGAGAGCCGTCCTCAAAACAAACACACATCTTGACATATCTCCCACATTGATCGCAGTGTCTCCAGAAACGGCATTCAAGGAGCCAGGACCTTTTCTCCCTACACTCTCCATTGAGTTGTCCTCAAAACCAATATACATCCTGCTATATCTCCCACATGGAAAGTGCCAGGAGGGAGAAGTGGGGATTATGTTTAGACTTTCTCGGAACTGCTTCAAATCAACTAGATATCTTTGTGCTGTAAATCTCCCAACAGCCAAACGCAAAAGCAGCAAACATCTCGCTGTATGTCCCACATCCAAAGTGCCAAGAGAGAGCTTGCTCTCCCTGTCTTTGAGTACTGTTTTCACTGTCCCGGTTACCTCTTGGCTAACATTCTCTTCAGAGCTGCAGTGAAACCAGGAACCACGTGGAGAAGGCACCCACACTGAAAGTGCCTGGAGGGAACATTGGGGCTTCTTCTCAGTGTCTCTGACATAGGGTTTCACTGTCCCGGGAAAGTCTCTGCTAACACCCTGCAGAGCGCTGTGCCCAATATACAGAAACGTCTTGCGGTATCTCCTACAGGGAAAGTGCCAGGAGGGAATTGTCGAGCTTGTTCTCAGTGTCTCTGGGAATTGCTCTGATTATCTGTGTGACCTCTTTGCTAAGACTCTCCAGAGAGCCGTCCTCAAAACAAACACACATCTTGACATATCTCCCACATTGATCGCAGTGTCTCCAGAAACGGCATTCAAGGAGCCAGGACCTTTTCTCCCTACACTCTCCATTGAGTTGTCCTCAAAACCAATATACATCCTGCTATATCTCCCACATGGAAAGTGCCAGGAGGGAGAAGTGGGGATTATGTTTAGACTTTCTCGGAACTGCTTCAAATCAACTAGATATCTTTGTGCTGTAAATCTCCCAACAGCCAAACGCAAAAGCAGCAAACATCTCGCTGTATGCCCCACATCCAAAGTGCCAAGAGAGAGCTTGCTCTCCCTGTCTTTGAGTACTGTTTTCACTGTCCCGGTTACCTCTTGGCTAACATTCTCTTCAGAGCTGCAGTGAAACCAGGAACCACGTGGAGAAGGCACCCACACTGAAAGTGCCTGGAGGGAACATTGGGGCTTCTTCTCAGTGTCTCTGACATAGGGTTTCACTGTCCCGGGAAAGTCTCTGCTAACACCCTGCAGAGCGCTGTGCCCAATATACAGAAACGTCTTGCGGTATCTCCTACAGGGAAAGTGCCAGGAGGGAATTGTCGAGCTTGTTCTCAGTGTCTCTGGGAATTGCTCTGATTATCTGTGTGACCTCTTTGCTAAGACTCTCCAGAGAGCCGTCCTCAAAACAAACACACATCTTGACATATCTCCCACATTGATCGCAGTGTCTCCAGAAACGGCATTCAAGGAGCCAGGACCTTTTCTCCCTACACTCTCCATTGAGTTGTCCTCAAAACCAATATACATCCTGCTATATCTCCCACATGGAAAGTGCCAGGAGGGAGAAGTGGGGATTATGTTTAGACTTTCTCGGAACTGCTTCAAATCAACTAGATATCTTTGTGCTGTAAATCTCCCAACAGCCAAACGCAAAAGCAGCAAACATCTCGCTGTATGCCCCACATCCAAAGTGCCAAGAGAGAGCTTGCTCTCCCTGTCTTTGAGTACTGTTTTCACTGTCCCGGTTACCTCTTGGCTAACATTCTCTTCAGAGCTGCAGTGAAACCAGGAACCACGTGGAGAAGGCACCCACACTGAAAGTGCCTGGAGGGAACGTTGGGGCTTCTTCTCAGTGTCTCTGACATAGGGTTTCACTGTCCCGGGAAAGTCTCTGCTAACACCCTGCAGAGCGCTGTGCCCAATGTACAGAAACGTCTTGCGGTATCTCCTACAGGGAAAGTGCCAGGAGGGAATTGTGGAGCTTGTTCTCAGTGTCTCTGAGAATTGCTCTGATTATCTGTGTGACCTCTTTGCTAAGACTCTCCAGAGAGCCGTCCTCAAAACAAACACACATCTTGACATATCTCCCACATTGATCGCAGTGTCTCCAGAAACGGCATTCAAGGAGCCAGGACCTTTTCTCCCTACACTCTCCATTGAGTTGTCCTCAAAACCAATATACATCCTGCTATATCTCCCACATGGAAAGTGCCAGGAGGGAGAAGTGGGGATTATGTTTAGACTTTCTCGGAACTGCTTCAAATCAACTAGATATCTTTGTGCTGTAACTCTCCCTACAGCCAAACGCAAAAGCAGCAAACATCTCGCTCTATGTCCCACATCCAAAGTGCCAAGAGAGAGCTTGCTCTCCCTGTCTTTGAGTACTGTTTTCACTGTCCCGGTTACCTCTTGGCTAACATTCTCTTCAGAGCTGCAGTGAAACCAGGAACCACGTGGAGAAGGCACCCACACTGAAAGTGCCTGGAGGGAACATTGGGGCTTCTTCTCAGTGTCTCTGACATAGGGTTTCACTGTCCCGGGAAAGTCTCTGCTAACACCGTGCAGAGCGCTGTGCCCAATATACAGAAACGTCTTGCGGTATCTCCTACAGGGAAAGTGCCAGGAGGGAATTGTGGAGCTTGTTCTCAGTGTCTCTGAGAATTGCTCTGATTATCTGTGTGACCTCTTTGCTAAGACTCTCCAGAGAGCCGTCCTCAAAACAAACACACATCTTGACATATCTCCCACATTGATCGCAGTGTCTCCAGAAACGGCATTCAAGGAGCCAGGACCTTTTCTCCCTACACTCTCCATTGAGTTGTCCTCAAAACCAATATACATCCTGCTATATCTCCCACATGGAAAGTGCCAGGAGGGAGAAGTGGGGATTATGTTTAGACTTTCTCGGAACTGCTTCAAATCAACTAGATATCTTTGTGCTGTAACTCTCCCAACAGCCAAACGCAAAAGCAGCAAACATCTCGCTCTATGTCCCACATCCAAAGTGCCAAGAGAGAGCTTGCTCTCCCTGTCTTTGAGTACTGTTTTCACTGTCCCGGTTACCTCTTGGCTAACATTCTCTTCAGAGCTGCAGTGAAACCAGGAAGCACGTGGAGAAGGCACCCACACTGAAAGTGCCTGGAGGGAACATTGGGGCTTCTTCTCAGTGTCTCTGACATAGGGTTTCACTGTCCCGGGAAAGTCTCTGCTAACACCGTGCAGAGCGCTGTGCCCAATATACAGAAACGTCTTGCGGTATCTCCTACAGGGAAAGTGCCAGGAGGGAATTGTGGAGCTTGTTCTCAGTGTCTCTGAGAATTGCTCTGATTATCTGTGTGACCTCTTTGCTAAGACTCTCCAGAGAGCCGTCCTCAAAACAAACACACATCTTGACATATCTCCCACATTGATCGCAGTGTCTCCAGAAACGGCATTCAAGGAGCCAGGACCTTTTCTCCCTACACTCTCCATTGAGTTGTCCTCAAAACCAATATACATCCTGCTATATCTCCAACATGGAAAGTGCCAGGAGGGAGAAGTGGCGATTATGTTTAGACTTTCTCGGAACTGCTTCAAATCAACTAGATATCTTTGTGCTGTAACTCTCCCAACAGCCAAACGCAAAAGCAGCAAACATCTCGCTGTATGTCCCACATCCAAAGTGCCAAGAGAGAGCTTGCTCTCCCTGTCTTTGAGTACTGTTTTCACTGTCCCGGTTACCTCTTGGCTAACATTCTCTTCAGAGCTGCAGTGAAACCAGGAACCACGTGGAGAAGGCACCCACACTGAAAGTGCCTGGAGGGAACATTGGGGCTTCTTCTCAGTGTCTCTGACATAGGGTTTCACTGTCCCGGGAAAGTCTCTGCTAACACCGTGCAGAGCGCTGTGCCCAATATACAGAAACGTCTTGCGGTATCTCCTACAGGGAAAGTGCCAGGAGGGAATTGTCGAGCTTGTTCTCAGTGTCTCTGAGAATTGCTCTGATTATCTGTGTGACCTCTTTGCTAAGACTCTCCAGAGAGCCGTCCTCAAAACAAACACACATCTTGACATATCTCCCACATTGATCGCAGTGTCTCCAGAAACGGCATTCAAGGAGCCAGGACCTTTTCTCCCTACACTCTCCATTGAGTTGTCCTCAAAACCAATATACATCCTGCTATATCTCCCACATGGAAAGTGCCAGGAGGGAGAAGTGGCGATTATGTTTAGACTTTCTCGGAACTGCTTCAAATCAACTAGATATCTTTGTGCTGTAACTCTCCCAACAGCCAAACGCAAAAGCAGAAAACATCTCGCTGTATGTCCCACATCCAAAGTGCCAAGAGAGAGCTTGCTCTCCCTGTCTTTGAGTACTGTTTTCACTGTCCCGGTTACCTCTTGGCTAACATTCTCTTCAGAGCTGCAGTGAAACCAGGAACCACGTGGAGAAGGCACCCACACTGAAAGTGCCTGGAGGGAACATTGGGGCTTCTTCTCAGTGTCTCTGACATAGGGTTTCACTGTCCCGGGAAAGTCTCTGCTAACACCCTGCAGAGCGCTGTGCCCAATGTACAGAAACGTCTTGCGGTATCTCCTACAGGGAAAGTGCCAGGAGGGAATTGTCGAGCTTGTTCTCAGTGTCTCTGAGAATTGCTCTGATTATCTGTGTGACCTCTTTGCTAAGACTCTCCAGAGAGCCGTCCTCAAAACAAACACACATCTTGACATATCTCCCACATTGATCGCAGTGTCTCCAGAAACGGCATTCAAGGAGCCAGGACCTTTTCTCCCTACACTCTCCATTGAGTTGTCCTCAAAACCAATATACATCCTGCTATATCTCCCACATGGAAAGTGCCAGGAGGGAGAAGTGGCGATTATGTTTAGACTTTCTCGGAACTGCTTCAAATCAACTAGATATCTTTGTGCTGTAACTCTCCCAACAGCCAAACGCAAAAGCAGCAAACATCTCGCTGTATGTCCCACATCCAAAGTGCCAAGAGAGAGCTTGCTCTCCCTGTCTTTGAGTACTGTTTTCACTGTCCCGGTTACCTCTTGGCTAACATTCTCTTCAGAGCTGCAGTGAAACCAGGAACCACGTGGAGAAGGCACCCACACTGAAAGTGCCTGGAGGGAACATTGGGGCTTCTTCTCAGTGTCTCTGACATAGGGTTTCACTGTCCCGGGAAAGTCTCTGCTAACACCGTGCAGAGCGCTGTGCCCAATATACAGAAACGTCTTGCGGTATCTCCTACAGGGAAAGTGCCAGGAGGGAATTGTCGAGCTTGTTCTCAGTGTCTCTGAGAATTGCTCTGATTATCTGTGTGACCTCTTTGCTAAGACTCTCCAGAGAGCCGTCCTCAAAACCAACACACATCTTGACATATCTCCCACATTGATCGCAGTGTCTCCAGAAACGGCATTCAAGGAGCCAGGACCTTTTCTCCCTACACTCTCCATTGAGTTGTCCTCAAAACCAATATACATCCTGCTATATCTCCCACATGGAAAGTGCCAGGAGGGAGAAGTGGGGATTATGTTTAGACTTTCTCGGAACAGCTTCAAATCAACTAGATATCTTTGTGCTGTAACTCTCCCAACAGCCAAACGCAAAAGCAGCAAACATCTCGCTGTATGTCCCACATTGAAAGTGCCAAGAGAGAGCTTGCTCTCCCAGTCTTTGAGTACTGTTTTCACTGTCCCGGTTACCTCTTGGCTAACATTCTCTTCAGAGCTGCAGTGAAACCAGGAACCACGTGGAGAAGGCACCCACACTGAAAGTGCCTGGAGGGAACATTGGGGCTTCTTCTCAGTGTCTCTGACATAGGGTTTCACTGTCCCGGGAAAGTCTCTGCTAACACCATGCAGAGCGCTGTGCCCAATATACAGAAACATCTTGCGGTATCTCCTACAGGGAAAGTGCCAGGAGGGAATTGTGGAGCTTGTTCTCAGTGTCTCTGAGAATTGCTCTGATTATCTGTGTGACCTCTTTGCTAAGACTCTCCAGAGAGCCGTCCTCAAAACAAACACACATCTTGACATATCTCCCACATTGATCGCAGTGTCTCCAGAAACGGCATTCAAGGAGCCAGGACCTTTTCTCCCTACACTGTCCATTGAGTTGTCCTCAAAACCAATATACATCCTGCTATATCTCCCACATGGAAAGTGCCAGGAGGGAGAAGTGGGGATTATGTTTAGACTTTCTCGGAACTGCTTCAAATCAACTAGATATCTTTGTGCTGTAAATCTCCCAACAGCCAAACGCAAAAGCAGCAAACATCTCGCTGTATGTCCCACATCCAAAGTGCCAAGAGAGAGCTTGCTCTCCCTGTCTTTGAGTACTGTTTTCACTGTCCCGGTTACCTCTTGGCTAACATTCTCTTCAGAGCTGCAGTGAAACCAGGAACCACGTGGAGAAGGCACCCACACTGAAAGTGCCTGGAGGGAACATTGGGGCTTCTTCTCAGTGTCTCTGACATAGGGTTTCACTGTCCCGGGAAAGTCTCTGCTAACACCCTGCAGAGCGCTGTGCCCAATATACAGAAACGTCTTGCGGTATCTCCTACAGGGAAAGTGCCAGGAGGGAATTGTGGAGCTTGTTCTCAGTGTCTCTGAGAATTGCTCTGATTATCTGTGTGACCTCTTTGCTAAGACTCTCCAGAGAGCCGTCCTCAAAACAAACACACATCTTGACATATCTCCCACATTGATCGCAGTGTCTCCAGAAACGGCATTCAAGGAGCCAGGACCTTTTCTCCCTACACTCTCCATTGAGTTGTCCTCAAAACCAATATACATCCTGCTATATCTCCCACATGGAAAGTGCCAGGAGGGAGAAGTGGGGATTATGTTTAGACTTTCTCGGAACTGCTTCAAATCAACTAGATATCTTTGTGCTGTAACTCTCCCAACAGCCAAACGCAAAAGCAGCAAACATCTCGCTGTATGTCCCACATCCAAAGTGCCAAGAGAGAGCTTGCTCTCCCTGTCTTTGAGTACTGTTTTCACTGTCCCGGTTACCTCTTTGCTAACATTCTCTTCAGAGCTGCAGTGAAACCAGGAACCACGTGGAGAAGGCACCCACACTGAAAGTGCCTGGAGGGAACGTTGGGGCTTCTTCTCAGTGTCTCTGACATAGGGTTTCACTGTCCCGGGAAAGTCTCTGCTAACACCCTGCAGAGCGCTGTGCCCAATATACAGAAACGTCTTGCGGTATCTCCTACAGGGAAAGTGCCAGGAGGGAATTGTGGAGCTTGTTCTCAGTGTCTCTGAGAATTGCTCTGATTATCTGTGTGACCTCTTTGCTAAGACTCTCCAGAGAGCCGTCCTCAAAACCAACACACATCTTGACATATCTCCCACATTGATCGCAGTGTCTCCAGAAACGGCATTCAAGGAGCCAGGACCTTTTCTCCCTACACTCTCCATTGAGTTGTCCTCAAAACCAATATACATCCTGCTATATCTCCCACATGGAAAGTGCCAGGAGGGAGAAGTGGGGATTATGTTTAGACTTTCTCGGAACTGCTTCAAATCAACTAGATATCTTTGTGCTGTAAATCTCCCAACAGCCAAACGCAAAAGCAGCAAACATCTCGCTGTATGTCCCACATCCAAAGTGCCAAGAGAGAGCTTGCTCTCCCTGTCTTTGAGTACTGTTTTCACTGTCCCGGTTACCTCTTGGCTAACATTCTCTTCAGAGCTGCAGTGAAACCAGGAACCACGTGGAGAAGGCACCCACACTGAAAGTGCCTGGAGGGAACATTGGGGCTTCTTCTCAGTGTCTCTGACATAGGGTTTCACTGTCCCGGGAAAGTCTCTGCTAACACCGTGCAGAGCGCTGTGCCCAATATACAGAAACGTCTTGCGGTATCTCCTACAGGGAAAGTGCCAGGAGGGAATTGTCGAGCTTGTTCTCAGTGTCTCTGAGAATTGCTCTGATTATCTGTGTGACCTCTTTGCTAAGACTCTCCAGAGAGCCGTCCTCAAAACCAACACACATCTTGACATATCTCCCACATTGATCGCAGTGTCTCCAGAAACGGCATTCAAGGAGCCAGGACCTTTTCTCCCTACACTCTCCATTGAGTTGTCCTCAAAACCAATATACATCCTGCTATATCTCCCACATGGAAAGTGCCAGGAGGGAGAAGTGGGGATTATGTTTAGACTTTCTCGGAACAGCTTCAAATCAACTAGATATCTTTGTGCTGTAACTCTCCCAACAGCCAAACGCAAAAGCAGCAAACATCTCGCTCTATGTCCCACATCCAAAGTGCCAAGAGAGAGCTTGCTCTCCCTGTCTTTGAGTACTGTTTTCACTGTCCCGGTTACCTCTTGGCTAACATTCTCTTCAGAGCTGCAGTGAAACCAGGAAGCACGTGGAGAAGGCACCCACACTGAAAGTGCCTGGAGGGAACATTGGGGCTTCTTCTCAGTGTCTCTGACATAGGGTTTCACTGTCCCGGGAAAGTCTCTGCTAACACCCTGCAGAGCGCTGTGCCCAATATACAGAAACGTCTTGCGGTATCTCCTACAGGGAAAGTGCCAGGAGGGAATTGTCGAGCTTGTTCTCAGTGTCTCTGAGAATTGCTCTGATTATCTGTGTGACCTCTTTGCTAAGACTCTCCAGAGAGCCGTCCTCAAAACCAACACACATCTTGACATATCTCCCACATTGATCGCAGTGTCTCCAGAAACGGCATTCAAGGAGCCAGGACCTTTTCTCCCTACACTCTCCATTGAGTTGTCCTCAAAACCAATATACATCCTGCTATATCTCCCACATGGAAAGTGCCAGGAGGGAGAAGTGGCGATTATGTTTAGACTTTCTCGGAACTGCTTCAAATCAACTAGATATCTTTGTGCTGTAAATCTCCCAACAGCCAAACGCAAAAGCAGCAAACATCTCGCTGTATGTCCCACATCCAAAGTGCCAAGAGAGAGCTTGCTCTCCCTGTCTTTGAGTACTGTTTTCACTGTCCCGGTTACCTCTTGGCTAACATTCTCTTCAGAGCTGCAGTGAAACCAGGAACCACGTGGAGAAGGCACCCACACTGAAAGTGCCTGGAGGGAACATTGGGGCTTCTTCTCAGTGTCTCTGACATAGGGTTTCACTGTCCCGGGAAAGTCTCTGCTAACACCCTGCAGAGCGCTGTGCCCAATATACAGAAACGTCTTGCGGTATCTCCTACAGGGAAAGTGCCAGGAGGGAATTGTCGAGCTTGTTCTCAGTGTCTCTGAGAATTGCTCTAATTATCTGTGTGACCTCTTTGCTAAGACTCTCCAGAGAGCCGTCCTCAAAACCAACACACATCTTGACATATCTCCCACAGTGATCGCAGTGTCTCCAGAAACGGCATTCAAGGAGCCAGGACCTTTTCTCCCTACACTCTCCATTGAGTTGTCCTCAAAACCAATATACATCCTGCTATATCTCCCACATGGAAAGTGCCAGGAGGGAGAAGTGGGGATTATGTTTAGACTTTCTCGGAACTGCTTCAAATCAACTAGATATCTTTGTGCTGTAACTCTCCCAACGGCCAAACGCAAAAGCAGCAAACATCTCGCTGTATGTCCCACATCCAAAGTGCCAAGAGAGAGCTTGCTCTCCCTGTCTTTGAGTACTGTTTTCACTGTCCAGGTTACCTCTTGGCTAACATTCTCTTCAGAGCTGCAGTGAAACCAGGAACCACGTGGAGAAGGCACCCACACTGAAAGTGCCTGGAGGGAACATTGGGGCTTCTTCTCAGTGTCTCTGACATAGGGTTTCACTGTCCCGGGAAAGTCTCTGCTAACACCATGCAGAGCGCTGTGCCCACTATACAGAAACATCTTGCGGTATCTCCTACAGGGAAAGTGCCAGGAGGGAATTGTGGAGCTTGTTCTCAGTGTCTCTGAGAATTGCTCTGATTATCTGTGTGACCTCTTTGCTAAGACTCTCCAGAGAGCCGTCCTCAAAACCAACACACATCTTGACATATCTCCCACATTGATCGCAGTGTCTCCAGAAACGGCATTCAAGGAGCCAGGACCTTTTCTCCCTACACTCTCCATTGAGTTGTCCTCAAAACCAATATACATCCTGCTATATCTCCCACATGGAAAGTGCCAGGAGGGAGAAGTGGGGATTATGTTTAGACTTTCTCGGAACTGCTTCAAATCAACTAGATATCTTTGTGCTGTAAATCTCCCAACAGCCAAACGCAAAAGCAGCAAACATCTCGCTGTATGTCCCACATCCAAAGTGCCAAGAGAGAGCTTGCTCTCCCTGTCTTTGAGTACTGTTTTCACTGTCCCGGTTACCTCTTGGCTAACGTTCTCTTCAGAGCTGCAGTGAAACCAGGAACCACGTGGAGAAGGCACCCACACTGAAAGTGCCTGGAGGGAACATTGGGGCTTCTTCTCAGTGTCTCTGACATAGGGTTTCACTGTCCTGGGAAAGTCTCTGCTAACACCGTGCAGAGCGCTGTGCCCAATATACAGAAACGTCTTGCGGTATCTCCTACAGGGAAAGTGCCAGGAGGGAATTGTGGAGCTTGTTCTCAGTGTCTCTGAGAATTGCTCTGATTATCTGTGTGACCTCTTTGCTAAGACTCTCCAGAGAGCCGTCCTCAAAACCAACACACATCTTGACATATCTCCCACATTGATCGCAGTGTCTCCAGAAACGGCATTCAAGGAGCCAGGACCTTTTCTCCCTACACTCTCCATTGAGTTGTCCTCAAAACCAATATACATCCTGCTATATCTCCCACATGGAAAGTGCCAGGAGGGAGAAGTGGGGATTATGTTTAGACTTTCTCGGAACTGCTTCAAATCAACTAGATATCTTTGTGCTGTAAATCTCCCAACAGCCAAACGCAAAAGCAGCAAACATCTCGCTGTATGTCCCACATCCAAAGTGCCAAGAGAGAGCTTGCTCTCCCTGTCTTTGAGTACTGTTTTCACTGTCCCGGTTACCTCTTGGCTAACATTCTCTTCAGAGCTGCAGTGAAACCAGGAACCACGTGGAGAAGGCACCCACACTGAAAGTGCCTGGAGGGAACATTGGGGCTTCTTCTCAGTGTCTCTGACATAGGGTTTCACTGTCCCGGGAAAGTCTCTGCTAACACCGTGCAGAGCGCTGTGCCCAATATACAGAAACGTCTTGCGGTATCTCCTACAGGGAAAGTGCCAGGAGGGAATTGTCGAGCTTGTTCTCAGTGTCTCTGAGAATTGCTCTGATTATCTGTGTGACCTCTTTGCTAAGACTCTCCAGAGAGCCGTCCTCAAAACCAACACACATCTTGACATATCTCCCACATTGATCGCAGTGTCTCCAGAAACGGCATTCAAGGAGCCAGGACCTTTTCTCCCTACACTCTCCATTGAGTTGTCCTCAAAACCAATATACATCCTGCTATATCTCCCACATGGAAAGTGCCAGGAGGGAGAAGTGGGGATTATGTTTAGACTTTCTCGGAACAGCTTCAAATCAACTAGATATCTTTGTGCTGTAACTCTCCCAACAGCCAAACGCAAAAGCAGCAAACATCTCGCTCTATGTCCCACATCCAAAGTGCCAAGAGAGAGCTTGCTCTCCCTGTCTTTGAGTACTGTTTTCACTGTCCCGGTTACCTCTTGGCTAACATTCTCTTCAGAGCTGCAGTGAAACCAGGAAGCACGTGGAGAAGGCACCCACACTGAAAGTGCCTGGAGGGAACATTGGGGCTTCTTCTCAGTGTCTCTGACATAGGGTTTCACTGTCCCGGGAAAGTCTCTGCTAACACCCTGCAGAGCGCTGTGCCCAATATACAGAAACGTCTTGCGGTATCTCCTACAGGGAAAGTGCCAGGAGGGAATTGTCGAGCTTGTTCTCAGTGTCTCTGAGAATTGCTCTGATTATCTGTGTGACCTCTTTGCTAAGACTCTCCAGAGAGCCGTCCTCAAAACCAACACACATCTTGACATATCTCCCACATTGATCGCAGTGTCTCCAGAAACGGCATTCAAGGAGCCAGGACCTTTTCTCCCTACACTCTCCATTGAGTTGTCCTCAAAACCAATATACATCCTGCTATATCTCCCACATGGAAAGTGCCAGGAGGGAGAAGTGGCGATTATGTTTAGACTTTCTCGGAACTGCTTCAAATCAACTAGATATCTTTGTGCTGTAAATCTCCCAACAGCCAAACGCAAAAGCAGCAAACATCTCGCTGTATGTCCCACATCCAAAGTGCCAAGAGAGAGCTTGCTCTCCCTGTCTTTGAGTACTGTTTTCACTGTCCCGGTTACCTCTTGGCTAACATTCTCTTCAGAGCTGCAGTGAAACCAGGAACCACGTGGAGAAGGCACCCACACTGAAAGTGCCTGGAGGGAACATTGGGGCTTCTTCTCAGTGTCTCTGACATAGGGTTTCACTGTCCCGGGAAAGTCTCTGCTAACACCCTGCAGAGCGCTGTGCCCAATATACAGAAACGTCTTGCGGTATCTCCTACAGGGAAAGTGCCAGGAGGGAATTGTCGAGCTTGTTCTCAGTGTCTCTGAGAATTGCTCTAATTATCTGTGTGACCTCTTTGCTAAGACTCTCCAGAGAGCCGTCCTCAAAACCAACACACATCTTGACATATCTCCCACAGTGATCGCAGTGTCTCCAGAAACGGCATTCAAGGAGCCAGGACCTTTTCTCCCTACACTCTCCATTGAGTTGTCCTCAAAACCAATATACATCCTGCTATATCTCCCACATGGAAAGTGCCAGGAGGGAGAAGTGGGGATTATGTTTAGACTTTCTCGGAACTGCTTCAAATCAACTAGATATCTTTGTGCTGTAACTCTCCCAACGGCCAAACGCAAAAGCAGCAAACATCTCGCTGTATGTCCCACATCCAAAGTGCCAAGAGAGAGCTTGCTCTCCCTGTCTTTGAGTACTGTTTTCACTGTCCAGGTTACCTCTTGGCTAACATTCTCTTCAGAGCTGCAGTGAAACCAGGAACCACGTGGAGAAGGCACCCACACTGAAAGTGCCTGGAGGGAACATTGGGGCTTCTTCTCAGTGTCTCTGACATAGGGTTTCACTGTCCCGGGAAAGTCTCTGCTAACACCATGCAGAGCGCTGTGCCCACTATACAGAAACATCTTGCGGTATCTCCTACAGGGAAAGTGCCAGGAGGGAATTGTGGAGCTTGTTCTCAGTGTCTCTGAGAATTGCTCTGATTATCTGTGTGACCTCTTTGCTAAGACTCTCCAGAGAGCCGTCCTCAAAACCAACACACATCTTGACATATCTCCCACATTGATCGCAGTGTCTCCAGAAACGGCATTCAAGGAGCCAGGACCTTTTCTCCCTACACTGTCCATTGAGTTGTCCTCAAAACCAATATACATCCTGCTATATCTCCCACATGGAAAGTGCCAGGAGGGAGAAGTGGGGATTATGTTTAGACTTTCTCGGAACTGCTTCAAATCAACTAGATATCTTTGTGCTGTAAATCTCCCAACAGCCAAACGCAAAAGCAGCAAACATCTCGCTGTATGTCCCACATCCAAAGTGCCAAGAGAGAGCTTGCTCTCCCTGTCTTTGAGTACTGTTTTCACTGTCCCGGTTACCTCTTGGCTAACATTCTCTTCAGAGCTGCAGTGAAACCAGGAACCACGTGGAGAAGGCACCCACACTGAAAGTGCCTGGAGGGAACATTGGGGCTTCTTCTCAGTGTCTCTGACATAGGGTTTCACTGTCCCGGGAAAGTCTCTGCTAACACCCTGCAGAGCGCTGTGCCCAATATACAGAAACGTCTTGCGGTATCTCCTACAGGGAAAGTGCCAGGAGGGAATTGTGGAGCTTGTTCTCAGTGTCTCTGAGAATTGCTCTGATTATCTGTGTGACCTCTTTGCTAAGACTCTCCAGAGAGCCGTCCTCAAAACAAACACACATCTTGACATATCTCCCACATTGATCGCAGTGTCTCCAGAAACGGCATTCAAGGAGCCAGGACCTTTTCTCCCTACACTCTCCATTGAGTTGTCCTCAAAACCAATATACATCCTGCTATATCTCCCACATGGAAAGTGCCAGGAGGGAGAAGTGGGGATTATGTTTAGACTTTCTCGGAACTGCTTCAAATCAACTAGATATCTTTGTGCTGTAACTCTCCCAACAGCCAAACGCAAAAGCAGCAAACATCTCGCTCTATGTCCCACATCCAAAGTGCCAAGAGAGAGCTTGCTCTCCCTGTCTTTGAGTACTGTTTTCACTGTCCCGGTTACCTCTTGGCTAACGTTCTCTTCAGAGCTGCAGTGAAACCAGGAACCACGTGGAGAAGGCACCCACACTGAAAGTGCCTGGAGGGAACGTTGGGGCTTCTTCTCAGTGTCTCTGACATAGGGTTTCACTGTCCTGGGAAAGTCTCTGCTAACACCGTGCAGAGCGCTGTGCCCAATATACAGAAACGTCTTGCGGTATCTCCTACAGGGAAAGTGCCAGGAGGGAATTGTGGAGCTTGTTCTCAGTGTCTCTGAGAATTGCTCTGATTATCTGTGTGACCTCTTTGCTAAGACTCTCCAGAGAGCCGTCCTCAAAACCAACACACATCTTGACATATCTCCCACAGTGATCGCAGTGTCTCCAGAAACGGCATTCAAGGAGCCAGGACCTTTTCTCCCTACACTCTCCATTGAGTTGTCCTCAAAACCAATATACATCCTGCTATATCTCCCACATGGAAAGTGCCAGGAGGGAGAAGTGGGGATTATGTTTAGACTTTCTCGGAACTGCTTCAAATCAACTAGATATCTTTGTGCTGTAACTCTCCCAACAGCCAAACGCAAAAGCAGCAAACATCTCGCTGTATGTCCCACATTGAAAGTGCCAAGAGAGAGCTTGCTCTCCCTGTCTTTGAGTACTGTTTTCACTGTCCCGGTTACCTCTTTGCTAACATTCTCTTCAGAGCTGCAGTGAAACCAGGAACCACGTGGAGAAGGCACCCACACTGAAAGTGCCTGGAGGGAACGTTGGGGCTTCTTCTCAGTGTCTCTGACATAGGGTTTCACTGTCCCGGGAAAGTCTCTGCTAACACCGTGCAGAGCGCTGTGCCCAATATACAGAAACGTCTTGCGGTATCTCCTACAGGGAAAGTGCCAGGAGGGAATTGTGGAGCTTGTTCTCAGTGTCTCTGAGAATTGCTCTGATTATCTGTGTGACCTCTTTGCTAAGACTCTCCAGAGAGCCGTCCTCAAAACCAACACACATCTTGACATATCTCCCACATTGATCGCAGTGTCTCCAGAAACGGCATTCAAGGAGCCAGGACCTTTTCTCCCTACACTCTCCATTGAGTTGTCCTCAAAACCAATATACATCCTGCTATATCTCCCACATGGAAAGTGCCAGGAGGGAGAAGTGGGGATTATGTTTAGACTTTCTCGGAACTGCTTCAAATCAACTAGATATCTTTGTGCTGTAAATCTCCCAACAGCCAAACGCAAAAGCAGCAAACATCTCGCTGTATGTCCCACATCCAAAGTGCCAAGAGAGAGCTTGCTCTCCCTGTCTTTGAGTACTGTTTTCACTGTCCCGGTTACCTCTTGGCTAACATTCTCTTCAGAGCTGCAGTGAAACCAGGAACCACGTGGAGAAGGCACCCACACTGAAAGTGCCTGGAGGGAACATTGGGGCTTCTTCTCAGTGTCTCTGACATAGGGTTTCACTGTCCCGGGAAAGTCTCTGCTAACACCCTGCAGAGCGCTGTGCCCAATATACAGAAACGTCTTGCGGTATCTCCTACAGGGAAAGTGCCAGGAGGGAATTGTCGAGCTTGTTCTCAGTGTCTCTGGGAATTGCTCTGATTATCTGTGTGACCTCTTTGCTAAGACTCTCCAGAGAGCCGTCCTCAAAACAAACACACATCTTGACATATCTCCCACATTGATCGCAGTGTCTCCAGAAACGGCATTCAAGGAGCCAGGACCTTTTCTCCCTACACTCTCCATTGAGTTGTCCTCAAAACCAATATACATCCTGCTATATCTCCCACATGGAAAGTGCCAGGAGGGAGAAGTGGGGATTATGTTTAGACTTTCTCGGAACTGCTTCAAATCAACTAGATATCTTTGTGCTGTAAATCTCCCAACAGCCAAACGCAAAAGCAGCAAACATCTCGCTGTATGCCCCACATCCAAAGTGCCAAGAGAGAGCTTGCTCTCCCTGTCTTTGAGTACTGTTTTCACTGTCCCGGTTACCTCTTGGCTAACATTCTCTTCAGAGCTGCAGTGAAACCAGGAACCACGTGGAGAAGGCACCCACACTGAAAGTGCCTGGAGGGAACATTGGGGCTTCTTCTCAGTGTCTCTGACATAGGGTTTCACTGTCCCGGGAAAGTCTCTGCTAACACCCTGCAGAGCGCTGTGCCCAATATACAGAAACGTCTTGCGGTATCTCCTACAGGGAAAGTGCCAGGAGGGAATTGTCGAGCTTGTTCTCAGTGTCTCTGAGAATTGCTCTGATTATCTGTGTGACCTCTTTGCTAAGACTCTCCAGAGAGCCGTCCTCAAAACAAACACACATCTTGACATATCTCCCACATTGATCGCAGTGTCTCCAGAAACGGCATTCAAGGAGCCAGGACCTTTTCTCCCTACACTCTCCATTGAGTTGTCCTCAAAACCAATATACATCCTGCTATATCTCCCACATGGAAAGTGCCAGGAGGGAGAAGTGGGGATTATGTTTAGACTTTCTCGGAACTGCTTCAAATCAACTAGATATCTTTGTGCTGTAACTCTCCCTACAGCCAAACGCAAAAGCAGCAAACATCTCGCTGTATGTCCCACATCCAAAGTGCCAAGAGAGAGCTTGCTCTCCCTGTCTTTGAGTACTGTTTTCACTGTCCCGGTTACCTCTTTGCTAACATTCTCTTCAGAGCTGCAGTGAAACCAGGAACCACGTGGAGAAGGCACCCACACTGAAAGTGCCTGGAGGGAACATTGGGGCTTCTTCTCAGTGTCTCTGACATAGGGTTTCACTGTCCCGGGAAAGTCTCTGCTAACACCGTGCAGAGCGCTGTGCCCAATATACAGAAACGTCTTGCGGTATCTCCTACAGGGAAAGTGCCAGGAGGGAATTGTCGAGCTTGTTCTCAGTGTCTCTGAGAATTGCTCTGATTATCTGTGTGACCTCTTTGCTAAGACTCTCCAGAGAGCCGTCCTCAAAACAAACACACATCTTGACATATCTCCCACATTGATCGCAGTGTCTCCAGAAACGGCATTCAAGGAGCCAGGACCTTTTCTCCCTACACTCTCCATTGAGTTGTCCTCAAAACCAATATACATCCTGCTATATCTCCCACATGGAAAGTGCCAGGAGGGAGAAGTGGGGATTATGTTTAGACTTTCTCGGAACAGCTTCAAATCAACTAGATATCTTTGTGCTGTAACTCTCCCAACAGCCAAACGCAAAAGCAGCAAACATCTCGCTCTATGTCCCACATCCAAAGTGCCAAGAGAGAGCTTGCTCTCCCTGTCTTTGAGTACTGTTTTCACTGTCCCGGTTACCTCTTGGCTAACATTCTCTTCAGAGCTGCAGTGAAACCAGGAACCACGTGGAGAAGGCACCCACACTGAAAGTGCCTGGAGGGAACATTGGGGCTTCTTCTCAGTGTCTCTGACATAGGGTTTCACTGTCCCGGGAAAGTCTCTGCTAACACCGTGCAGAGCGCTGTGCCCAATATACAGAAACGTCTTGCGGTATCTCCTACAGGGAAAGTGCCAGGAGGGAATTGTCGAGCTTGTTCTCAGTGTCTCTGAGAATTGCTCTGATTATCTGTGTGACCTCTTTGCTAAGACTCTCCAGAGAGCCGTCCTCAAAACAAACACACATCTTGACATATCTCCCACATTGATCGCAGTGTCTCCAGAAACGGCATTCAAGGAGCCAGGACCTTTTCTCCCTACACTCTCCATTGAGTTGTCCTCAAAACCAATATACATCCTGCTATATCTCCCACATGGAAAGTGCCAGGAGGGAGAAGTGGCGATTATGTTTAGACTTTCTCGGAACTGCTTCAAATCAACTAGATATCTTTGTGCTGTAACTCTCCCAACAGCCAAACGCAAAAGCAGAAAACATCTCGCTGTATGTCCCACATCCAAAGTGCCAAGAGAGAGCTTGCTCTCCCTGTCTTTGAGTACTGTTTTCACTGTCCCGGTTACCTCTTGGCTAACATTCTCTTCAGAGCTGCAGTGAAACCAGGAACCACGTGGAGAAGGCACCCACACTGAAAGTGCCTGGAGGGAACATTGGGGCTTCTTCTCAGTGTCTCTGACATAGGGTTTCACTGTCCCGGGAAAGTCTCTGCTAACACCCTGCAGAGCGCTGTGCCCAATGTACAGAAACGTCTTGCGGTATCTCCTACAGGGAAAGTGCCAGGAGGGAATTGTCGAGCTTGTTCTCAGTGTCTCTGAGAATTGCTCTGATTATCTGTGTGACCTCTTTGCTAAGACTCTCCAGAGAGCCGTCCTCAAAACAAACACACATCTTGACATATCTCCCACATTGATCGCAGTGTCTCCAGAAACGGCATTCAAGGAGCCAGGACCTTTTCTCCCTACACTCTCCATTGAGTTGTCCTCAAAACCAATATACATCCTGCTATATCTCCCACATGGAAAGTGCCAGGAGGGAGAAGTGGCGATTATGTTTAGACTTTCTCGGAACTGCTTCAAATCAACTAGATATCTTTGTGCTGTAACTCTCCCAACAGCCAAACGCAAAAGCAGCAAACATCTCGCTGTATGTCCCACATCCAAAGTGCCAAGAGAGAGCTTGCTCTCCCTGTCTTTGAGTACTGTTTTCACTGTCCCGGTTACCTCTTGGCTAACATTCTCTTCAGAGCTGCAGTGAAACCAGGAACCACGTGGAGAAGGCACCCACACTGAAAGTGCCTGGAGGGAACATTGGGGCTTCTTCTCAGTGTCTCTGACATAGGGTTTCACTGTCCCGGGAAAGTCTCTGCTAACACCGTGCAGAGCGCTGTGCCCAATATACAGAAACGTCTTGCGGTATCTCCTACAGGGAAAGTGCCAGGAGGGAATTGTCGAGCTTGTTCTCAGTGTCTCTGAGAATTGCTCTGATTATCTGTGTGACCTCTTTGCTAAGACTCTCCAGAGAGCCGTCCTCAAAACCAACACACATCTTGACATATCTCCCACATTGATCGCAGTGTCTCCAGAAACGGCATTCAAGGAGCCAGGACCTTTTCTCCCTACACTCTCCATTGAGTTGTCCTCAAAACCAATATACATCCTGCTATATCTCCCACATGGAAAGTGCCAGGAGGGAGAAGTGGGGATTATGTTTAGACTTTCTCGGAACAGCTTCAAATCAACTAGATATCTTTGTGCTGTAACTCTCCCAACAGCCAAACGCAAAAGCAGCAAACATCTCGCTCTATGTCCCACATCCAAAGTGCCAAGAGAGAGCTTGCTCTCCCTGTCTTTGAGTACTGTTTTCACTGTCCCGGTTACCTCTTGGCTAACATTCTCTTCAGAGCTGCAGTGAAACCAGGAAGCACGTGGAGAAGGCACCCACACTGAAAGTGCCTGGAGGGAACATTGGGGCTTCTTCTCAGTGTCTCTGACATAGGGTTTCACTGTCCCGGGAAAGTCTCTGCTAACACCCTGCAGAGCGCTGTGCCCAATATACAGAAACGTCTTGCGGTATCTCCTACAGGGAAAGTGCCAGGAGGGAATTGTCGAGCTTGTTCTCAGTGTCTCTGAGAATTGCTCTGATTATCTGTGTGACCTCTTTGCTAAGACTCTCCAGAGAGCCGTCCTCAAAACCAACACACATCTTGACATATCTCCCACATTGATCGCAGTGTCTCCAGAAACGGCATTCAAGGAGCCAGGACCTTTTCTCCCTACACTCTCCATTGAGTTGTCCTCAAAACCAATATACATCCTGCTATATCTCCCACATGGAAAGTGCCAGGAGGGAGAAGTGGGGATTATGTTTAGACTTTCTCGGAACTGCTTCAAATCAACTAGATATCTTTGTGCTGTAAATCTCCCAACAGCCAAACGCAAAAGCAGCAAACATCTCGCTGTATGCCCCACATCCAAAGTGCCAAGAGAGAGCTTGCTCTCCCTGTCTTTGAGTACTGTTTTCACTGTCCCGGTTACCTCTTGGCTAACATTCTCTTCAGAGCTGCAGTGAAACCAGGAACCACGTGGAGAAGGCACCCACACTGAAAGTGCCTGGAGGGAACATTGGGGCTTCTTCTCAGTGTCTCTGACATAGGGTTTCACTGTCCCGGGAAAGTCTCTGCTAACACCGTGCAGAGCGCTGTGCCCACTATACAGAAACGTCTTGCGGTATCTCCTACAGGGAAAGTGCCAGGAGGGAATTGTCGAGCTTGTTCTCAGTGTCTCTGAGAATTGCTCTGATTATCTGTGTGACCTCTTTGCTAAGACTCTCCAGAGAGCCGTCCTCAAAACAAACACACATCTTGACATATCTCCCACATTGATCGCAGTGTCTCCAGAAACGGCATTCAAGGAGCCAGGACCTTTTCTCCCTACACTCTCCATTGAGTTGTCCTCAAAACCAATATACATCCTGCTATATCTCCCACATGGAAAGTGCCAGGAGGGAGAAGTGGCGATTATGTTTAGACTTTCTCGGAACTGCTTCAAATCAACTAGATATCTTTGTGCTGTAACTCTCCCAACGGCCAAACGCAAAAGCAGCAAACATCTCGCTGTATGTCCCACATCCAAAGTGCCAAGAGAGAGCTTGCTCTCCCTGTCTTTGAGTACTGTTTTCACTGTCCCGGTTACCTCTTTGCTAACATTCTCTTCAGAGCTGCAGTGAAACCAGGAACCACGTGGAGAAGGCACCCACACTGAAAGTGCCTGGAGGGAACATTGGGGCTTCTTCTCAGTGTCTCTGACATAGGGTTTCACTGTCCCGGGAAAGTCTCTGCTAACACCCTGCAGAGCGCTGTGCCCAATATACAGAAACGTCTTGCGGTATCTCCTACAGGGAAAGTGCCAGGAGGGAATTGTGGAGCTTGTTCTCAGTGTCTCTGAGAATTGCTCTGATTATCTGTGTGACCTCTTTGCTAAGACTCTCCAGAGAGCCGTCCTCAAAACCAACACACATCTTGACATATCTCCCACATTGATCGCAGTGTCTCCAGAAACGGCATTCAAGGAGCCAGGACCTTTTCTCCCTACACTCTCCATTGAGTTGTCCTCAAAACCAATATACATCCTGCTATATCTCCCACATGGAAAGTGCCAGGAGGGAGAAGTGGGGATTATGTTTAGACTTTCTCGGAACTGCTTCAAATCAACTAGATATCTTTGTGCTGTAACTCTCCCAACAGCCAAACGCAAAAGCAGCAAACATCTCGCTGTATGTCCCACATCCAAAGTGCCAAGAGAGAGCTTGCTCTCCCTGTCTTTGAGTACTGTTTTCACTGTCCCGGTTACCTCTTGGCTAACATTCTCTTCAGAGCTGCAGTGAAACCAGGAACCACGTGGAGAAGGCACCCACACTGAAAGTGCCTGGAGGGAACGTTGGGGCTTCTTCTCAGTGTCTCTGACATAGGGTTTCACTGTCCCGGGAAAGTCTCTGCTAACACCCTGCAGAGCGCTGTGCCCAATATACAGAAACGTCTTGCGGTATCTCCTACAGGGAAAGTGCCAGGAGGGAATTGTCGAGCTTGTTCTCAGTGTCTCTGAGAATTGCTCTAATTATCTGTGTGACCTCTTTGCTAAGACTCTCCAGAGAGCCGTCCTCAAAACCAACACACATCTTGACATATCTCCCACAGTGATCGCAGTGTCTCCAGAAACGGCATTCAAGGAGCCAGGACCTTTTCTCCCTACACTCTCCATTGAGTTGTCCTCAAAACCAATATACATCCTGCTATATCTCCCACATGGAAAGTGCCAGGAGGGAGAAGTGGGGATTATGTTTAGACTTTCTCGGAACTGCTTCAAATCAACTAGATATCTTTGTGCTGTAACTCTCCCAACAGCCAAACGCAAAAGCAGCAAACATCTCGCTGTATGTCCCACATTGAAAGTGCCAAGAGAGAGCTTGCTCTCCCTGTCTTTGAGTACTGTTTTCACTGTCCCGGTTACCTCTTTGCTAACATTCTCTTCAGAGCTGCAGTGAAACCAGGAACCACGTGGAGAAGGCACCCACACTGAAAGTGCCTGGAGGGAACGTTGGGGCTTCTTCTCAGTGTCTCTGACATAGGGTTTCACTGTCCCGGGAAAGTCTCTGCTAACACCGTGCAGAGCGCTGTGCCCAATATACAGAAACGTCTTGCGGTATCTCCTACAGGGAAAGTGCCAGGAGGGAATTGTCGAGCTTGTTCTCAGTGTCTCTGAGAATTGCTCTAATTATCTGTGTGACCTCTTTGCTAAGACTCTCCAGAGAGCCGTCCTCAAAACCAACACACATCTTGACATATCTCCCACAGTGATCGCAGTGTCTCCAGAAACGGCATTCAAGGAGCCAGGACCTTTTCTCCCTACACTCTCCATTGAGTTGTCCTCAAAACCAATATACATCCTGCTATATCTCCCACATGGAAAGTGCCAGGAGGGAGAAGTGGGGATTATGTTTAGACTTTCTCGGAACTGCTTCAAATCAACTAGATATCTTTGTGCTGTAACTCTCCCAACAGCCAAACGCAAAAGCAGCAAACATCTCGCTGTATGTCCCACATTGAAAGTGCCAAGAGAGAGCTTGCTCTCCCTGTCTTTGAGTACTGTTTTCACTGTCCCGGTTACCTCTTTGCTAACATTCTCTTCAGAGCTGCAGTGAAACCAGGAACCACGTGGAGAAGGCACCCACACTGAAAGTGCCTGGAGGGAACGTTGGGGCTTCTTCTCAGTGTCTCTGACATAGGGTTTCACTGTCCCGGGAAAGTCTCTGCTAACACCGTGCAGAGCGCTGTGCCCAATATACAGAAACGTCTTGCGGTATCTCCTACAGGGAAAGTGCCAGGAGGGAATTGTGGAGCTTGTTCTCAGTGTCTCTGAGAATTGCTCTGATTATCTGTGTGACCTCTTTGCTAAGACTCTCCAGAGAGCCGTCCTCAAAACCAACACACATCTTGACATATCTCCCACATTGATCGCAGTGTCTCCAGAAACGGCATTCAAGGAGCCAGGACCTTTTCTCCCTACACTCTCCATTGAGTTGTCCTCAAAACCAATATACATCCTGCTATATCTCCCACATGGAAAGTGCCAGGAGGGAGAAGTGGGGATTATGTTTAGACTTTCTCGGAACAGCTTCAAATCAACTAGATATCTTTGTGCTGTAACTCTCCCAACAGCCAAACGCAAAAGCAGCAAACATCTCGCTCTATGTCCCACATCCAAAGTGCCAAGAGAGAGCTTGCTCTCCCTGTCTTTGAGTACTGTTTTCACTGTCCCGGTTACCTCTTGGCTAACATTCTCTTCAGAGCTGCAGTGAAACCAGGAAGCACGTGGAGAAGGCACCCACACTGAAAGTGCCTGGAGGGAACATTGGGGCTTCTTCTCAGTGTCTCTGACATAGGGTTTCACTGTCCCGGGAAAGTCTCTGCTAACACCCTGCAGAGCGCTGTGCCCAATATACAGAAACGTCTTGCGGTATCTCCTACAGGGAAAGTGCCAGGAGGGAATTGTCGAGCTTGTTCTCAGTGTCTCTGAGAATTGCTCTGATTATCTGTGTGACCTCTTTGCTAAGACTCTCCAGAGAGCCGTCCTCAAAACCAACACACATCTTGACATATCTCCCACATTGATCGCAGTGTCTCCAGAAACGGCATTCAAGGAGCCAGGACCTTTTCTCCCTACACTCTCCATTGAGTTGTCCTCAAAACCAATATACATCCTGCTATATCTCCCACATGGAAAGTGCCAGGAGGGAGAAGTGGGGATTATGTTTAGACTTTCTCGGAACTGCTTCAAATCAACTAGATATCTTTGTGCTGTAAATCTCCCAACAGCCAAACGCAAAAGCAGCAAACATCTCGCTGTATGCCCCACATCCAAAGTGCCAAGAGAGAGCTTGCTCTCCCTGTCTTTGAGTACTGTTTTCACTGTCCCGGTTACCTCTTGGCTAACATTCTCTTCAGAGCTGCAGTGAAACCAGGAACCACGTGGAGAAGGCACCCACACTGAAAGTGCCTGGAGGGAACATTGGGGCTTCTTCTCAGTGTCTCTGACATAGGGTTTCACTGTCCCGGGAAAGTCTCTGCTAACACCGTGCAGAGCGCTGTGCCCACTATACAGAAACGTCTTGCGGTATCTCCTACAGGGAAAGTGCCAGGAGGGAATTGTCGAGCTTGTTCTCAGTGTCTCTGAGAATTGCTCTGATTATCTGTGTGACCTCTTTGCTAAGACTCTCCAGAGAGCCGTCCTCAAAACAAACACACATCTTGACATATCTCCCACATTGATCGCAGTGTCTCCAGAAACGGCATTCAAGGAGCCAGGACCTTTTCTCCCTACACTCTCCATTGAGTTGTCCTCAAAACCAATATACATCCTGCTATATCTCCCACATGGAAAGTGCCAGGAGGGAGAAGTGGCGATTATGTTTAGACTTTCTCGGAACTGCTTCAAATCAACTAGATATCTTTGTGCTGTAACTCTCCCAACAGCCAAACGCAAAAGCAGCAAACATCTCGCTGTATGTCCCACATCCAAAGTGCCAAGAGAGAGCTTGCTCTCCCTGTCTTTGAGTACTGTTTTCACTGTCCCGGTTACCTCTTTGCTAACATTCTCTTCAGAGCTGCAGTGAAACCAGGAACCACGTGGAGAAGGCACCCACACTGAAAGTGCCTGGAGGGAACATTGGGGCTTCTTCTCAGTGTCTCTGACATAGGGTTTCACTGTCCCGGGAAAGTCTCTGCTAACACCCTGCAGAGCGCTGTGCCCAATATACAGAAACGTCTTGCGGTATCTCCTACAGGGAAAGTGCCAGGAGGGAATTGTGGAGCTTGTTCTCAGTGTCTCTGAGAATTGCTCTGATTATCTGTGTGACCTCTTTGCTAAGACTCTCCAGAGAGCCGTCCTCAAAACCAACACACATCTTGACATATCTCCCACATTGATCGCAGTGTCTCCAGAAACGGCATTCAAGGAGCCAGGACCTTTTCTCCCTACACTCTCCATTGAGTTGTCCTCAAAACCAATATACATCCTGCTATATCTCCCACATGGAAAGTGCCAGGAGGGAGAAGTGGGGATTATGTTTAGACTTTCTCGGAACTGCTTCAAATCAACTAGATATCTTTGTGCTGTAACTCTCCCAACAGCCAAACGCAAAAGCAGCAAACATCTCGCTGTATGTCCCACATCCAAAGTGCCAAGAGAGAGCTTGCTCTCCCTGTCTTTGAGTACTGTTTTCACTGTCCCGGTTACCTCTTGGCTAACATTCTCTTCAGAGCTGCAGTGAAACCAGGAACCACGTGGAGAAGGCACCCACACTGAAAGTGCCTGGAGGGAACGTTGGGGCTTCTTCTCAGTGTCTCTGACATAGGGTTTCACTGTCCCGGGAAAGTCTCTGCTAACACCCTGCAGAGCGCTGTGCCCAATATACAGAAACGTCTTGCGGTATCTCCTACAGGGAAAGTGCCAGGAGGGAATTGTCGAGCTTGTTCTCAGTGTCTCTGAGAATTGCTCTAATTATCTGTGTGACCTCTTTGCTAAGACTCTCCAGAGAGCCGTCCTCAAAACCAACACACATCTTGACATATCTCCCACAGTGATCGCAGTGTCTCCAGAAACGGCATTCAAGGAGCCAGGACCTTTTCTCCCTACACTCTCCATTGAGTTGTCCTCAAAACCAATATACATCCTGCTATATCTCCCACATGGAAAGTGCCAGGAGGGAGAAGTGGGGATTATGTTTAGACTTTCTCGGAACTGCTTCAAATCAACTAGATATCTTTGTGCTGTAACTCTCCCAACAGCCAAACGCAAAAGCAGCAAACATCTCGCTGTATGTCCCACATTGAAAGTGCCAAGAGAGAGCTTGCTCTCCCTGTCTTTGAGTACTGTTTTCACTGTCCCGGTTACCTCTTTGCTAACATTCTCTTCAGAGCTGCAGTGAAACCAGGAACCACGTGGAGAAGGCACCCACACTGAAAGTGCCTGGAGGGAACGTTGGGGCTTCTTCTCAGTGTCTCTGACATAGGGTTTCACTGTCCCGGGAAAGTCTCTGCTAACACCGTGCAGAGCGCTGTGCCCAATATACAGAAACGTCTTGCGGTATCTCCTACAGGGAAAGTGCCAGGAGGGAATTGTCGAGCTTGTTCTCAGTGTCTCTGAGAATTGCTCTAATTATCTGTGTGACCTCTTTGCTAAGACTCTCCAGAGAGCCGTCCTCAAAACCAACACACATCTTGACATATCTCCCACAGTGATCGCAGTGTCTCCAGAAACGGCATTCAAGGAGCCAGGACCTTTTCTCCCTACACTCTCCATTGAGTTGTCCTCAAAACCAATATACATCCTGCTATATCTCCCACATGGAAAGTGCCAGGAGGGAGAAGTGGGGATTATGTTTAGACTTTCTCGGAACTGCTTCAAATCAACTAGATATCTTTGTGCTGTAACTCTCCCAACAGCCAAACGCAAAAGCAGCAAACATCTCGCTGTATGTCCCACATTGAAAGTGCCAAGAGAGAGCTTGCTCTCCCTGTCTTTGAGTACTGTTTTCACTGTCCCGGTTACCTCTTTGCTAACATTCTCTTCAGAGCTGCAGTGAAACCAGGAACCACGTGGAGAAGGCACCCACACTGAAAGTGCCTGGAGGGAACGTTGGGGCTTCTTCTCAGTGTCTCTGACATAGGGTTTCACTGTCCCGGGAAAGTCTCTGCTAACACCGTGCAGAGCGCTGTGCCCACTATACAGAAACGTCTTGCGGTATCTCCTACAGGGAAAGTGCCAGGAGGGAATTGTGGAGCTTGTTCTCAGTGTCTCTGAGAATTGCTCTGATTATCTGTGTGACCTCTTTGCTAAGACTCTCCAGAGAGCCGTCCTCAAAACCAACACACATCTTGACATATCTCCCACATTGATCGCAGTGTCTCCAGAAACGGCATTCAAGGAGCCAGGACCTTTTCTCCCTACACTCTCCATTGAGTTGTCCTCAAAACCAATATACATCCTGCTATATCTCCCACATGGAAAGTGCCAGGAGGGAGAAGTGGGGATTATGTTTAGACTTTCTCGGAACTGCTTCAAATCAACTAGATATCTTTGTGCTGTAACTCTCCCAACAGCCAAACGCAAAAGCAGCAAACATCTCGCTGTATGTCCCACATTGAAAGTGCCAAGAGAGAGCTTGCTCTCCCTGTCTTTGAGTAGTGTTTTCACTGTCCCGGTTACCTCTTGGCTAACATTCTCTTCAGAGCTGCAGTGAAACCAGGAACCACGTGGAGAAGGCACCCACACTGAAAGTGCCTGGAGGGAACATTGGGGCTTCTTCTCAGTGTCTCTGACATAGGGTTTCACTGTCCCGGGAAAGTCTCTGCTAACACCCTGCAGAGCGCTGTGCCCACTATACAGAAACATCTTGCGGTATCTCCTACAGGGAAAGTGCCAGGAGGGAATTGTGGAGCTTGTTCTCAGTGTCTCTGGGAATTGCTCTGATTATCTGTGTGACCTCTTTGCTAAGACTCTCCAGAGAGCCGTCCTCAAAACAAACACACATCTTGACATATCTCCCACATTGATCGCAGTGTCTCCAGAAACGGCATTCAAGGAGCCAGGACCTTTTCTCCCTACACTCTCCATTGAGTTGTCCTCAAAACCAATATACATCCTGCTATATCTCCCACATGGAAAGTGCCAGGAGGGAGAAGTGGGGATTATGTTTAGACTTTCTCGGAACTGCTTCAAATCAACTAGATATCTTTGTGCTGTAAATCTCCCAACAGCCAAACGCAAAAGCAGCAAACATCTCGCTGTATGCCCCACATCCAAAGTGCCAAGAGAGAGCTTGCTCTCCCTGTCTTTGAGTACTGTTTTCACTGTCCCGGTTACCTCTTGGCTAACATTCTCTTCAGAGCTGCAGTGAAACCAGGAACCACGTGGAGAAGGCACCCACACTGAAAGTGCCTGGAGGGAACATTGGGGCTTCTTCTCAGTGTCTCTGACATAGGGTTTCACTGTCCCGGGAAAGTCTCTGCTAACACCCTGCAGAGCGCTGTGCCCAATGTACAGAAACGTCTTGCGGTATCTCCTACAGGGAAAGTGCCAGGAGGGAATTGTCGCGCTTGTTCTCAGTGTCTCTGAGAATTGCTCTGATTATCTGTGTGACCTCTTTGCTAAGACTCTCCAGAGAGCCGTCCTCAAAACAAACACACATCTTGACATATCTCCCACATTGATCGCAGTGTCTCCAGAAACGGCATTCAAGGAGCCAGGACCTTTTCTCCCTACACTCTCCATTGAGTTGTCCTCAAAACCAATATACATCCTGCTATATCTCCCACATGGAAAGTGCCAGGAGGGAGAAGTGGCGATTATGTTTAGACTTTCTCGGAACTGCTTCAAATCAACTAGATATCTTTGTGCTGTAACTCTCCCAACAGCCAAACGCAAAAGCAGCAAACATCTCGCTGTATGTCCCACATCCAAAGTGCCAAGAGAGAGCTTGCTCTCCCTGTCTTTGAGTACTGTTTTCACTGTCCCGGTTACCTCTTGGCTAACATTCTCTTCAGAGCTGCAGTGAAACCAGGAACCACGTGGAGAAGGCACCCACACTGAAAGTGCCTGGAGGGAACATTGGGGCTTCTTCTCAGTGTCTCTGACATAGGGTTTCACTGTCCCGGGAAAGTCTCTGCTAACACCCTGCAGAGCGCTGTGCCCAATATACAGAAACGTCTTGCGGTATCTCCTACAGGGAAAGTGCCAGGAGGGAATTGTGGAGCTTGTTCTCAGTGTCTCTGAGAATTGCTCTGATTATCTGTGTGACCTCTTTGCTAAGACTCTCCAGAGAGCCGTCCTCAAAACCAACACACATCTTGACATATCTCCCACATTGATCGCAGTGTCTCCAGAAACGGCATTCAAGGAGCCAGGACCTTTTCTCCCTACACTCTCCATTGAGTTGTCCTCAAAACCAATATACATCCTGCTATATCTCCCACATGGAAAGTGCCAGGAGGGAGAAGTGGGGATTATGTTTAGACTTTCTCGGAACAGCTTCAAATCAACTAGATATCTTTGTGCTGTAACTCTCCCAACAGCCAAACGCAAAAGCAGCAAACATCTCGCTGTATGTCCCACATCCAAAGTGCCAAGAGAGAGCTTGCTCTCCCTGTCTTTGAGTACTGTTTTCACTGTCCCGGTTACCTCTTGGCTAACATTCTCTTCAGAGCTGCAGTGAAACCAGGAACCACGTGGAGAAGGCACCCACACTGAAAGTGCCTGGAGGGAACGTTGGGGCTTCTTCTCAGTGTCTCTGACATAGGGTTTCACTGTCCCGGGAAAGTCTCTGCTAACACCCTGCAGAGCGCTGTGCCCAATATACAGAAACGTCTTGCGGTATCTCCTACAGGGAAAGTGCCAGGAGGGAATTGTGGAGCTTGTTCTCAGTGTCTCTGAGAATTGCTCTGATTATCTGTGTGACCTCTTTGCTAAGACTCTCCAGAGAGCCGTCCTCAAAACCAACACACATCTTGACATATCTCCCACATTGATCGCAGTGTCTCCAGAAACGGCATTCAAGGAGCCAGGACCTTTTCTCCCTACACTCTCCATTGAGTTGTCCTCAAAACCAATATACATCCTGCTATATCTCCCACATGGAAAGTGCCAGGAGGGAGAAGTGGCGATTATGTTTAGACTTTCTCGGAACTGCTTCAAATCAACTAGATATCTTTGTGCTGTAACTCTCCCAACAGCCAAACGCAAAAGCAGCAAACATCTCGCTGTATGTCCCACATTGAAAGTGCCAAGAGAGAGCTTGCTCTCCCTGTCTTTGAGTAGTGTTTTCACTGTCCCGGTTACCTCTTTGCTAACATTCTCTTCAGAGCTGCAGTGAAACCAGGAACCACGTGGAGAAGGCACCCACACTGAAAGTGCCTGGAGGGAACATTGGGGCTTCTTCTCAGTGTCTCTGACATAGGGTTTCACTGTCCCGGGAAAGTCTCTGCTAACACCCTGCAGAGCGCTGTGCCCAATGTACAGAAACGTCTTGCGGTATCTCCTACAGGGAAAGTGCCAGGAGGGAATTGTCGAGCTTGTTCTCAGTGTCTCTGAGAATTGCTCTGATTATCTGTGTGACCTCTTTGCTAAGACTCTCCAGAGAGCCGTCCTCAAAACAAACACACATCTTGACATATCTCCCACATTGATCGCAGTGTCTCCAGAAACGGCATTCAAGGAGCCAGGACCTTTTCTCCCTACACTCTCCATTGAGTTGTCCTCAAAACCAATATACATCCTGCTATATCTCCCACATGGAAAGTGCCAGGAGGGAGAAGTGGCGATTATGTTTAGACTTTCTCGGAACTGCTTCAAATCAACTAGATATCTTTGTGCTGTAACTCTCCCAACAGCCAAACGCAAAAGCAGCAAACATCTCGCTGTATGTCCCACATCCAAGTGCCAAGAGAGAGCTTGCTCTCCCTGTCTTTGAGTACTGTTTTCACTGTCCCGGTTACCTCTTGGCTAACATTCTCTTCAGAGCTGCAGTGAAACCAGGAAGCACGTGGAGAAGGCACCCACACTGAAAGTGCCTGGAGGGAACATTGGGGCTTCTTCTCAGTGTCTCTGACATAGGGTTTCACTGTCCCGGGAAAGTCTCTGCTAACACCCTGCAGAGCGCTGTGCCCAATGTACAGAAACGTCTTGCGGTATCTCCTACAGGGAAAGTGCCAGGAGGGAATTGTCGAGCTTGTTCTCAGTGTCTCTGAGAATTGCTCTGATTATCTGTGTGACCTCTTTGCTAAGACTCTCCAGAGAGCCGTCCTCAAAACAAACACACATCTTGACATATCTCCCACATTGATCGCAGTGTCTCCAGAAACGGCATTCAAGGAGCCAGGACCTTTTCTCCCTACACTCTCCATTGAGTTGTCCTCAAAACCAATATACATCCTGCTATATCTCCCACATGGAAAGTGCCAGGAGGGAGAAGTGGGGATTATGTTTAGACTTTCTCGGAACTGCTTCAAATCAACTAGATATCTTTGTGCTGTAACT
The DNA here is from genome assembly GCF_963924245.1 of Chroicocephalus ridibundus. Classification (NCBI taxonomy): domain Eukaryota; kingdom Metazoa; phylum Chordata; class Aves; order Charadriiformes; family Laridae; genus Chroicocephalus; species Chroicocephalus ridibundus. Next base: position 169,283 of record NW_026961569.1, on the reverse strand, counting down.
CTCCCAACAGCCAAACGCAAAAGCAGCAAACATCTCGCTGTATGTCCCACATCCAAAGTGCCAAGAGAGAGCTTGCTCTCCCTGTCTTTGAGTACTGTTTTCACTGTCCCGGTTACCTCTTGGCTAACATTCTCTTCAGAGCTGCAGTGAAACCAGGAACCACGTGGAGAAGGCACCCACACTGAAAGTGCCTGGAGGGAACGTTGGGGCTTCTTCTCAGTGTCTCTGACATAGGGTTTCACTGTCCCGGGAAAGTCTCTGCTAACACCGTGCAGAGCGCTGTGCCCAATATACAGAAACGTCTTGCGGTATCTCCTACAGGGAAAGTGCCAGGAGGGAATTGTGGAGCTTGTTCTCAGTGTCTCTGAGAATTGCTCTGATTATCTGTGTGAGCTCTTTGCTAAGACTCTCCAGAGAGCCGTCCTCAAAACCAACACACATCTTGACATATCTCCCACATTGATCGCAGTGTCTCCAGAAACGGCATTCAAGGAGCCAGGACCTTTTCTCCCTACACTCTCCATTGAGTTGTCCTCAAAACCAATATACATCCTGCTATATCTCCCACATGGAAAGTGCCAGGAGGGAGAAGTGGGGATTATGTTTAGACTTTCTCGGAACAGCTTCAAATCAACTAGATATCTTTGTGCTGTAACTCTCCCAACAGCCAAACGCAAAAGCAGCAAACATCTCGCTCTATGTCCCACATCCAAAGTGCCAAGAGAGAGCTTGCTCTCCCTGTCTTTGAGTACTGTTTTCACTGTCCCGGTTACCTCTTGGCTAACATTCTCTTCAGAGCTGCAGTGAAACCAGGAAGCACGTGGAGAAGGCACCCACACTGAAAGTGCCTGGAGGGAACATTGGGGCTTCTTCTCAGTGTCTCTGACATAGGGTTTCACTGTCCCGGGAAAGTCTCTGCTAACACCCTGCAGAGCGCTGTGCCCAATATACAGAAACGTCTTGCGGTATCTCCTACAGGGAAAGTGCCAGGAGGGAATTGTCGAGCTTGTTCTCAGTGTCTCTGAGAATTGCTCTGATTATCTGTGTGACCTCTTTGCTAAGACTCTCCAGAGAGCCGTCCTCAAAACCAACACACATCTTGACATATCTCCCACATTGATCGCAGTGTCTCCAGAAACGGCATTCAAGGAGCCAGGACCTTTTCTCCCTACACTCTCCATTGAGTTGTCCTCAAAACCAATATACATCCTGCTATATCTCCCACATGGAAAGTGCCAGGAGGGAGAAGTGGGGATTATGTTTAGACTTTCTCGGAACTGCTTCAAATCAACTAGATATCTTTGTGCTGTAACTCTCCCAACAGCCAAACGCAAAAGCAGCAAACATCTCGCTGTATGCCCCACATCCAAAGTGCCAAGAGAGAGCTTGCTCTCCCTGTCTTTGAGTACTGTTTTCACTGTCCCGGTTACCTCTTGGCTAACATTCTCTTCAGAGCTGCAGTGAAACCAGGAACCACGTGGAGAAGGCACCCACACTGAAAGTGCCTGGAGGGAACATTGGGGCTTCTTCTCAGTGTCTCTGACATAGGGTTTCACTGTCCCGGGAAAGTCTCTGCTAACACCGTGCAGAGCGCTGTGCCCACTATACAGAAACGTCTTGCGGTATCTCCTACAGGGAAAGTGCCAGGAGGGAATTGTCGAGCTTGTTCTCAGTGTCTCTGAGAATTGCTCTGATTATCTGTGTGACCTCTTTGCTAAGACTCTCCAGAGAGCCGTCCTCAAAACAAACACACATCTTGACATATCTCCCACATTGATCGCAGTGTCTCCAGAAACGGCATTCAAGGAGCCAGGACCTTTTCTCCCTACACTCTCCATTGAGTTGTCCTCAAAACCAATATACATCCTGCTATATCTCCCACATGGAAAGTGCCAGGAGGGAGAAGTGGCGATTATGTTTAGACTTTCTCGGAACTGCTTCAAATCAACTAGATATCTTTGTGCTGTAACTCTCCCAACAGCCAAACGCAAAAGCAGCAAACATCTCGCTGTATGTCCCACATCCAAAGTGCCAAGAGAGAGCTTGCTCTCCCTGTCTTTGAGTACTGTTTTCACTGTCCCGGTTACCTCTTTGCTAACATTCTCTTCAGAGCTGCAGTGAAACCAGGAACCACGTGGAGAAGGCACCCACACTGAAAGTGCCTGGAGGGAACATTGGGGCTTCTTCTCAGTGTCTCTGACATAGGGTTTCACTGTCCCGGGAAAGTCTCTGCTAACACCCTGCAGAGCGCTGTGCCCAATATACAGAAACGTCTTGCGGTATCTCCTACAGGGAAAGTGCCAGGAGGGAATTGTGGAGCTTGTTCTCAGTGTCTCTGAGAATTGCTCTGATTATCTGTGTGACCTCTTTGCTAAGACTCTCCAGAGAGCCGTCCTCAAAACCAACACACATCTTGACATATCTCCCACATTGATCGCAGTGTCTCCAGAAACGGCATTCAAGGAGCCAGGACCTTTTCTCCCTACACTCTCCATTGAGTTGTCCTCAAAACCAATATACATCCTGCTATATCTCCCACATGGAAAGTGCCAGGAGGGAGAAGTGGGGATTATGTTTAGACTTTCTCGGAACTGCTTCAAATCAACTAGATATCTTTGTGCTGTAACTCTCCCAACAGCCAAACGCAAAAGCAGCAAACATCTCGCTGTATGTCCCACATCCAAAGTGCCAAGAGAGAGCTTGCTCTCCCTGTCTTTGAGTACTGTTTTCACTGTCCCGGTTACCTCTTGGCTAACATTCTCTTCAGAGCTGCAGTGAAACCAGGAACCACGTGGAGAAGGCACCCACACTGAAAGTGCCTGGAGGGAACGTTGGGGCTTCTTCTCAGTGTCTCTGACATAGGGTTTCACTGTCCCGGGAAAGTCTCTGCTAACACCCTGCAGAGCGCTGTGCCCAATATACAGAAACGTCTTGCGGTATCTCCTACAGGGAAAGTGCCAGGAGGGAATTGTCGAGCTTGTTCTCAGTGTCTCTGAGAATTGCTCTAATTATCTGTGTGACCTCTTTGCTAAGACTCTCCAGAGAGCCGTCCTCAAAACCAACACACATCTTGACATATCTCCCACAGTGATCGCAGTGTCTCCAGAAACGGCATTCAAGGAGCCAGGACCTTTTCTCCCTACACTCTCCATTGAGTTGTCCTCAAAACCAATATACATCCTGCTATATCTCCCACATGGAAAGTGCCAGGAGGGAGAAGTGGGGATTATGTTTAGACTTTCTCGGAACTGCTTCAAATCAACTAGATATCTTTGTGCTGTAACTCTCCCAACAGCCAAACGCAAAAGCAGCAAACATCTCGCTGTATGTCCCACATTGAAAGTGCCAAGAGAGAGCTTGCTCTCCCTGTCTTTGAGTACTGTTTTCACTGTCCCGGTTACCTCTTTGCTAACATTCTCTTCAGAGCTGCAGTGAAACCAGGAACCACGTGGAGAAGGCACCCACACTGAAAGTGCCTGGAGGGAACGTTGGGGCTTCTTCTCAGTGTCTCTGACATAGGGTTTCACTGTCCCGGGAAAGTCTCTGCTAACACCGTGCAGAGCGCTGTGCCCAATATACAGAAACGTCTTGCGGTATCTCCTACAGGGAAAGTGCCAGGAGGGAATTGTCGAGCTTGTTCTCAGTGTCTCTGAGAATTGCTCTAATTATCTGTGTGACCTCTTTGCTAAGACTCTCCAGAGAGCCGTCCTCAAAACCAACACACATCTTGACATATCTCCCACAGTGATCGCAGTGTCTCCAGAAACGGCATTCAAGGAGCCAGGACCTTTTCTCCCTACACTCTCCATTGAGTTGTCCTCAAAACCAATATACATCCTGCTATATCTCCCACATGGAAAGTGCCAGGAGGGAGAAGTGGGGATTATGTTTAGACTTTCTCGGAACTGCTTCAAATCAACTAGATATCTTTGTGCTGTAACTCTCCCAACAGCCAAACGCAAAAGCAGCAAACATCTCGCTGTATGTCCCACATTGAAAGTGCCAAGAGAGAGCTTGCTCTCCCTGTCTTTGAGTACTGTTTTCACTGTCCCGGTTACCTCTTTGCTAACATTCTCTTCAGAGCTGCAGTGAAACCAGGAACCACGTGGAGAAGGCACCCACACTGAAAGTGCCTGGAGGGAACGTTGGGGCTTCTTCTCAGTGTCTCTGACATAGGGTTTCACTGTCCCGGGAAAGTCTCTGCTAACACCGTGCAGAGCGCTGTGCCCACTATACAGAAACGTCTTGCGGTATCTCCTACAGGGAAAGTGCCAGGAGGGAATTGTGGAGCTTGTTCTCAGTGTCTCTGAGAATTGCTCTGATTATCTGTGTGACCTCTTTGCTAAGACTCTCCAGAGAGCCGTCCTCAAAACCAACACACATCTTGACATATCTCCCACATTGATCGCAGTGTCTCCAGAAACGGCATTCAAGGAGCCAGGACCTTTTCTCCCTACACTCTCCATTGAGTTGTCCTCAAAACCAATATACATCCTGCTATATCTCCCACATGGAAAGTGCCAGGAGGGAGAAGTGGGGATTATGTTTAGACTTTCTCGGAACTGCTTCAAATCAACTAGATATCTTTGTGCTGTAACTCTCCCAACAGCCAAACGCAAAAGCAGCAAACATCTCGCTGTATGTCCCACATTGAAAGTGCCAAGAGAGAGCTTGCTCTCCCTGTCTTTGAGTAGTGTTTTCACTGTCCCGGTTACCTCTTGGCTAACATTCTCTTCAGAGCTGCAGTGAAACCAGGAACCACGTGGAGAAGGCACCCACACTGAAAGTGCCTGGAGGGAACATTGGGGCTTCTTCTCAGTGTCTCTGACATAGGGTTTCACTGTCCCGGGAAAGTCTCTGCTAACACCCTGCAGAGCGCTGTGCCCACTATACAGAAACATCTTGCGGTATCTCCTACAGGGAAAGTGCCAGGAGGGAATTGTGGAGCTTGTTCTCAGTGTCTCTGGGAATTGCTCTGATTATCTGTGTGACCTCTTTGCTAAGACTCTCCAGAGAGCCGTCCTCAAAACAAACACACATCTTGACATATCTCCCACATTGATCGCAGTGTCTCCAGAAACGGCATTCAAGGAGCCAGGACCTTTTCTCCCTACACTCTCCATTGAGTTGTCCTCAAAACCAATATACATCCTGCTATATCTCCCACATGGAAAGTGCCAGGAGGGAGAAGTGGGGATTATGTTTAGACTTTCTCGGAACTGCTTCAAATCAACTAGATATCTTTGTGCTGTAAATCTCCCAACAGCCAAACGCAAAAGCAGCAAACATCTCGCTGTATGCCCCACATCCAAAGTGCCAAGAGAGAGCTTGCTCTCCCTGTCTTTGAGTACTGTTTTCACTGTCCCGGTTACCTCTTGGCTAACATTCTCTTCAGAGCTGCAGTGAAACCAGGAACCACGTGGAGAAGGCACCCACACTGAAAGTGCCTGGAGGGAACATTGGGGCTTCTTCTCAGTGTCTCTGACATAGGGTTTCACTGTCCCGGGAAAGTCTCTGCTAACACCCTGCAGAGCGCTGTGCCCAATGTACAGAAACGTCTTGCGGTATCTCCTACAGGGAAAGTGCCAGGAGGGAATTGTCGCGCTTGTTCTCAGTGTCTCTGAGAATTGCTCTGATTATCTGTGTGACCTCTTTGCTAAGACTCTCCAGAGAGCCGTCCTCAAAACAAACACACATCTTGACATATCTCCCACATTGATCGCAGTGTCTCCAGAAACGGCATTCAAGGAGCCAGGACCTTTTCTCCCTACACTCTCCATTGAGTTGTCCTCAAAACCAATATACATCCTGCTATATCTCCCACATGGAAAGTGCCAGGAGGGAGAAGTGGCGATTATGTTTAGACTTTCTCGGAACTGCTTCAAATCAACTAGATATCTTTGTGCTGTAACTCTCCCAACAGCCAAACGCAAAAGCAGCAAACATCTCGCTGTATGTCCCACATCCAAAGTGCCAAGAGAGAGCTTGCTCTCCCTGTCTTTGAGTACTGTTTTCACTGTCCCGGTTACCTCTTGGCTAACATTCTCTTCAGAGCTGCAGTGAAACCAGGAACCACGTGGAGAAGGCACCCACACTGAAAGTGCCTGGAGGGAACATTGGGGCTTCTTCTCAGTGTCTCTGACATAGGGTTTCACTGTCCCGGGAAAGTCTCTGCTAACACCCTGCAGAGCGCTGTGCCCAATATACAGAAACGTCTTGCGGTATCTCCTACAGGGAAAGTGCCAGGAGGGAATTGTGGAGCTTGTTCTCAGTGTCTCTGAGAATTGCTCTGATTATCTGTGTGACCTCTTTGCTAAGACTCTCCAGAGAGCCGTCCTCAAAACCAACACACATCTTGACATATCTCCCACATTGATCGCAGTGTCTCCAGAAACGGCATTCAAGGAGCCAGGACCTTTTCTCCCTACACTCTCCATTGAGTTGTCCTCAAAACCAATATACATCCTGCTATATCTCCCACATGGAAAGTGCCAGGAGGGAGAAGTGGGGATTATGTTTAGACTTTCTCGGAACAGCTTCAAATCAACTAGATATCTTTGTGCTGTAACTCTCCCAACAGCCAAACGCAAAAGCAGCAAACATCTCGCTGTATGTCCCACATCCAAAGTGCCAAGAGAGAGCTTGCTCTCCCTGTCTTTGAGTACTGTTTTCACTGTCCCGGTTACCTCTTGGCTAACATTCTCTTCAGAGCTGCAGTGAAACCAGGAACCACGTGGAGAAGGCACCCACACTGAAAGTGCCTGGAGGGAACGTTGGGGCTTCTTCTCAGTGTCTCTGACATAGGGTTTCACTGTCCCGGGAAAGTCTCTGCTAACACCCTGCAGAGCGCTGTGCCCAATATACAGAAACGTCTTGCGGTATCTCCTACAGGGAAAGTGCCAGGAGGGAATTGTGGAGCTTGTTCTCAGTGTCTCTGAGAATTGCTCTGATTATCTGTGTGACCTCTTTGCTAAGACTCTCCAGAGAGCCGTCCTCAAAACCAACACACATCTTGACATATCTCCCACATTGATCGCAGTGTCTCCAGAAACGGCATTCAAGGAGCCAGGACCTTTTCTCCCTACACTCTCCATTGAGTTGTCCTCAAAACCAATATACATCCTGCTATATCTCCCACATGGAAAGTGCCAGGAGGGAGAAGTGGCGATTATGTTTAGACTTTCTCGGAACTGCTTCAAATCAACTAGATATCTTTGTGCTGTAACTCTCCCAACAGCCAAACGCAAAAGCAGCAAACATCTCGCTGTATGTCCCACATTGAAAGTGCCAAGAGAGAGCTTGCTCTCCCTGTCTTTGAGTAGTGTTTTCACTGTCCCGGTTACCTCTTTGCTAACATTCTCTTCAGAGCTGCAGTGAAACCAGGAACCACGTGGAGAAGGCACCCACACTGAAAGTGCCTGGAGGGAACATTGGGGCTTCTTCTCAGTGTCTCTGACATAGGGTTTCACTGTCCCGGGAAAGTCTCTGCTAACACCGTGCAGAGCGCTGTGCCCACTATACAGAAACATCTTGCGGTATCTCCTACAGGGAAAGTGCCAGGAGGGAATTGTGGAGCTTGTTCTCAGTGTCTCTGGGAATTGCTCTGATTATCTGTGTGACCTCTTTGCTAAGACTCTCCAGAGAGCCGTCCTCAAAACAAACACACATCTTGACATATCTCCCACATTGATCGCAGTGTCTCCAGAAACGGCATTCAAGGAGCCAGGACCTTTTCTCCCTACACTCTCCATTGAGTTGTCCTCAAAACCAATATACATCCTGCTATATCTCCCACATGGAAAGTGCCAGGAGGGAGAAGTGGGGATTATGTTTAGACTTTCTCGGAACTGCTTCAAATCAACTAGATATCTTTGTGCTGTAAATCTCCCAACAGCCAAACGCAAAAGCAGCAAACATCTCGCTGTATGACCCACATCCAAAGTGCCAAGAGAGAGCTTGCTCTCCCTGTCTTTGAGTACTGTTTTCACTGTCCCGGTTACCTCTTTGCTAACATTCTCTTCAGAGCTGCAGTGAAACCAGGAACCACGTGGAGAAGGCACCCACACTGAAAGTGCCTGGAGGGAACATTGGGGCTTCTTCTCAGTGTCTCTGACATAGGGTTTCACTGTCCCGGGAAAGTCTCTGCTAACACCCTGCAGAGCGCTGTGCCCAATGTACAGAAACGTCTTGCGGTATCTCCTACAGGGAAAGTGCCAGGAGGGAATTGTCGAGCTTGTTCTCAGTGTCTCTGAGAATTGCTCTGATTATCTGTGTGACCTCTTTGCTAAGACTCTCCAGAGAGCCGTCCTCAAAACAAACACACATCTTGACATATCTCCCACATTGATCGCAGTGTCTCCAGAAACGGCATTCAAGGAGCCAGGACCTTTTCTCCCTACACTCTCCATTGAGTTGTCCTCAAAACCAATATACATCCTGCTATATCTCCCACATGGAAAGTGCCAGGAGGGAGAAGTGGCGATTATGTTTAGACTTTCTCGGAACTGCTTCAAATCAACTAGATATCTTTGTGCTGTAACTCTCCCAACAGCCAAACGCAAAAGCAGCAAACATCTCGCTGTATGTCCCACATCCAAGTGCCAAGAGAGAGCTTGCTCTCCCTGTCTTTGAGTACTGTTTTCACTGTCCCGGTTACCTCTTGGCTAACATTCTCTTCAGAGCTGCAGTGAAACCAGGAAGCACGTGGAGAAGGCACCCACACTGAAAGTGCCTGGAGGGAACATTGGGGCTTCTTCTCAGTGTCTCTGACATAGGGTTTCACTGTCCCGGGAAAGTCTCTGCTAACACCCTGCAGAGCGCTGTGCCCAATGTACAGAAACGTCTTGCGGTATCTCCTACAGGGAAAGTGCCAGGAGGGAATTGTCGAGCTTGTTCTCAGTGTCTCTGAGAATTGCTCTGATTATCTGTGTGACCTCTTTGCTAAGACTCTCCAGAGAGCCGTCCTCAAAACAAACACACATCTTGACATATCTCCCACATTGATCGCAGTGTCTCCAGAAACGGCATTCAAGGAGCCAGGACCTTTTCTCCCTACACTCTCCATTGAGTTGTCCTCAAAACCAATATACATCCTGCTATATCTCCCACATGGAAAGTGCCAGGAGGGAGAAGTGGGGATTATGTTTAGACTTTCTCGGAACTGCTTCAAATCAACTAGATATCTTTGTGCTGTAACTCTCCCAACAGCCAAACGCAAAAGCAGCAAACATCTCGCTGTATGTCCCACATCCAAAGTGCCAAGAGAGAGCTTGCTCTCCCTGTCTTTGAGTACTGTTTTCACTGTCCCGGTTACCTCTTGGCTAACATTCTCTTCAGAGCTGCAGTGAAACCAGGAACCACGTGGAGAAGGCACCCACACTGAAAGTGCCTGGAGGGAACGTTGGGGCTTCTTCTCAGTGTCTCTGACATAGGGTTTCACTGTCCCGGGAAAGTCTCTGCTAACACCGTGCAGAGCGCTGTGCCCAATATACAGAAACGTCTTGCGGTATCTCCTACAGGGAAAGTGCCAGGAGGGAATTGTGGAGCTTGTTCTCAGTGTCTCTGAGAATTGCTCTGATTATCTGTGTGAGCTCTTTGCTAAGACTCTCCAGAGAGCCGTCCTCAAAACCAACACACATCTTGACATATCTCCCACATTGATCGCAGTGTCTCCAGAAACGGCATTCAAGGAGCCAGGACCTTTTCTCCCTACACTCTCCATTGAGTTGTCCTCAAAACCAATATACATCCTGCTATATCTCCCACATGGAAAGTGCCAGGAGGGAGAAGTGGGGATTATGTTTAGACTTTCTCGGAACAGCTTCAAATCAACTAGATATCTTTGTGCTGTAACTCTCCCAACAGCCAAACGCAAAAGCAGCAAACATCTCGCTGTATGTCCCACATCCAAAGTGCCAAGAGAGAGCTTGCTCTCCCTGTCTTTGAGTACTGTTTTCACTGTCCCGGTTACCTCTTGGCTAACATTCTCTTCAGAGCTGCAGTGAAACCAGGAACCACGTGGAGAAGGCACCCACACTGAAAGTGCCTGGAGGGAACGTTGGGGCTTCTTCTCAGTGTCTCTGACATAGGGTTTCACTGTCCCGGGAAAGTCTCTGCTAACACCCTGCAGAGTGCTGTGCCCAATATACAGAAACGTCTTGCGGTATCTCCTACAGGGAAAGTGCCAGGAGGGAATTGTCGAGCTTGTTCTCAGTGTCTCTGAGAATTGCTCTAATTATCTGTGTGACCTCTTTGCTAAGACTCTCCAGAGAGCCGTCCTCAAAACCAACACACATCTTGACATATCTCCCACAGTGATCGCAGTGTCTCCAGAAACGGCATTCAAGGAGCCAGGACCTTTTCTCCCTACACTCTCCATTGAGTTGTCCTCAAAACCAATATACATCCTGCTATATCTCCCACATGGAAAGTGCCAGGAGGGAGAAGTGGGGATTATGTTTAGACTTTCTCGGAACTGCTTCAAATCAACTAGATATCTTTGTGCTGTAACTCTCCCAACAGCCAAACGCAAAAGCAGCAAACATCTCGCTGTATGTCCCACATTGAAAGTGCCAAGAGAGAGCTTGCTCTCCCTGTCTTTGAGTACTGTTTTCACTGTCCCGGTTACCTCTTGGCTAACATTCTCTTCAGAGCCGCAGTGAAACCAGGAACCACGTGGAGAAGGCACCCACACTGAAAGTGCCTGGAGGGAACGTTGGGGCTTCTTCTCAGTGTCTCTGACATAGGGTTTCACTGTCCCGGGAAAGTCTCTGCTAACACCCTGCAGAGCGCTGTGCCCAATATACAGAAACGTCTTGCGGTATCTCCTACAGGGAAAGTGCCAGGAGGGAATTGTGGAGCTTGTTCTCAGTGTCTCTGGGAATTGCTCTGATTATCTGTGTGACCTCTTTGCTAAGACTCTCCAGAGAGCCGTCCTCAAAACCAACACACATCTTGACATATCTCCCACAGTGATCGCAGTGTCTCCAGAAACGGCATTCAAGGAGCCAGGACCTTTTCTCCCTACACTCTCCATTGAGTTGTCCTCAAAACCAATATACATCCTGCTATATCTCCCACATGGAAAGTGCCAGGAGGGAGAAGTGGGGATTATGTTTAGACTTTCTCGGAACTGCTTCAAATCAACTAGATATCTTTGTGCTGTAACTCTCCCAACGGCAAAACGCAAAAGCAGCAAACATCTCGCTGTATGTCCCACATCCAAAGTGCCAAGAGAGAGCTTGCTCTCCCTGTCTTTGAGTACTGTTTTCACTGTCCCGGTTACCTCTTTGCTAACATTCTCTTCAGAGCTGCAGTGAAACCAGGAACCACGTGGAGAAGGCACCCACACTGAAAGTGCCTGGAGGGAACATTGGGGCTTCTTCTCAGTGTCTCTGACTTAGGGTTTCACTGTCCCGGGAAAGTCTCTGCTAACACCGTGCAGAGCGCTGTGCCCAATATACAAAAACATCTTGCGGTATCTCCTACAGGGAAAGTGCCAGGAGGGAATTGTGGAGCTTGTTCTCAGTGTCTCTGAGAATTGCTCTGATTATCTGTGTGACCTCTTTGCTAAGACTCTCCAGAGAGCCGTCCTCAAAACCAACACACATCTTGACATATCTCCCACATTGATCGCAGTGTCTCCAGAAACGGCATTCAAGGAGCCAGGACCTTTTCTCCCTACACTCTCCATTGAGTTGTCCTCAAAACCAATATACATCCTGCTATATCTCCCACATGGAAAGTGCCAGGAGGGAGAAGTGGCGATTATGTTTAGACTTTCTCGGAACTGCTTCAAATCAACTAGATATCTTTGTGCTGTAACTCTCCCAACAGCCAAACGCAAAAGCAGCAAACATCTCGCTGTATGTCCCACATTGAAAGTGCCAAGAGAGAGCTTGCTCTCCCTGTCTTTGAGTAGTGTTTTCACTGTCCCGGTTACCTCTTTGCTAACATTCTCTTCAGAGCTGCAGTGAAACCAGGAACCACGTGGAGAAGGCACCCACACTGAAAGTGCCTGGAGGGAACATTGGGGCTTCTTCTCAGTGTCTCTGACATAGGGTTTCACTGTCCCGGGAAAGTCTCTGCTAACACCGTGCAGAGCGCTGTGCCCACTATACAGAAACATCTTGCGGTATCTCCTACAGGGAAAGTGCCAGGAGGGAATTGTGGAGCTTGTTCTCAGTGTCTCTGGGAATTGCTCTGATTATCTGTGTGACCTCTTTGCTAAGACTCTCCAGAGAGCCGTCCTCAAAACAAACACACATCTTGACATATCTCCCACATTGATCGCAGTGTCTCCAGAAACGGCATTCAAGGAGCCAGGACCTTTTCTCCCTACACTCTCCATTGAGTTGTCCTCAAAACCAATATACATCCTGCTATATCTCCCACATGGAAAGTGCCAGGAGGGAGAAGTGGGGATTATGTTTAGACTTTCTCGGAACTGCTTCAAATCAACTAGATATCTTTGTGCTGTAAATCTCCCAACAGCCAAACGCAAAAGCAGCAAACATCTCGCTGTATGCCCCACATCCAAAGTGCCAAGAGAGAGCTTGCTCTCCCTGTCTTTGAGTACTGTTTTCACTGTCCCGGTTACCTCTTTGCTAACATTCTCTTCAGAGCTGCAGTGAAACCAGGAACCACGTGGAGAAGGCACCCACACTGAAAGTGCCTGGAGGGAACATTGGGGCTTCTTCTCAGTGTCTCTGACATAGGGTTTCACTGTCCCGGGAAAGTCTCTGCTAACACCCTGCAGAGCGCTGTGCCCAATGTACAGAAACGTCTTGCGGTATCTCCTACAGGGAAAGTGCCAGGAGGGAATTGTCGAGCTTGTTCTCAGTGTCTCTGAGAATTGCTCTGATTATCTGTGTGACCTCTTTGCTAAGACTCTCCAGAGAGCCGTCCTCAAAACAAACACACATCTTGACATATCTCCCACAGTGATCGCAGTGTCTCCAGAAACGGCATTCAAGGAGCCAGGACCTTTTCTCCCTACACTCTCCATTGAGTTGTCCTCAAAACCAATATACATCCTGCTATATCTCCCACATGGAAAGTGCCAGGAGGGAGAAGTGGGGATTATGTTTAGACTTTCTCGGAACTGCTTCAAATCAACTAGATATCTTTGTGCTGTAACTCTCCCAACAGCCAAACGCAAAAGCAGCAAACATCTCGCTGTATGTCCCACATCCAAGTGCCAAGAGAGAGCTTGCTCTCCCTGTCTTTGAGTACTGTTTTCACTGTCCCGGTTACCTCTTGGCTAACATTCTCTTCAGAGCTGCAGTGAAACCAGGAAGCACGTGGAGAAGGCACCCACACTGAAAGTGCCTGGAGGGAACATTGGGGCTTCTTCTCAGTGTCTCTGACATAGGGTTTCACTGTCCCGGGAAAGTCTCTGCTAACACCCTGCAGAGCGCTGTGCCCAATGTACAGAAACGTCTTGCGGTATCTCCTACAGGGAAAGTGCCAGGAGGGAATTGTCGAGCTTGTTCTCAGTGTCTCTGAGAATTGCTCTGATTATCTGTGTGACCTCTTTGCTAAGACTCTCCAGAGAGCCGTCCTCAAAACAAACACACATCTTGACATATCTCCCACATTGATCGCAGTGTCTCCAGAAACGGCATTCAAGGAGCCAGGACCTTTTCTCCCTACACTCTCCATTGAGTTGTCCTCAAAACCAATATACATCCTGCTATATCTCCCACATGGAAAGTGCCAGGAGGGAGAAGTGGGGATTATGTTTAGACTTTCTCGGAACTGCTTCAAATCAACTAGATATCTTTGTGCTGTAACTCTCCCAACAGCCAAACGCAAAAGCAGCAAACATCTCGCTGTATGTCCCACATCCAAAGTGCCAAGAGAGAGCTTGCTCTCCCTGTCTTTGAGTACTGTTTTCACTGTCCCGGTTACCTCTTGGCTAACATTCTCTTCAGAGCTGCAGTGAAACCAGGAACCACGTGGAGAAGGCACCCACACTGAAAGTGCCTGGAGGGAACATTGGGGCTTCTTCTCAGTGTCTCTGACATAGGGTTTCACTGTCCCGGGAAAGTCTCTGCTAACACCGTGCAGAGCGCTGTGCCCAATATACAGAAACGTCTTGCGGTATCTCCTACAGGGAAAGTGCCAGGAGGGAATTGTGGAGCTTGTTCTCAGTGTCTCTGAGAATTGCTCTGATTATCTGTGTGAGCTCTTTGCTAAGACTCTCCAGAGAGCCGTCCTCAAAACCAACACACATCTTGACATATCTCCCACATTGATCGCAGTGTCTCCAGAAACGGCATTCAAGGAGCCAGGACCTTTTCTCCCTACACTCTCCATTGAGTTGTCCTCAAAACCAATATACATCCTGCTATATCTCCCACATGGAAAGTGCCAGGAGGGAGAAGTGGGGATTATGTTTAGACTTTCTCGGAACTGCTTCAAATCAACTAGATATCTTTGTGCTGTAACTCTCCCAACAGCCAAACGCAAAAGCAGCAAACATCTCGCTGTATGTCCCACATTGAAAGTGCCAAGAGAGAGCTTGCTCTCCCTGTCTTTGAGTACTGTTTTCACTGTCCCGGTTACCTCTTTGCTAACATTCTCTTCAGAGCTGCAGTGAAACCAGGAACCACGTGGAGAAGGCACCCACACTGAAAGTGCCTGGAGGGAACGTTGGGGCTTCTTCTCAGTGTCTCTGACATAGGGTTTCACTGTCCCGGGAAAGTCTCTGCTAACACCGTGCAGAGCGCTGTGCCCAATATACAGAAACGTCTTGCGGTATCTCCTACAGGGAAAGTGCCAGGAGGGAATTGTGGAGCTTGTTCTCAGTGTCTCTGGGAATTGCTCTGATTATCTGTGTGACCTCTTTGCTAAGACTCTCCAGAGAGCCGTCCTCAAAACCAACACACATCTTGACATATCTCCCACAGTGATCGCAGTGTCTCCAGAAACGGCATTCAAGGAGCCAGGACCTTTTCTCCCTACACTCTCCATTGAGTTGTCCTCAAAACCAATATACATCCTGCTATATCTCCCACATGGAAAGTGCCAGGAGGGAGAAGTGGGGATTATGTTTAGACTTTCTCGGAACTGCTTCAAATCAACTAGATATCTTTGTGCTGTAACTCTCCCAACAGCCAAACGCAAAAGCAGCAAACATCTCGCTGTATGTCCCACATTGAAAGTGCCAAGAGAGAGCTTGCTCTCCCTGTCTTTGAGTAGTGTTTTCACTGTCCCGGTTACCTCTTGGCTAACATTCTCTTCAGAGCTGCAGTGAAACCAGGAAGCACGTGGAGAAGGCACCCACACTGAAAGTGCCTGGAGGGAACATTGGGGCTTCTTCTCAGTGTCTCTGACATAGGGTTTCACTGTCCCGGGAAAGTCTCTGCTAACACCGTGCAGAGCGCTGTGCCCACTATACAGAAACATCTTGCGGTATCTCCTACAGGGAAAGTGCCAGGAGGGAATTGTGGAGCTTGTTCTCAGTGTCTCTGGGAATTGCTCTGATTATCTGTGTGACCTCTTTGCTAAGACTCTCCAGAGAGCCGTCCTCAAAACAAACACACATCTTGACATATCTCCCACATTGATCGCAGTGTCTCCAGAAACGGCATTCAAGGAGCCAGGACCTTTTCTCCCTACACTCTCCATTGAGTTGTCCTCAAAACCAATATACATCCTGCTATATCTCCCACATGGAAAGTGCCAGGAGGGAGAAGTGGGGATTATGTTTAGACTTTCTCGGAACTGCTTCAAATCAACTAGATATCTTTGTGCTGTAAATCTCCCAACAGCCAAACGCAAAAGCAGCAAACATCTCGCTGTATGCCCCACATCCAAAGTGCCAAGAGAGAGCTTGCTCTCCCTGTCTTTGAGTACTGTTTTCACTGTCCCGGTTACCTCTTGGCTAACATTCTCTTCAGAGCTGCAGTGAAACCAGGAACCACGTGGAGAAGGCACCCACACTGAAAGTGCCTGGAGGGAACATTGGGGCTTCTTCTCAGTGTCTCTGACATAGGGTTTCACTGTCCCGGGAAAGTCTCTGCTAACACCCTGCAGAGCGCTGTGCCCAATGTACAGAAACGTCTTGCGGTATCTCCTACAGGGAAAGTGCCAGGAGGGAATTGTCGAGCTTGTTCTCAGTGTCTCTGAGAATTGCTCTGATTATCTGTGTGACCTCTTTGCTAAGACTCTCCAGAGAGCCGTCCTCAAAACAAACACACATCTTGACATATCTCCCACATTGATCGCAGTGTCTCCAGAAACGGCATTCAAGGAGCCAGGACCTTTTCTCCCTACACTCTCCATTGAGTTGTCCTCAAAACCAATATACATCCTGCTATATCTCCCACATGGAAAGTGCCAGGAGGGAGAAGTGGCGATTATGTTTAGACTTTCTCGGAACTGCTTCAAATCAACTAGATATCTTTGTGCTGTAACTCTCCCAACAGCCAAACGCAAAAGCAGCAAACATCTCGCTGTATGTCCCACATCCAAGTGCCAAGAGAGAGCTTGCTCTCCCTGTCTTTGAGTACTGTTTTCACTGTCCCGGTTACCTCTTGGCTAACATTCTCTTCAGAGCTGCAGTGAAACCAGGAACGACGTGGAGAAGGCACCCACACTGAAAGTGCCTGGAGGGAACATTGGGGCTTCTTCTCAGTGTCTCTGACATAGGGTTTCACTGTCCCGGGAAAGTCTCTGCTAACACCCTGCAGAGCGCTGTGCCCAATATACAGAAACGTCTTGCGGTATCTCCTACAGGGAAAGTGCCAGGAGGGAATTGTCGAGCTTGTTCTCAGTGTCTCTGAGAATTGCTCTGATTATCTGTGTGACCTCTTTGCTAAGACTCTCCAGAGAGCCGTCCTCAAAACCAACACACATCTTGACATATCTCCCACATTGATCGCAGTGTCTCCAGAAACGGCATTCAAGGAGCCAGGACCTTTTCTCCCTACACTCTCCATTGAGTTGTCCTCAAAACCAATATACATCCTGCTATATCTCCCACATGGAAAGTGCCAGGAGGGAGAAGTGGGGATTATGTTTAGACTTTCTCGGAACAGCTTCAAATCAACTAGATATCTTTGTGCTGTAACTCTCCCAACAGCCAAACGCAAAAGCAGCAAACATCTCGCTCTATGTCCCACATCCAAAGTGCCAAGAGAGAGCTTGCTCTCCCTGTCTTTGAGTACTGTTTTCACTGTCCCGGTTACCTCTTGGCTAACATTCTCTTCAGAGCTGCAGTGAAACCAGGAAGCACGTGGAGAAGGCACCCACACTGAAAGTGCCTGGAGGGAACATTGGGGCTTCTTCTCAGTGTCTCTGACATAGGGTTTCACTGTCCTGGGAAAGTCTCTGCTAACACCGTGCAGAGCGCTGTGCCCAATATACAGAAACGTCTTGCGGTATCTCCTACAGGGAAAGTGCCAGGAGGGAATTGTGGAGCTTGTTCTCAGTGTCTCTGAGAATTGCTCTGATTATCTGTGTGACCTCTTTGCTAAGACTCTCCAGAGAGCCGTCCTCAAAACCAACACACATCTTGACATATCTCCCACATTGATCGCAGTGTCTCCAGAAACGGCATTCAAGGAGCCAGGACCTTTTCTCCCTACACTCTCCATTGAGTTGTCCTCAAAACCAATATACATCCTGCTATATCTCCCACATGGAAAGTGCCAGGAGGGAGAAGTGGGGATTATGTTTAGACTTTCTCGGAACTGCTTCAAATCAACTAGATATCTTTGTGCTGTAAATCTCCCAACAGCCAAACGCAAAAGCAGCAAACATCTCGCTGTATGTCCCACATCCAAAGTGCCAAGAGAGAGCTTGCTCTCCCTGTCTTTGAGTACTGTTTTCACTGTCCCGGTTACCTCTTTGCTAACATTCTCTTCAGAGCTGCAGTGAAACCAGGAACCACGTGGAGAAGGCACCCACACTGAAAGTGCCTGGAGGGAACATTGGGGCTTCTTCTCAGTGTCTCTGACATAGGGTTTCACTGTCCCGGGAAAGTCTCTGCTAACACCCTGCAGAGCGCTGTGCCCAATATACAGAAACGTCTTGCGGTATCTCCTACAGGGAAAGTGCCAGGAGGGAATTGTGGAGCTTGTTCTCAGTGTCTCTGAGAATTGCTCTGATTATCTGTGTGACCTCTTTGCTAAGACTCTCCAGAGAGCCGTCCTCAAAACAAACACACATCTTGACATATCTCCCACATTGATCGCAGTGTCTCCAGAAACGGCATTCAAGGAGCCAGGACCTTTTCTCCCTACACTCTCCATTGAGTTGTCCTCAAAACCAATATACATCCTGCTATATCTCCCACATGGAAAGTGCCAGGAGGGAGAAGTGGCGATTATGTTTAGACTTTCTCGGAACTGCTTCAAATCAACTAGATATCTTTGTGCTGTAACTCTCCCAACAGCCAAACGCAAAAGCAGCAAACATCTCGCTGTATGTCCCACATCCAAGTGCCAAGAGAGAGCTTGCTCTCCCTGTCTTTGAGTACTGTTTTCACTGTCCCGGTTACCTCTTGGCTAACATTCTCTTCAGAGCTGCAGTGAAACCAGGAAGCACGTGGAGAAGGCACCCACACTGAAAGTGCCTGGAGGGAACATTGGGGCTTCTTCTCAGTGTCTCTGACATAGGGTTTCACTGTCCCGGGAAAGTCTCTGCTAACACCCTGCAGAGCGCTGTGCCCAATGTACAGAAACGTCTTGCGGTATCTCCTACAGGGAAAGTGCCAGGAGGGAATTGTCGAGCTTGTTCTCAGTGTCTCTGAGAATTGCTCTGATTATCTGTGTGACCTCTTTGCTAAGACTCTCCAGAGAGCCGTCCTCAAAACAAACACACATCTTGACATATCTCCCACATTGATCGCAGTGTCTCCAGAAACGGCATTCAAGGAGCCAGGACCTTTTCTCCCTACACTCTCCATTGAGTTGTCCTCAAAACCAATATACATCCTGCTATATCTCCCACATGGAAAGTGCCAGGAGGGAGAAGTGGGGATTATGTTTAGACTTTCTCGGAACTGCTTCAAATCAACTAGATATCTTTGTGCTGTAACTCTCCCAACAGCCAAACGCAAAAGCAGCAAACATCTCGCTGTATGTCCCACATCCAAAGTGCCAAGAGAGAGCTTGCTCTCCCTGTCTTTGAGTACTGTTTTCACTGTCCCGGTTACCTCTTGGCTAACATTCTCTTCAGAGCTGCAGTGAAACCAGGAACCACGTGGAGAAGGCACCCACACTGAAAGTGCCTGGAGGGAACATTGGGGCTTCTTCTCAGTGTCTCTGACATAGGGTTTCACTGTCCCGGGAAAGTCTCTGCTAACACCGTGCAGAGCGCTGTGCCCAATATACAGAAACGTCTTGCGGTATCTCCTACAGGGAAAGTGCCAGGAGGGAATTGTGGAGCTTGTTCTCAGTGTCTCTGAGAATTGCTCTGATTATCTGTGTGACCTCTTTGCTAAGACTCTCCAGAGAGCCGTCCTCAAAACAAACACACATCTTGACATATCTCCCACATTGATCGCAGTGTCTCCAGAAACGGCATTCAAGGAGCCAGGACCTTTTCTCCCTACACTCTCCATTGAGTTGTCCTCAAAACCAATATACATCCTGCTATATCTCCCACATGGAAAGTGCCAGGAGGGAGAAGTGGGGATTATGTTTAGACTTTCTCGGAACAGCTTCAAATCAACTAGATATCTTTGTGCTGTAACTCTCCCAACAGCCAAACGCAAAAGCAGCAAACATCTCGCTGTATGTCCCACATCCAAAGTGCCAAGAGAGAGCTTGCTCTCCCTGTCTTTGAGTACTGTTTTCACTGTCCCGGTTACCTCTTGGCTAACATTCTCTTCAGAGCTGCAGTGAAACCAGGAACCACGTGGAGAAGGCACCCACACTGAAAGTGCCTGGAGGGAACGTTGGGGCTTCTTCTCAGTGTCTCTGACATAGGGTTTCACTGTCCCGGGAAAGTCTCTGCTAACACCCTGCAGAGCGCTGTGCCCAATATACAGAAACGTCTTGCGGTATCTCCTACAGGGAAAGTGCCAGGAGGGAATTGTCGAGCTTGTTCTCAGTGTCTCTGAGAATTGCTCTAATTATCTGTGTGACCTCTTTGCTAAGACTCTCCAGAGAGCCGTCCTCAAAACCAACACACATCTTGACATATCTCCCACAGTGATCGCAGTGTCTCCAGAAACGGCATTCAAGGAGCCAGGACCTTTTCTCCCTACACTCTCCATTGAGTTGTCCTCAAAACCAATATACATCCTGCTATATCTCCCACATGGAAAGTGCCAGGAGGGAGAAGTGGGGATTATGTTTAGACTTTCTCGGAACTGCTTCAAATCAACTAGATATCTTTGTGCTGTAACTCTCCCAACAGCCAAACGCAAAAGCAGCAAACATCTCGCTGTATGTCCCACATTGAAAGTGCCAAGAGAGAGCTTGCTCTCCCTGTCTTTGAGTACTGTTTTCACTGTCCCGGTTACCTCTTGGCTAACATTCTCTTCAGAGCCGCAGTGAAACCAGGAACCACGTGGAGAAGGCACCCACACTGAAAGTGCCTGGAGGGAACGTTGGGGCTTCTTCTCAGTGTCTCTGACATAGGGTTTCACTGTCCCGGGAAAGTCTCTGCTAACACCCTGCAGAGCGCTGTGCCCAATATACAGAAACGTCTTGCGGTATCTCCTACAGGGAAAGTGCCAGGAGGGAATTGTGGAGCTTGTTCTCAGTGTCTCTGGGAATTGCTCTGATTATCTGTGTGACCTCTTTGCTAAGACTCTCCAGAGAGCCGTCCTCAAAACCAACACACATCTTGACATATCTCCCACAGTGATCGCAGTGTCTCCAGAAACGGCATTCAAGGAGCCAGGACCTTTTCTCCCTACACTCTCCATTGAGTTGTCCTCAAAACCAATATACATCCTGCTATATCTCCCACATGGAAAGTGCCAGGAGGGAGAAGTGGGGATTATGTTTAGACTTTCTCGGAACTGCTTCAAATCAACTAGATATCTTTGTGCTGTAACTCTCCCAACGGCAAAACGCAAAAGCAGCAAACATCTCGCTGTATGTCCCACATCCAAAGTGCCAAGAGAGAGCTTGCTCTCCCTGTCTTTGAGTACTGTTTTCACTGTCCCGGTTACCTCTTTGCTAACATTCTCTTCAGAGCTGCAGTGAAACCAGGAACCACGTGGAGAAGGCACCCACACTGAAAGTGCCTGGAGGGAACATTGGGGCTTCTTCTCAGTGTCTCTGACTTAGGGTTTCACTGTCCCGGGAAAGTCTCTGCTAACACCGTGCAGAGCGCTGTGCCCAATATACAAAAACATCTTGCGGTATCTCCTACAGGGAAAGTGCCAGGAGGGAATTGTGGAGCTTGTTCTCAGTGTCTCTGAGAATTGCTCTGATTATCTGTGTGACCTCTTTGCTAAGACTCTCCAGAGAGCCGTCCTCAAAACCAACACACATCTTGACATATCTCCCACATTGATCGCAGTGTCTCCAGAAACGGCATTCAAGGAGCCAGGACCTTTTCTCCCTACACTCTCCATTGAGTTGTCCTCAAAACCAATATACATCCTGCTATATCTCCCACATGGAAAGTGCCAGGAGGGAGAAGTGGCGATTATGTTTAGACTTTCTCGGAACTGCTTCAAATCAACTAGATATCTTTGTGCTGTAACTCTCCCAACAGCCAAACGCAAAAGCAGCAAACATCTCGCTGTATGTCCCACATTGAAAGTGCCAAGAGAGAGCTTGCTCTCCCTGTCTTTGAGTAGTGTTTTCACTGTCCCGGTTACCTCTTTGCTAACATTCTCTTCAGAGCTGCAGTGAAACCAGGAACCACGTGGAGAAGGCACCCACACTGAAAGTGCCTGGAGGGAACATTGGGGCTTCTTCTCAGTGTCTCTGACATAGGGTTTCACTGTCCCGGGAAAGTCTCTGCTAACACCGTGCAGAGCGCTGTGCCCACTATACAGAAACATCTTGCGGTATCTCCTACAGGGAAAGTGCCAGGAGGGAATTGTGGAGCTTGTTCTCAGTGTCTCTGGGAATTGCTCTGATTATCTGTGTGACCTCTTTGCTAAGACTCTCCAGAGAGCCGTCCTCAAAACAAACACACATCTTGACATATCTCCCACATTGATCGCAGTGTCTCCAGAAACGGCATTCAAGGAGCCAGGACCTTTTCTCCCTACACTCTCCATTGAGTTGTCCTCAAAACCAATATACATCCTGCTATATCTCCCACATGGAAAGTGCCAGGAGGGAGAAGTGGGGATTATGTTTAGACTTTCTCGGAACTGCTTCAAATCAACTAGATATCTTTGTGCTGTAAATCTCCCAACAGCCAAACGCAAAAGCAGCAAACATCTCGCTGTATGCCCCACATCCAAAGTGCCAAGAGAGAGCTTGCTCTCCCTGTCTTTGAGTACTGTTTTCACTGTCCCGGTTACCTCTTTGCTAACATTCTCTTCAGAGCTGCAGTGAAACCAGGAACCACGTGGAGAAGGCACCCACACTGAAAGTGCCTGGAGGGAACATTGGGGCTTCTTCTCAGTGTCTCTGACATAGGGTTTCACTGTCCCGGGAAAGTCTCTGCTAACACCCTGCAGAGCGCTGTGCCCAATGTACAGAAACGTCTTGCGGTATCTCCTACAGGGAAAGTGCCAGGAGGGAATTGTCGAGCTTGTTCTCAGTGTCTCTGAGAATTGCTCTGATTATCTGTGTGACCTCTTTGCTAAGACTCTCCAGAGAGCCGTCCTCAAAACAAACACACATCTTGACATATCTCCCACAGTGATCGCAGTGTCTCCAGAAACGGCATTCAAGGAGCCAGGACCTTTTCTCCCTACACTCTCCATTGAGTTGTCCTCAAAACCAATATACATCCTGCTATATCTCCCACATGGAAAGTGCCAGGAGGGAGAAGTGGGGATTATGTTTAGACTTTCTCGGAACTGCTTCAAATCAACTAGATATCTTTGTGCTGTAACTCTCCCAACAGCCAAACGCAAAAGCAGCAAACATCTCGCTGTATGTCCCACATCCAAGTGCCAAGAGAGAGCTTGCTCTCCCTGTCTTTGAGTACTGTTTTCACTGTCCCGGTTACCTCTTGGCTAACATTCTCTTCAGAGCTGCAGTGAAACCAGGAAGCACGTGGAGAAGGCACCCACACTGAAAGTGCCTGGAGGGAACATTGGGGCTTCTTCTCAGTGTCTCTGACATAGGGTTTCACTGTCCCGGGAAAGTCTCTGCTAACACCCTGCAGAGCGCTGTGCCCAATGTACAGAAACGTCTTGCGGTATCTCCTACAGGGAAAGTGCCAGGAGGGAATTGTCGAGCTTGTTCTCAGTGTCTCTGAGAATTGCTCTGATTATCTGTGTGACCTCTTTGCTAAGACTCTCCAGAGAGCCGTCCTCAAAACAAACACACATCTTGACATATCTCCCACATTGATCGCAGTGTCTCCAGAAACGGCATTCAAGGAGCCAGGACCTTTTCTCCCTACACTCTCCATTGAGTTGTCCTCAAAACCAATATACATCCTGCTATATCTCCCACATGGAAAGTGCCAGGAGGGAGAAGTGGGGATTATGTTTAGACTTTCTCGGAACTGCTTCAAATCAACTAGATATCTTTGTGCTGTAACTCTCCCAACAGCCAAACGCAAAAGCAGCAAACATCTCGCTGTATGTCCCACATCCAAAGTGCCAAGAGAGAGCTTGCTCTCCCTGTCTTTGAGTACTGTTTTCACTGTCCCGGTTACCTCTTGGCTAACATTCTCTTCAGAGCTGCAGTGAAACCAGGAACCACGTGGAGAAGGCACCCACACTGAAAGTGCCTGGAGGGAACATTGGGGCTTCTTCTCAGTGTCTCTGACATAGGGTTTCACTGTCCCGGGAAAGTCTCTGCTAACACCCTGCAGAGCGCTGTGCCCAATATACAGAAACGTCTTGCGGTATCTCCTACAGGGAAAGTGCCAGGAGGGAATTGTGGAGCTTGTTCTCAGTGTCTCTGAGAATTGCTCTGATTATCTGTGTGAGCTCTTTGCTAAGACTCTCCAGAGAGCCGTCCTCAAAACCAACACACATCTTGACATATCTCCCACATTGATCGCAGTGTCTCCAGAAACGGCATTCAAGGAGCCAGGACCTTTTCTCCCTACACTCTCCATTGAGTTGTCCTCAAAACCAATATACATCCTGCTATATCTCCCACATGGAAAGTGCCAGGAGGGAGAAGTGGGGATTATGTTTAGACTTTCTCGGAACTGCTTCAAATCAACTAGATATCTTTGTGCTGTAACTCTCCCAACAGCCAAACGCAAAAGCAGCAAACATCTCGCTGTATGTCCCACATCCAAAGTGCCAAGAGAGAGCTTGCTCTCCCTGTCTTTGAGTACTGTTTTCACTGTCCCGGTTACCTCTTGGCTAACATTCTCTTCAGAGCTGCAGTGAAACCAGGAAGCACGTGGAGAAGGCACCCACACTGAAAGTGCCTGGAGGGAACGTTGGGGCTTCTTCTCAGTGTCTCTGACATAGGGTTTCACTGTCCCGGGAAAGTCTCTGCTAACACCGTGCAGAGCGCTGTGCCCAATATACAGAAACGTCTTGCGGTATCTCCTACAGGGAAAGTGCCAGGAGGGAATTGTCGAGCTTGTTCTCAGTGTCTCTGAGAATTGCTCTAATTATCTGTGTGACCTCTTTGCTAAGACTCTCCAGAGAGCCGTCCTCAAAACCAACACACATCTTGACATATCTCCCACAGTGATCGCAGTGTCTCCAGAAACGGCATTCAAGGAGCCAGGACCTTTTCTCCCTACACTCTCCATTGAGTTGTCCTCAAAACCAATATACATCCTGCTATATCTCCCACATGGAAAGTGCCAGGAGGGAGAAGTGGGGATTATGTTTAGACTTTCTCGGAACTGCTTCAAATCAACTAGATATCTTTGTGCTGTAACTCTCCCAACAGCCAAACGCAAAAGCAGCAAACATCTCGCTGTATGTCCCACATTGAAAGTGCCAAGAGAGAGCTTGCTCTCCCTGTCTTTGAGTACTGTTTTCACTGTCCCGGTTACCTCTTTGCTAACATTCTCTTCAGAGCTGCAGTGAAACCAGGAACCACGTGGAGAAGGCACCCACACTGAAAGTGCCTGGAGGGAACGTTGGGGCTTCTTCTCAGTGTCTCTGACATAGGGTTTCACTGTCCCGGGAAAGTCTCTGCTAACACCGTGCAGAGCGCTGTGCCCAATATACAGAAACGTCTTGCGGTATCTCCTACAGGGAAAGTGCCAGGAGGGAATTGTGGAGCTTGTTCTCAGTGTCTCTGGGAATTGCTCTGATTATCTGTGTGACCTCTTTGCTAAGACTCTCCAGAGAGCCGTCCTCAAAACCAACACACATCTTGACATATCTCCCACAGTGATCGCAGTGTCTCCAGAAACGGCATTCAAGGAGCCAGGACCTTTTCTCCCTACACTCTCCATTGAGTTGTCCTCAAAACCAATATACATCCTGCTATATCTCCCACATGGAAAGTGCCAGGAGGGAGAAGTGGGGATTATGTTTAGACTTTCTCGGAACTGCTTCAAATCAACTAGATATCTTTGTGCTGTAACTCTCCCAACAGCCAAACGCAAAAGCAGCAAACATCTCGCTCTATGTCCCACATCCAAAGTGCCAAGAGAGAGCTTGCTCTCCCTGTCTTTGAGTACTGTTTTCACTGTCCCGGTTACCTCTTGGCTAACATTCTCTTCAGAGCTGCAGTGAAACCAGGAACCACGTGGAGAAGGCACCCACACTGAAAGTGCCTGGAGGGAACATTGGGGCTTCTTCTCAGTGTCTCTGACATAGGGTTTCACTGTCCCGGGAAAGTCTCTGCTAACACCCTGCAGAGCGCTGTGCCCAATGTACAGAAACGTCTTGCGGTATCTCCTACAGGGAAAGTGCCAGGAGGGAATTGTCGAGCTTGTTCTCAGTGTCTCTGAGAATTGCTCTGATTATCTGTGTGACCTCTTTGCTAAGACTCTCCAGAGAGCCGTCCTCAAAACAAACACACATCTTGACATATCTCCCACATTGATCGCAGTGTCTCCAGAAACGGCATTCAAGGAGCCAGGACCTTTTCTCCCTACACTCTCCATTGAGTTGTCCTCAAAACCAATATACATCCTGCTATATCTCCCACATGGAAAGTGCCAGGAGGGAGAAGTGGCGATTATGTTTAGACTTTCTCGGAACTGCTTCAAATCAACTAGATATCTTTGTGCTGTAACTCTCCCAACAGCCAAACGCAAAAGCAGCAAACATCTCGCTGTATGTCCCACATCCAAGTGCCAAGAGAGAGCTTGCTCTCCCTGTCTTTGAGTACTGTTTTCACTGTCCCGGTTACCTCTTGGCTAACATTCTCTTCAGAGCTGCAGTGAAACCAGGAACGACGTGGAGAAGGCACCCACACTGAAAGTGCCTGGAGGGAACATTGGGGCTTCTTCTCAGTGTCTCTGACATAGGGTTTCACTGTCCCGGGAAAGTCTCTGCTAACACCCTGCAGAGCGCTGTGCCCAATATACAGAAACGTCTTGCGGTATCTCCTACAGGGAAAGTGCCAGGAGGGAATTGTCGAGCTTGTTCTCAGTGTCTCTGAGAATTGCTCTGATTATCTGTGTGACCTCTTTGCTAAGACTCTCCAGAGAGCCGTCCTCAAAACCAACACACATCTTGACATATCTCCCACATTGATCGCAGTGTCTCCAGAAACGGCATTCAAGGAGCCAGGACCTTTTCTCCCTACACTCTCCATTGAGTTGTCCTCAAAACCAATATACATCCTGCTATATCTCCCACATGGAAAGTGCCAGGAGGGAGAAGTGGGGATTATGTTTAGACTTTCTCGGAACTGCTTCAAATCAACTAGATATCTTTGTGCTGTAACTCTCCCAACAGCCAAACGCAAAAGCAGCAAACATCTCGCTGTATGTCCCACATCCAAAGTGCCAAGAGAGAGCTTGCTCTCCCTGTCTTTGAGTACTGTTTTCACTGTCCCGGTTACCTCTTGGCTAACATTCTCTTCAGAGCTGCAGTGAAACCAGGAAGCACGTGGAGAAGGCACCCACACTGAAAGTGCCTGGAGGGAACATTGGGGCTTCTTCTCAGTGTCTCTGACATAGGGTTTCACTGTCCTGGGAAAGTCTCTGCTAACACCGTGCAGAGCGCTGTGCCCAATATACAGAAACGTCTTGCGGTATCTCCTACAGGGAAAGTGCCAGGAGGGAATTGTGGAGCTTGTTCTCAGTGTCTCTGAGAATTGCTCTGATTATCTGTGTGACCTCTTTGCTAAGACTCTCCAGAGAGCCGTCCTCAAAACCAACACACATCTTGACATATCTCCCACATTGATCGCAGTGTCTCCAGAAACGGCATTCAAGGAGCCAGGACCTTTTCTCCCTACACTCTCCATTGAGTTGTCCTCAAAACCAATATACATCCTGCTATATCTCCCACATGGAAAGTGCCAGGAGGGAGAAGTGGGGATTATGTTTAGACTTTCTCGGAACTGCTTCAAATCAACTAGATATCTTTGTGCTGTAAATCTCCCAACAGCCAAACGCAAAAGCAGCAAACATCTCGCTGCATGTCCCACATCCAAAGTGCCAAGAGAGAGCTTGCTCTCCCTGTCTTTGAGTACTGTTTTCACTGTCCCGGTTACCTCTTTGCTAACATTCTCTTCAGAGCTGCAGTGAAACCAGGAACCACGTGGAGAAGGCACCCACACTGAAAGTGCCTGGAGGGAACATTGGGGCTTCTTCTCAGTGTCTCTGACATAGGGTTTCACTGTCCCGGGAAAGTCTCTGCTAACACCCTGCAGAGCGCTGTGCCCAATGTACAGAAACGTCTTGCGGTATCTCCTACAGGGAAAGTGCCAGGAGGGAATTGTCGAGCTTGTTCTCAGTGTCTCTGAGAATTGCTCTGATTATCTGTGTGACCTCTTTGCTAAGACTCTCCAGAGAGCCGTCCTCAAAACAAACACACATCTTGACATATCTCCCACAGTGATCGCAGTGTCTCCAGAAACGGCATTCAAGGAGCCAGGACCTTTTCTCCCTACACTCTCCATTGAGTTGTCCTCAAAACCAATATACATCCTGCTATATCTCCCACATGGAAAGTGCCAGGAGGGAGAAGTGGGGATTATGTTTAGACTTTCTCGGAACTGCTTCAAATCAACTAGATATCTTTGTGCTGTAACTCTCCCAACAGCCAAACGCAAAAGCAGCAAACATCTCGCTGTATGTCCCACATCCAAGTGCCAAGAGAGAGCTTGCTCTCCCTGTCTTTGAGTACTGTTTTCACTGTCCCGGTTACCTCTTGGCTAACATTCTCTTCAGAGCTGCAGTGAAACCAGGAAGCACGTGGAGAAGGCACCCACACTGAAAGTGCCTGGAGGGAACATTGGGGCTTCTTCTCAGTGTCTCTGACATAGGGTTTCACTGTCCCGGGAAAGTCTCTGCTAACACCCTGCAGAGCGCTGTGCCCAATGTACAGAAACGTCTTGCGGTATCTCCTACAGGGAAAGTGCCAGGAGGGAATTGTCGAGCTTGTTCTCAGTGTCTCTGAGAATTGCTCTGATTATCTGTGTGACCTCTTTGCTAAGACTCTCCAGAGAGCCGTCCTCAAAACAAACACACATCTTGACATATCTCCCACATTGATCGCAGTGTCTCCAGAAACGGCATTCAAGGAGCCAGGACCTTTTCTCCCTACACTCTCCATTGAGTTGTCCTCAAAACCAATATACATCCTGCTATATCTCCCACATGGAAAGTGCCAGGAGGGAGAAGTGGGGATTATGTTTAGACTTTCTCGGAACTGCTTCAAATCAACTAGATATCTTTGTGCTGTAACTCTCCCAACAGCCAAACGCAAAAGCAGCAAACATCTCGCTGTATGTCCCACATCCAAAGTGCCAAGAGAGAGCTTGCTCTCCCTGTCTTTGAGTACTGTTTTCACTGTCCCGGTTACCTCTTGGCTAACATTCTCTTCAGAGCTGCAGTGAAACCAGGAACCACGTGGAGAAGGCACCCACACTGAAAGTGCCTGGAGGGAACATTGGGGCTTCTTCTCAGTGTCTCTGACATAGGGTTTCACTGTCCCGGGAAAGTCTCTGCTAACACCCTGCAGAGCGCTGTGCCCAATATACAGAAACGTCTTGCGGTACCTCCTACAGGGAAAGTGCCAGGAGGGAATTGTGGAGCTTGTTCTCAGTGTCTCTGAGAATTGCTCTGATTATCTGTGTGAGCTCTTTGCTAAGACTCTCCAGAGAGCCGTCCTCAAAACCAACACACATCTTGACATATCTCCCACATTGATCGCAGTGTCTCCAGAAACGGCATTCAAGGAGCCAGGACCTTTTCTCCCTACACTCTCCATTGAGTTGTCCTCAAAACCAATATACATCCTGCTATATCTCCCACATGGAAAGTGCCAGGAGGGAGAAGTGGGGATTATGTTTAGACTTTCTCGGAACTGCTTCAAATCAACTAGATATCTTTGTGCTGTAACTCTCCCAACAGCCAAACGCAAAAGCAGCAAACATCTCGCTGTATGTCCCACATCCAAAGTGCCAAGAGAGAGCTTGCTCTCCCTGTCTTTGAGTACTGTTTTCACTGTCCCGGTTACCTCTTGGCTAACATTCTCTTCAGAGCTGCAGTGAAACCAGGAACCACGTGGAGAAGGCACCCACACTGAAAGTGCCTGGAGGGAACGTTGGGGCTTCTTCTCAGTGTCTCTGACATAGGGTTTCACTGTCCCGGGAAAGTCTCTGCTAACACCGTGCAGAGCGCTGTGCCCAATATACAGAAACGTCTTGCGGTATCTCCTACAGGGAAAGTGCCAGGAGGGAATTGTCGAGCTTGTTCTCAGTGTCTCTGAGAATTGCTCTAATTATCTGTGTGACCTCTTTGCTAAGACTCTCCAGAGAGCCGTCCTCAAAACCAACACACATCTTGACATATCTCCCACAGTGATCGCAGTGTCTCCAGAAACGGCATTCAAGGAGCCAGGACCTTTTCTCCCTACACTCTCCATTGAGTTGTCCTCAAAACCAATATACATCCTGCTATATCTCCCACATGGAAAGTGCCAGGAGGGAGAAGTGGGGATTATGTTTAGACTTTCTCGGAACTGCTTCAAATCAACTAGATATCTTTGTGCTGTAACTCTCCCAACAGCCAAACGCAAAAGCAGCAAACATCTCGCTGTATGTCCCACATTGAAAGTGCCAAGAGAGAGCTTGCTCTCCCTGTCTTTGAGTACTGTTTTCACTGTCCCGGTTACCTCTTTGCTAACATTCTCTTCAGAGCTGCAGTGAAACCAGGAACCACGTGGAGAAGGCACCCACACTGAAAGTGCCTGGAGGGAACGTTGGGGCTTCTTCTCAGTGTCTCTGACATAGGGTTTCACTGTCCCGGGAAAGTCTCTGCTAACACCGTGCAGAGCGCTGTGCCCAATATACAGAAACGTCTTGCGGTATCTCCTACAGGGAAAGTGCCAGGAGGGAATTGTGGAGCTTGTTCTCAGTGTCTCTGGGAATTGCTCTGATTATCTGTGTGACCTCTTTGCTAAGACTCTCCAGAGAGCCGTCCTCAAAACCAACACACATCTTGACATATCTCCCACAGTGATCGCAGTGTCTCCAGAAACGGCATTCAAGGAGCCAGGACCTTTTCTCCCTACACTCTCCATTGAGTTGTCCTCAAAACCAATATACATCCTGCTATATCTCCCACATGGAAAGTGCCAGGAGGGAGAAGTGGGGATTATGTTTAGACTTTCTCGGAACTGCTTCAAATCAACTAGATATCTTTGTGCTGTAACTCTCCCAACAGCCAAACGCAAAAGCAGCAAACATCTCGCTGTATGTCCCACATTGAAAGTGCCAAGAGAGAGCTTGCTCTCCCTGTCTTTGAGTAGTGTTTTCACTGTCCCGGTTACCTCTTGGCTAACATTCTCTTCAGAGCTGCAGTGAAACCAGGAACCACGTGGAGAAGGCACCCACACTGAAAGTGCCTGGAGGGAACATTGGGGCTTCTTCTCAGTGTCTCTGACATAGGGTTTCACTGTCCCGGGAAAGTCTCTGCTAACACCGTGCAGAGCGCTGTGCCCACTATACAGAAACATCTTGCGGTATCTCCTACAGGGAAAGTGCCAGGAGGGAATTGTGGAGCTTGTTCTCAGTGTCTCTGGGAATTGCTCTGATTATCTGTGTGACCTCTTTGCTAAGACTCTCCAGAGAGCCGTCCTCAAAACAAACACACATCTTGACATATCTCCCACATTGATCGCAGTGTCTCCAGAAACGGCATTCAAGGAGCCAGGACCTTTTCTCCCTACACTCTCCATTGAGTTGTCCTCAAAACCAATATACATCCTGCTATATCTCCCACATGGAAAGTGCCAGGAGGGAGAAGTGGGGATTATGTTTAGACTTTCTCGGAACTGCTTCAAATCAACTAGATATCTTTGTGCTGTAAATCTCCCAACAGCCAAACGCAAAAGCAGCAAACATCTCGCTGTATGCCCCACATCCAAAGTGCCAAGAGAGAGCTTGCTCTCCCTGTCTTTGAGTACTGTTTTCACTGTCCCGGTTACCTCTTGGCTAACATTCTCTTCAGAGCTGCAGTGAAACCAGGAACCACGTGGAGAAGGCACCCACACTGAAAGTGCCTGGAGGGAACATTGGGGCTTCTTCTCAGTGTCTCTGACATAGGGTTTCACTGTCCCGGGAAAGTCTCTGCTAACACCCTGCAGAGCGCTGTGCCCAATGTACAGAAACGTCTTGCGGTATCTCCTACAGGGAAAGTGCCAGGAGGGAATTGTCGAGCTTGTTCTCAGTGTCTCTGAGAATTGCTCTGATTATCTGTGTGACCTCTTTGCTAAGACTCTCCAGAGAGCCGTCCTCAAAACAAACACACATCTTGACATATCTCCCACATTGATCGCAGTGTCTCCAGAAACGGCATTCAAGGAGCCAGGACCTTTTCTCCCTACACTCTCCATTGAGTTGTCCTCAAAACCAATATACATCCTGCTATATCTCCCACATGGAAAGTGCCAGGAGGGAGAAGTGGCGATTATGTTTAGACTTTCTCGGAACTGCTTCAAATCAACTAGATATCTTTGTGCTGTAACTCTCCCAACAGCCAAACGCAAAAGCAGCAAACATCTCGCTGTATGTCCCACATCCAAGTGCCAAGAGAGAGCTTGCTCTCCCTGTCTTTGAGTACTGTTTTCACTGTCCCGGTTACCTCTTGGCTAACATTCTCTTCAGAGCTGCAGTGAAACCAGGAACGACGTGGAGAAGGCACCCACACTGAAAGTGCCTGGAGGGAACATTGGGGCTTCTTCTCAGTGTCTCTGACATAGGGTTTCACTGTCCCGGGAAAGTCTCTGCTAACACCCTGCAGAGCGCTGTGCCCAATATACAGAAACGTCTTGCGGTATCTCCTACAGGGAAAGTGCCAGGAGGGAATTGTCGAGCTTGTTCTCAGTGTCTCTGAGAATTGCTCTGATTATCTGTGTGACCTCTTTGCTAAGACTCTCCAGAGAGCCGTCCTCAAAACCAACACACATCTTGACATATCTCCCACATTGATCGCAGTGTCTCCAGAAACGGCATTCAAGGAGCCAGGACCTTTTCTCCCTACACTCTCCATTGAGTTGTCCTCAAAACCAATATACATCCTGCTATATCTCCCACATGGAAAGTGCCAGGAGGGAGAAGTGGGGATTATGTTTAGACTTTCTCGGAACTGCTTCAAATCAACTAGATATCTTTGTGCTGTAACTCTCCCAACAGCCAAACGCAAAAGCAGCAAACATCTCGCTCTATGTCCCACATCCAAAGTGCCAAGAGAGAGCTTGCTCTCCCTGTCTTTGAGTACTGTTTTCACTGTCCCGGTTACCTCTTGGCTAACATTCTCTTCAGAGCTGCAGTGAAACCAGGAAGCACGTGGAGAAGGCACCCACACTGAAAGTGCCTGGAGGGAACATTGGGGCTTCTTCTCAGTGTCTCTGACATAGGGTTTCACTGTCCTGGGAAAGTCTCTGCTAACACCGTGCAGAGCGCTGTGCCCAATATACAGAAACGTCTTGCGGTATCTCCTACAGGGAAAGTGCCAGGAGGGAATTGTGGAGCTTGTTCTCAGTGTCTCTGAGAATTGCTCTGATTATCTGTGTGACCTCTTTGCTAAGACTCTCCAGAGAGCCGTCCTCAAAACCAACACACATCTTGACATATCTCCCACATTGATCGCAGTGTCTCCAGAAACGGCATTCAAGGAGCCAGGACCTTTTCTCCCTACACTCTCCATTGAGTTGTCCTCAAAACCAATATACATCCTGCTATATCTCCCACATGGAAAGTGCCAGGAGGGAGAAGTGGGGATTATGTTTAGACTTTCTCGGAACTGCTTCAAATCAACTAGATATCTTTGTGCTGTAAATCTCCCAACAGCCAAACGCAAAAGCAGCAAACATCTCGCTGTATGTCCCACATCCAAAGTGCCAAGAGAGAGCTTGCTCTCCCTGTCTTTGAGTACTGTTTTCACTGTCCCGGTTACCTCTTTGCTAACATTCTCTTCAGAGCTGCAGTGAAACCAGGAACCACGTGGAGAAGGCACCCACACTGAAAGTGCCTGGAGGGAACATTGGGGCTTCTTCTCAGTGTCTCTGACATAGGGTTTCACTGTCCCGGGAAAGTCTCTGCTAACACCCTGCAGAGCGCTGTGCCCAATATACAGAAACGTCTTGCGGTATCTCCTACAGGGAAAGTGCCAGGAGGGAATTGTGGAGCTTGTTCTCAGTGTCTCTGAGAATTGCTCTGATTATCTGTGTGACCTCTTTGCTAAGACTCTCCAGAGAGCCGTCCTCAAAACAAACACACATCTTGACATATCTCCCACATTGATCGCAGTGTCTCCAGAAACGGCATTCAAGGAGCCAGGACCTTTTCTCCCTACACTCTCCATTGAGTTGTCCTCAAAACCAATATACATCCTGCTATATCTCCCACATGGAAAGTGCCAGGAGGGAGAAGTGGGGATTATGTTTAGACTTTCTCGGAACTGCTTCAAATCAACTAGATATCTTTGTGCTGTAACTCTCCCAACAGCCAAACGCAAAAGCAGCAAACATCTCGCTGTATGTCCCACATCCAAAGTGCCAAGAGAGAGCTTGCTCTCCCTGTCTTTGAGTACTGTTTTCACTGTCCCGGTTACCTCTTGGCTAACATTCTCTTCAGAGCTGCAGTGAAACCAGGAACCACGTGGAGAAGGCACCCACACTGAAAGTGCCTGGAGGGAACATTGGGGCTTCTTCTCAGTGTCTCTGACATAGGGTTTCACTGTCCCGGGAAAGTCTCTGCTAACACCCTGCAGAGCGCTGTGCCCAATATACAGAAACGTCTTGCGGTATCTCCTACAGGGAAAGTGCCAGGAGGGAATTGTCGAGCTTGTTCTCAGTGTCTCTGAGAATTGCTCTAATTATCTGTGTGACCTCTTTGCTAAGACTCTCCAGAGAGCCGTCCTCAAAACCAACACACATCTTGACATATCTCCCACAGTGATCGCAGTGTCTCCAGAAACGGCATTCAAGGAGCCAGGACCTTTTCTCCCTACACTCTCCATTGAGTTGTCCTCAAAACCAATATACATCCTGCTATATCTCCCACATGGAAAGTGCCAGGAGGGAGAAGTGGGGATTATGTTTAGACTTTCTCGGAACTGCTTCAAATCAACTAGATATCTTTGTGCTGTAACTCTCCCAACAGCCAAACGCAAAATCAGCAAACATCTCGCTGTATGTCCCACATTGAAAGTGCCAAGAGAGAGCTTGCTCTCCCTGTCTTTGAGTACTGTTTTCACTGTCCCGGTTACCTCTTTGCTAACATTCTCTTCAGAGCTGCAGTGAAACCAGGAAGCACGTGGAGAAGGCACCCACACTGAAAGTGCCTGGAGGGAACGTTGGGGCTTCTTCTCAGTGTCTCTGACATAGGGTTTCACTGTCCCGGGAAAGTCTCTGCTAACACCGTGCAGAGCGCTGTGCCCAATATACAGAAACATCTTGCGGTATCTCCTACAGGGAAAGTGCCAGGAGGGAATTGTGGAGCTTGTTCTCAGTGTCTCTGAGAATTGCTCTGATTATCTGTGTGACCTCTTTGCTAAGACTCTCCAGAGAGCCGTCCTCAAAACCAACACACATCTTGACATATCTCCCACATTGATCGCAGTGTCTCCAGAAACGGCATTCAAGGAGCCAGGACCTTTTCTCCCTACACTCTCCATTGAGTTGTCCTCAAAACCAATATACATCCTGCTATATCTCCCACATGGAAAGTGCCAGGAGGGAGAAGTGGGGATTATGTTTAGACTTTCTCGGAACTGCTTCAAATCAACTAGATATCTTTGTGCTGTAACTCTCCCAACAGCCAAACGCAAAAGCAGCAAACATCTCGCTGTATGTCCCACATCCAAAGTGCCAAGAGAGAGCTTGCTCTCCCTGTCTTTGAGTACTGTTTTCACTGTCCCGGTTACCTCTTGGCTAACATTCTCTTCAGAGCTGCAGTGAAACCAGGAACCACGTGGAGAAGGCACCCACACTGAAAGTGCCTGGAGGGAACATTGGGGCTTCTTCTCAGTGTCTCTGACATAGGGTTTCACTGTCCCGGGAAAGTCTCTGCTAACACCCTGCAGAGCGCTGTGCCCAATATACAGAAACGTCTTGCGGTATCTCCTACAGGGAAAGTGCCAGGAGGGAATTGTCGAGCTTGTTCTCAGTGTCTCTGAGAATTGCTCTGATTATCTGTGTGACCTCTTTGCTAAGACTCTCCAGAGAGCCGTCCTCAAAACCAACACACATCTTGACATATCTCCCACATTGATCGCAGTGTCTCCAGAAACGGCATTCAAGGAGCCAGGACCTTTTCTCCCTACACTGTCCATTGAGTTGTCCTCAAAACCAATATACATCCTGCTATATCTCCCACATGGAAAGTGCCAGGAGGGAGAAGTGGGGATTATGTTTAGACTTTCTCGGAACTGCTTCAAATCAACTAGATATCTTTGTGCTGTAACTCTCCCAACAGCCAAACGCAAAATCAGCAAACATCTCGCTGTATGTCCCACATTGAAAGTGCCAAGAGAGAGCTTGCTC
The DNA here is from genome assembly GCF_963924245.1 of Chroicocephalus ridibundus. Lineage (NCBI taxonomy): Eukaryota > Metazoa > Chordata > Aves > Charadriiformes > Laridae > Chroicocephalus > Chroicocephalus ridibundus. The sequence goes on along the minus strand of NW_026961569.1, from coordinate 133,078 downwards.
TCCCTGTCTTTGAGTACTGTTTTCACTGTCCCGGTTACCTCTTGGCTAACATTCTCTTCAGAGCCGCAGTGAAACCAGGAAACACGTGGAGAAGGCACCCACACTGAAAGTGCCTGGAGGGAACATTGGGGCTTCTTCTCAGTGTCTCTGACATAGGGTTTCACTGTCCCGGGAAAGTCTCTGCTAACACCCTGCAGAGCGCTGTGCCCACTATATAGAAACATCTTGCGGTATCTCCTACAGGGAAAGTGCCAGGAGGGAATTGTCGAGCTTGTTCTCAGTGTCTCTGAGAATTGCTCTGATTATCTGTGTGACCTCTTTGCTAAGACTCTCCAGAGAGCCGTCCTCAAAACAAACACACATCTTGACATATCTCCCACAGTGATCGCAGTGTCTCCAGAAACGGCATTCAAGGAGCCAGGACCTTTTCTCCCTACACTCTCCATTGAGTTGTCCTCAAAACCAATATACATCCTGCTATATCTCCCACATGGAAAGTGCCAGGAGGGAGAAGTGGGGATTATGTTTAGACTTTCTCGGAACTGCTTCAAATCAACTAGATATCTTTGTGCTGTAACTCTCCCAACAGCCAAACGCAAAAGCAGCAAACATCTCGCTGTATGTCCCACATCCAAAGTGCCAAGAGAGAGCTTGCTCTCCCTGTCTTTGAGTACTGTTTTCACTGTCCCGGTTACCTCTTGGCTAACGTTCTCTTCAGAGCTGCAGTGAAACCAGGAACGACGTGGAGAAGGCACCCACACTGAAAGTGCCTGGAGGGAACATTGGGGCTTCTTCTCAGTGTCTCTGACATAGGGTTTCACTGTCCCGGGAAAGTCTCTGCTAACACCCTGCAGAGCGCTGTGCCCAATATACAGAAACGTCTTGCGGTATCTCCTACAGGGAAAGTGCCAGGAGGGAATTGTCGAGCTTGTTCTCAGTGTCTCTGAGAATTGCTCTAATTATCTGTGTGACCTCTTTGCTAAGACTCTCCAGAGAGCCGTCCTCAAAACCAACACACATCTTGACATATCTCCCACAGTGATCGCAGTGTCTCCAGAAACGGCATTCAAGGAGCCAGGACCTTTTCTCCCTACACTCTCCATTGAGTTGTCCTCAAAACCAATATACATCCTGCTATATCTCCCACATGGAAAGTGCCAGGAGGGAGAAGTGGGGATTATGTTTAGACTTTCTCGGAACTGCTTCAAATCAACTAGATATCTTTGTGCTGTAACTCTCCCAACAGCCAAACGCAAAAGCAGCAAACATCTCGCTGTATGTCCCACATTGAAAGTGCCAAGAGAGAGCTTGCTCTCCCTGTCTTTGAGTACTGTTTTCACTGTCCCGGTTACCTCTTTGCTAACATTCTCTTCAGAGCTGCAGTGAAACCAGGAAGCACGTGGAGAAGGCACCCACACTGAAAGTGCCTGGAGGGAACGTTGGGGCTTCTTCTCAGTGTCTCTGACATAGGGTTTCACTGTCCCGGGAAAGTCTCTGCTAACACCGTGCAGAGCGCTGTGCCCAATATACAGAAACGTCTTGCGGTATCTCCTACAGGGAAAGTGCCAGGAGGGAATTGTGGAGCTTGTTCTCAGTGTCTCTGAGAATTGCTCTGATTATCTGTGTGACCTCTTTGCTAAGACTCTCCAGAGAGCCGTCCTCAAAACCAACACACATCTTGACATATCTCCCACATTGATCGCAGTGTCTCCAGAAACGGCATTCAAGGAGCCAGGACCTTTTCTCCCTACACTCTCCATTGAGTTGTCCTCAAAACCAATATACATCCTGCTATATCTCCCACATGGAAAGTGCCAGGAGGGAGAAGTGGGGATTATGTTTAGACTTTCTCGGAACTGCTTCAAATCAACTAGATATCTTTGTGCTGTAACTCTCCCAACAGCCAAACGCAAAAGCAGCAAACATCTCGCTGTATGTCCCACATCCAAAGTGCCAAGAGAGAGCTTGCTCTCCCTGTCTTTGAGTACTGTTTTCACTGTCCCGGTTACCTCTTGGCTAACATTCTCTTCAGAGCTGCAGTGAAACCAGGAAGCACGTGGAGAAGGCACCCACACTGAAAGTGCCTGGAGGGAACATTGGGGCTTCTTCTCAGTGTCTCTGACATAGGGTTTCACTGTCCCGGGAAAGTCTCTGCTAACACCCTGCAGAGCGCTGTGCCCACTATATAGAAACATCTTGCGGTATCTCCTACAGGGAAAGTGCCAGGAGGGAATTGTCGAGCTTGTTCTCAGTGTCTCTGAGAATTGCTCTGATTATCTGTGTGACCTCTTTGCTAAGACTCTCCAGAGAGCCGTCCTCAAAACAAACACACATCTTGACATATCTCCCACAGTGATCGCAGTGTCTCCAGAAACGGCATTCAAGGAGCCAGGACCTTTTCTCCCTACACTCTCCATTGAGTTGTCCTCAAAACCAATATACATCCTGCTATATCTCCCACATGGAAAGTGCCAGGAGGGAGAAGTGGGGATTATGTTTAGACTTTCTCGGAACTGCTTCAAATCAACTAGATATCTTTGTGCTGTAAATCTCCCAACAGCCAAACGCAAAAGCAGCAAACATCTCGCTGTATGTCCCACATCCAAAGTGCCAAGAGAGAGCTTGCTCTCCCTGTCTTTGAGTACTGTTTTCACTGTCCCGGTTACCTCTTGGCTAACGTTCTCTTCAGAGCTGCAGTGAAACCAGGAACCACGTGGAGAAGGCACCCACACTGAAAGTGCCTGGAGGGAACGTTGGGGCTTCTTCTCAGTGTCTCTGACATAGGGTTTCACTGTCCTGGGAAAGTCTCTGCTAACACCGTGCAGAGCGCTGTGCCCAATATACAGAAACGTCTTGCGGTATCTCCTACAGGGAAAGTGCCAGGAGGGAATTGTGGAGCTTGTTCTCAGTGTCTCTGAGAATTGCTCTGATTATCTGTGTGACCTCTTTGCTAAGACTCTCCAGAGAGCCGTCCTCAAAACCAACACACATCTTGACATATCTCCCACATTGATCGCAGTGTCTCCAGAAACGGCATTCAAGGAGCCAGGACCTTTTCTCCCTACACTCTCCATTGAGTTGTCCTCAAAACCAATATACATCCTGCTATATCTCCCACATGGAAAGTGCCAGGAGGGAGAAGTGGGGATTATGTTTAGACTTTCTCGGAACAGCTTCAAATCAACTAGATATCTTTGTGCTGTAAATCTCCCAACAGCCAAACGCAAAAGCAGCAAACATCTCGCTGTATGTCCCACATCCAAAGTGCCAAGAGAGAGCTTGCTCTCCCTGTCTTTGAGTACTGTTTTCACTGTCCCGGTTACCTCTTTGCTAACATTCTCTTCAGAGCTGCAGTGAAACCAGGAACCACGTGGAGAAGGCACCCACACTGAAAGTGCCTGGAGGGAACGTTGGGGCTTCTTCTCAGTGTCTCTGACATAGGGTTTCACTGTCCCGGGAAAGTCTCTGCTAACACCCTGCAGAGCGCTGTGCCCAATATACAGAAACGTCTTGCGGTATCTCCTACAGGGAAAGTGCCAGGAGGGAATTGTGGAGCTTGTTCTCAGTGTCTCTGAGAATTGCTCTGATTATCTGTGTGACCTCTTTGCTAAGACTCTCCAGAGAGCCGTCCTCAAAACAAACACACATCTTGACATATCTCCCACATTGATCGCAGTGTCTCCAGAAACGGCATTCAAGGAGCCAGGACCTTTTCTCCCTACACTCTCCATTGAGTTGTCCTCAAAACCAATATACATCCTGCTATATCTCCCACATGGAAAGTGCCAGGAGGGAGAAGTGGGGATTATGTTTAGACTTTCTCGGAACTGCTTCAAATCAACTAGATATCTTTGTGCTGTAACTCTCCCAACAGCCAAACGCAAAAGCAGCAAACATCTCGCTGTATGTCCCACATTGAAAGTGCCAAGAGAGAGCTTGCTCTCCCTGTCTTTGAGTACTGTTTTCACTGTCCCGGTTACCTCTTGGCTAACATTCTCTTCAGAGCTGCAGTGAAACCAGGAACCACGTGGAGAAGGCACCCACACTGAAAGTGCCTGGAGGGAACGTTGGGGCTTCTTCTCAGTGTCTCTGACATAGGGTTTCACTGTCCCGGGAAAGTCTCTGCTAACACCCTGCAGAGCGCTGTGCCCAATATACAGAAACGTCTTGCGGTATCTCCTACAGGGAAAGTGCCAGGAGGGAATTGTCGAGCTTGTTCTCAGTGTCTCTGAGAATTGCTCTGATTATCTGTGTGACCTCTTTGCTAAGACTCTCCAGAGAGCCGTCCTCAAAACAAACACACATCTTGACATATCTCCCACATTGATCGCAGTGTCTCCAGAAACGGCATTCAAGGAGCCAGGACCTTTTCTCCCTACACTCTCCATTGAGTTGTCCTCAAAACCAATATACATCCTGCTATATCTCCCACATGGAAAGTGCCAGGAGGGAGAAGTGGGGATTATGTTTAGACTTTCTCGGAACTGCTTCAAATCAACTAGATATCTTTGTGCTGTAACTCTCCCAACAGCCAAACGCAAAAGCAGCAAACATCTCGCTGTATGTCCCACATCCAAAGTGCCAAGAGAGAGCTTGCTCTCCCTGTCTTTGAGTACTGTTTTCACTGTCCCGGTTACCTCTTGGCTAACGTTCTCTTCAGAGCTGCAGTGAAACCAGGAACCACGTGGAGAAGGCACCCACACTGAAAGTGCCTGGAGGGAACGTTGGGGCTTCTTCTCAGTGTCTCTGACATAGGGTTTCACTGTCCTGGGAAAGTCTCTGCTAACACCGTGCAGAGCGCTGTGCCCAATATACAGAAACGTCTTGCGGTATCTCCTACAGGGAAAGTGCCAGGAGGGAATTGTGGAGCTTGTTCTCAGTGTCTCTGAGAATTGCTCTGATTATCTGTGTGACCTCTTTGCTAAGACTCTCCAGAGAGCCGTCCTCAAAACCAACACACATCTTGACATATCTCCCACATTGATCGCAGTGTCTCCAGAAACGGCATTCAAGGAGCCAGGACCTTTTCTCCCTACACTCTCCATTGAGTTGTCCTCAAAACCAATATACATCCTGCTATATCTCCCACATGGAAAGTGCCAGGAGGGAGAAGTGGGGATTATGTTTAGACTTTCTCGGAACAGCTTCAAATCAACTAGATATCTTTGTGCTGTAAATCTCCCAACAGCCAAACGCAAAAGCAGCAAACATCTCGCTGTATGTCCCACATCCAAAGTGCCAAGAGAGAGCTTGCTCTCCCTGTCTTTGAGTACTGTTTTCACTGTCCCGGTTACCTCTTTGCTAACATTCTCTTCAGAGCTGCAGTGAAACCAGGAACCACGTGGAGAAGGCACCCACACTGAAAGTGCCTGGAGGGAACATTGGGGCTTCTTCTCAGTGTCTCTGACATAGGGTTTCACTGTCCCGGGAAAGTCTCTGCTAACACCCTGCAGAGCGCTGTGCCCAATATACAGAAACGTCTTGCGGTATCTCCTACAGGGAAAGTGCCAGGAGGGAATTGTGGAGCTTGTTCTCAGTGTCTCTGAGAATTGCTCTGATTATCTGTGTGACCTCTTTGCTAAGACTCTCCAGAGAGCCGTCCTCAAAACAAACACACATCTTGACATATCTCCCACATTGATCGCAGTGTCTCCAGAAACGGCATTCAAGGAGCCAGGACCTTTTCTCCCTACACTCTCCATTGAGTTGTCCTCAAAACCAATATACATCCTGCTATATCTCCCACATGGAAAGTGCCAGGAGGGAGAAGTGGGGATTATGTTTAGACTTTCTCGGAACTGCTTCAAATCAACTAGATATCTTTGTGCTGTAACTCTCCCAACAGCCAAACGCAAAAGCAGCAAACATCTCGCTGTATGTCCCACATTGAAAGTGCCAAGAGAGAGCTTGCTCTCCCTGTCTTTGAGTACTGTTTTCACTGTCCCGGTTACCTCTTTGCTAACATTCTCTTCAGAGCTGCAGTGAAACCAGGAACCACGTGGAGAAGGCACCCACACTGAAAGTGCCTGGAGGGAACGTTGGGGCTTCTTCTCAGTGTCTCTGACATAGGGTTTCACTGTCCCGGGAAAGTCTCTGCTAACACCCTGCAGAGCGCTGTGCCCAATATACAGAAACGTCTTGCGGTATCTCCTACAGGGAAAGTGCCAGGAGGGAATTGTCGAGCTTGTTCTCAGTGTCTCTGAGAATTGCTCTGATTATCTGTGTGACCTCTTTGCTAAGACTCTCCAGAGAGCCGTCCTCAAAACAAACACACATCTTGACATATCTCCCACATTGATCGCAGTGTCTCCAGAAACGGCATTCAAGGAGCCAGGACCTTTTCTCCCTACACTCTCCATTGAGTTGTCCTCAAAACCAATATACATCCTGCTATATCTCCCACATGGAAAGTGCCAGGAGGGAGAAGTGGGGATTATGTTTAGACTTTCTCGGAACTGCTTCAAATCAACTAGATATCTTTGTGCTGTAACTCTCCCAACAGCCAAACGCAAAAGCAGCAAACATCTCGCTGTATGTCCCACATCCAAAGTGCCAAGAGAGAGCTTGCTCTCCCTGTCTTTGAGTACTGTTTTCACTGTCCCGGTTACCTCTTGGCTAACGTTCTCTTCAGAGCTGCAGTGAAACCAGGAACCACGTGGAGAAGGCACCCACACTGAAAGTGCCTGGAGGGAACGTTGGGGCTTCTTCTCAGTGTCTCTGACATAGGGTTTCACTGTCCTGGGAAAGTCTCTGCTAACACCGTGCAGAGCGCTGTGCCCAATATACAGAAACGTCTTGCGGTATCTCCTACAGGGAAAGTGCCAGGAGGGAATTGTGGAGCTTGTTCTCAGTGTCTCTGAGAATTGCTCTGATTATCTGTGTGACCTCTTTGCTAAGACTCTCCAGAGAGCCGTCCTCAAAACCAACACACATCTTGACATATCTCCCACATTGATCGCAGTGTCTCCAGAAACGGCATTCAAGGAGCCAGGACCTTTTCTCCCTACACTCTCCATTGAGTTGTCCTCAAAACCAATATACATCCTGCTATATCTCCCACATGGAAAGTGCCAGGAGGGAGAAGTGGGGATTATGTTTAGACTTTCTCGGAACTGCTTCAAATCAACTAGATATCTTTGTGCTGTAAATCTCCCAAGAGCCAAACGAAAAGTAGCAAACATCTCGCTGTATGTCCCACATCCAAAGTGCCAAGAGAGAGCTTGCTCTCCCTGTCTTTGAGTACTGTTTTCACTGTCCCGGTTACCTCTTTGCTAACATTCTCTTCAGAGCTGCAGTGAAACCAGGAACGACGTGGAGAAGGCACCCACACTGAAAGTGCCTGGAGGGAACATTGGGGCTTCTTCTCAGTGTCTCTGACATAGGGTTTCACTGTCCCGGGAAAGTCTCTGCTAACACCCTGCAGAGCGCTGTGCCCAATATACAGAAACGTCTTGCGGTATCTCCTACAGGGAAAGTGCCAGGAGGGAATTGTGGAGCTTGTTCTCAGTGTCTCTGAGAATTGCTCTGATTATCTGTGTGACCTCTTTGCTAAGACTCTCCAGAGAGCCGTCCTCAAAACAAACACACATCTTGACATATCTCCCACATTGATCGCAGTGTCTCCAGAAACGGCATTCAAGGAGCCAGGACCTTTTCTCCCTACACTCTCCATTGAGTTGTCCTCAAAACCAATATACATCCTGCTATATCTCCCACATGGAAAGTGCCAGGAGGGAGAAGTGGGGATTATGTTTAGACTTTCTCGGAACTGCTTCAAATCAACTAGATATCTTTGTGCTGTAACTCTCCCAACAGCCAAACGCAAAAGCAGCAAACATCTCGCTGTATGTCCCACATTGAAAGTGCCAAGAGAGAGCTTGCTCTCCCTGTCTTTGAGTACTGTTTTCACTGTCCCCGTTACCTCTTGGCTAACATTCTCTTCAGAGCTGCAGTGAAACCAGGAACCACGTGGAGAAGGCACCCACACTGAAAGTGCCTGGAGGGAACGTTGGGGCTTCTTCTCAGTGTCTCTGACATAGGGTTTCACTGTCCCGGGAAAGTCTCTGCTAACACCCTGCAGAGCGCTGTGCCCAATATACAGAAACGTCTTGCGGTATCTCCTACAGGGAAAGTGCCAGGAGGGAATTGTGGAGCTTGTTCTCAGTGTCTCTGAGAATTGCTCTAATTATCTGTGTGACCTCTTTGCTAAGACTCTCCAGAGAGCCGTCCTCAAAACCAACACACATCTTGACATATCTCCCACAGTGATCGCAGTGTCTCCAGAAACGGCATTCAAGGAGCCAGGACCTTTTCTCCCTACACTCTCCATTGAGTTGTCCTCAAAACCAATATACATCCTGCTATATCTCCCACATGGAAAGTGCCAGGAGGGAGAAGTGGGGATTATGTTTAGACTTTCTCGGAACTGCTTCAAATCAACTAGATATCTTTGTGCTGTAACTCTCCCAACAGCCAAACGCAAAAGCAGCAAACATCTCGCTGTATGTCCCACATTGAAAGTGCCAAGAGAGAGCTTGCTCTCCCTGTCTTTGAGTACTGTTTTCACTGTCCCGGTTACCTCTTTGCTAACATTCTCTTCAGAGCTGCAGTGAAACCAGGAACCACGTGGAGAAGGCACCCACACTGAAAGTGCCTGGAGGGAACGTTGGGGCTTCTTCTCAGTGTCTCTGACATAGGGTTTCACTGTCCCGGGAAAGTCTCTGCTAACACCGTGCAGAGCGCTGTGCCCAATATACAGAAACGTCTTGCGGTATCTCCTACAGGGAAAGTGCCAGGAGGGAATTGTGGAGCTTGTTCTCAGTGTCTCTGGGAATTGCTCTGATTATCTGTGTGACCTCTTTGCTAAGACTCTCCAGAGAGCCGTCCTCAAAACCAACACACATCTTGACATATCTCCCACAGTGATCGCAGTGTCTCCAGAAACGGCATTCAAGGAGCCAGGACCTTTTCTCCCTACACTCTCCATTGAGTTGTCCTCAAAACCAATATACATCCTGCTATATCTCCCACATGGAAAGTGCCAGGAGGGAGAAGTGGGGATTATGTTTAGACTTTCTCGGAACTGCTTCAAATCAACTAGATATCTTTGTGCTGTAACTCTCCCAACGGCCAAACGCAAAAGCAGCAAACATCTCGCTGTATGTCCCACATCCAAAGTGCCAAGAGAGAGCTTGCTCTCCCTGTCTTTGAGTACTGTTTTCACTGTCCCGGTTACCTCTTGGCTAACATTCTCTTCAGAGCTGCAGTGAAACCAGGAACCACGTGGAGAAGGCACCCACACTGAAAGTGCCTGGAGGGAACATTGGGGCTTCTTCTCAGTGTCTCTGACTTAGGGTTTCACTGTCCCGGGAAAGTCTCTGCTAACACCGTGCAGAGCGCTGTGCCCACTATACAAAAACATCTTGCGGTATCTCCTACAGGGAAAGTGCCAGGAGGGAATTGTGGAGCTTGTTCTCAGTGTCTCTGAGAATTGCTCTGATTATCTGTGTGACCTCTTTGCTAAGACTCTCCAGAGAGCCGTCCTCAAAACCAACACACATCTTGACATATCTCCCACATTGATCGCAGTGTCTCCAGAAACGGCATTCAAGGAGCCAGGACCTTTTCTCCCTACACTCTCCATTGAGTTGTCCTCAAAACCAATATACATCCTGCTATATCTCCCACATGGAAAGTGCCAGGAGGGAGAAGTGGGGATTATGTTTAGACTTTCTCGGAACTGCTTCAAATCAACTAGATATCTTTGTGCTGTAACTCTCCCAACAGCCAAACGCAAAAGCAGCAAACATCTCGCTGTATGTCCCACATCCAAAGTGCCAAGAGAGAGCTTGCTCTCCCTGTCTTTGAGTACTGTTTTCACTGTCCCGGTTACCTCTTGGCTAACATTCTCTTCAGAGCTGCAGTGAAACCAGGAAGCACGTGGAGAAGGCACCCACACTGAAAGTGCCTGGAGGGAACATTGGGGCTTCTTCTCAGTGTCTCTGACATAGGGTTTCACTGTCCCGGGAAAGTCTCTGCTAACACCCTGCAGAGCGCTGTGCCCAATATACAGAAACGTCTTGCGGTATCTCCTACAGGGAAAGTGCCAGGAGGGAATTGTGGAGCTTGTTCTCAGTGTCTCTGAGAATTGCTCTGATTATCTGTGTGACCTCTTTGCTAAGACTCTCCAGAGAGCCGTCCTCAAAACCAACACACATCTTGACATATCTCCCACATTGATCGCAGTGTCTCCAGAAACGGCATTCAAGGAGCCAGGACCTTTTCTCCCTACACTGTCCATTGAGTTGTCCTCAAAACCAATATACATCCTGCTATATCTCCCACATGGAAAGTGCCAGGAGGGAGAAGTGGGGATTATGTTTAGACTTTCTCGGAACTGCTTCAAATCAACTAGATATCTTTGTGCTGTAAATCTCCCAACAGCCAAACGCAAAAGCAGCAAACATCTCGCTGTATGTCCCACATTGAAAGTGCCAAGAGAGAGCTTGCTCTCCCTGTCTTTGAGTAGTGTTTTCACTGTCCCGGTTACCTCTTTGCTAACATTCTCTTCAGAGCTGCAGTGAAACCAGGAACCACGTGGAGAAGGCACCCACACTGAAAGTGCCTGGAGGGAACATTGGGGCTTCTTCTCAGTGTCTCTGACATAGGGTTTCACTGTCCCGGGAAAGTCTCTGCTAACACCGTGCAGAGCGCTGTGCCCACTATACAGAAACATCTTGCGGTATCTCCTACAGGGAAAGTGCCAGGAGGGAATTGTGGAGCTTGTTCTCAGTGTCTCTGAGAATTGCTCTGATTATCTGTGTGACCTCTTTGCTAAGACTCTCCAGAGAGCCGTCCTCAAAACCAACACACATCTTGACATATCTCCCACATTGATCGCAGTGTCTCCAGAAACGGCATTCAAGGAGCCAGGACCTTTTCTCCCTACACTCTCCATTGAGTTGTCCTCAAAACCAATATACATCCTGCTATATCTCCCACATGGAAAGTGCCAGGAGGGAGAAGTGGGGATTATGTTTAGACTTTCTCGGAACTGCTTCAAATCAACTAGATATCTTTGTGCTGTAACTCTCCCAACAGCCAAACGCAAAAGCAGCAAACATCTCGCTGTATGTCCCACATTGAAAGTGCCAAGAGAGAGCTTGCTCTCCCTGTCTTTGAGTACTGTTTTCACTGTCCCGGTTACCTCTTGGCTAACATTCTCTTCAGAGCTGCAGTGAAACCAGGAACCACGTGGAGAAGGCACCCACACTGAAAGTGCCTGGAGGGAACATTGGGGCTTCTTCTCAGTGTCTCTGACATAGGGTTTCACTGTCCCGGGAAAGTCTCTGCTAACACCCTGCAGAGCGCTGTGCCCAATATACAGAAACATCTTGCGGTATCTCCTACAGGGAAAGTGCCAGGAGGGAATTGTCGAGCTTGTTCTCAGTGTCTCTGAGAATTGCTCTGATTATCTGTGTGACCTCTTTGCTAAGACTCTCCAGAGAGCCGTCTTCAAAACAAACACACATCTTGACATATCTCCCACAGTGATCGCAGTGTCTCCAGAAACGGCATTCAAGGAGCCAGGACCTTTTCTCCCTACACTCTCCATTGAGTTGTCCTCAAAACCAATATACATCCTGCTATATCTCCCACATGGAAAGTGCCAGGAGGGAGAAGTGGGGATTATGTTTAGACTTTCTCGGAACAGCTTCAAATCAACTAGATATCTTTGTGCTGTAAATCTCCCAACAGCCAAACGCAAAAGCAGCAAACATCTCGCTGTATGTCCCACATCCAAAGTGCCAAGAGAGAGCTTGCTCTCCCTGTCTTTGAGTACTGTTTTCACTGTCCCGGTTACCTCTTTGCTAACATTCTCTTCAGAGCTGCAGTGAAACCAGGAACCACGTGGAGAAGGCACCCACACTGAAAGTGCCTGGAGGGAACATTGGGGCTTCTTCTCAGTGTCTCTGACATAGGGTTTCACTGTCCCGGGAAAGTCTCTGCTAACACCCTGCAGAGCGCTGTGCCCAATATACAGAAACGTCTTGCGGTATCTCCTACAGGGAAAGTGCCAGGAGGGAATTGTGGAGCTTGTTCTCAGTGTCTCTGAGAATTGCTCTGATTATCTGTGTGACCTCTTTGCTAAGACTCTCCAGAGAGCCGTCCTCAAAACAAACACACATCTTGACATATCTCCCACATTGATCGCAGTGTCTCCAGAAACGGCATTCAAGGAGCCAGGACCTTTTCTCCCTACACTCTCCATTGAGTTGTCCTCAAAACCAATATACATCCTGCTATATCTCCCACATGGAAAGGGCCAGGAGGGAGAAGTGGGGATTATGTTTAGACTTTCTCGGAACTGCTTCAAATCAACTAGATATCTTTGTGCTGTAACTCTCCCAACAGCCAAACGCAAAAGCAGCAAACATCTCGCTGTATGTCCCACATCCAAAGTGCCAAGAGAGAGCTTGCTCTCCCTGTCTTTGAGTACTGTTTTCACTGTCCCGGTTACCTCTTGGCTAACATTCTCTTCAGAGCTGCAGTGAAACCAGGAAGCACGTGGAGAAGGCACCCACACTGAAAGTGCCTGGAGGGAACATTGGGGCTTCTTCTCAGTGTCTCTGACATAGGGTTTCACTGTCCCGGGAAAGTCTCTGCTAACACCCTGCAGAGCGCTGTGCCCAATATACAGAAACGTCTTGCGGTATCTCCTACAGGGAAAGTGCCAGGAGGGAATTGTGGAGCTTGTTCTCAGTGTCTCTGAGAATTGCTCTGATTATCTGTGTGACCTCTTTGCTAAGACTCTCCAGAGAGCCGTCCTCAAAACCAACACACATCTTGACATATCTCCCACATTGATCGCAGTGTCTCCAGAAACGGCATTCAAGGAGCCAGGACCTTTTCTCCCTACACTGTCCATTGAGTTGTCCTCAAAACCAATATACATCCTGCTATATCTCCCACATGGAAAGTGCCAGGAGGGAGAAGTGGGGATTATGTTTAGACTTTCTCGGAACTGCTTCAAATCAACTAGATATCTTTGTGCTGTAACTCTCCCAACAGCCAAACGCAAAAGCAGCAAACATCTCGCTGTATGTCCCACATTGAAAGTGCCAAGAGAGAGCTTGCTCTCCCTGTCTTTGAGTAGTGTTTTCACTGTCCCGGTTACCTCTTTGCTAACATTCTCTTCAGAGCTGCAGTGAAACCAGGAACCACGTGGAGAAGGCACCCACACTGAAAGTGCCTGGAGGGAACATTGGGGCTTCTTCTCAGTGTCTCTGACATAGGGTTTCACTGTCCCGGGAAAGTCTCTGCTAACACCGTGCAGAGCGCTGTGCCCACTATACAGAAACATCTTGCGGTATCTCCTACAGGGAAAGTGCCAGGAGGGAATTGTCGAGCTTGTTCTCAGTGTCTCTGAGAATTGCTCTGATTATCTGTGTGACCTCTTTGCTAAGACTCTCCAGAGAGCCGTCCTCAAAACCAACACACATCTTGACATATCTCCCACATTGATCGCAGTGTCTCCAGAAACGGCATTCAAGGAGCCAGGACCTTTTCTCCCTACACTCTCCATTGAGTTGTCCTCAAAACCAATATACATCCTGCTATATCTCCCACATGGAAAGTGCCAGGAGGGAGAAGTGGGGATTATGTTTAGACTTTCTCGGAACTGCTTCAAATCAACTAGATATCTTTGTGCTGTAACTCTCCCAACAGCCAAACGCAAAAGCAGCAAACATCTCGCTGTATGTCCCACATTGAAAGTGCCAAGAGAGAGCTTGCTCTCCCTGTCTTTGAGTACTGTTTTCACTGTCCCGGTTACCTCTTGGCTAACATTCTCTTCAGAGCTGCAGTGAAACCAGGAACCACGTGGAGAAGGCACCCACACTGAAAGTGCCTGGAGGGAACATTGGGGCTTCTTCTCAGTGTCTCTGACATAGGGTTTCACTGTCCCGGGAAAGTCTCTGCTAACACCCTGCAGAGCGCTGTGCCCAATATACAGAAACATCTTGCGGTATCTCCTACAGGGAAAGTGCCAGGAGGGAATTGTCGAGCTTGTTCTCAGTGTCTCTGAGAATTGCTCTGATTATCTGTGTGACCTCTTTGCTAAGACTCTCCAGAGAGCCGTCTTCAAAACAAACACACATCTTGACATATCTCCCACAGTGATCGCAGTGTCTCCAGAAACGGCATTCAAGGAGCCAGGACCTTTTCTCCCTACACTCTCCATTGAGTTGTCCTCAAAACCAATATACATCCTGCTATATCTCCCACATGGAAAGTGCCAGGAGGGAGAAGTGGGGATTATGTTTAGACTTTCTCGGAACTGCTTCAAATCAACTAGATATCTTTGTGCTGTAAATCTCCCAACAGCCAAACGCAAAAGCAGCAAACCTCTCGCTGTATGTCCCACATCCAAAGTGCCAAGAGAGAGCTTGCTCTCCCTGTCTTTGAGTACTGTTTTCACTGTCCCGGTTACCTCTTGGCTAACATTCTCTTCAGAGCTGCAGTGAAACCAGGAACCACGTGGAGAAGGCACCCACACTGAAAGTGCCTGGAGGGAACGTTGGGGCTTCTTCTCAGTGTCTCTGACATAGGGTTTCACTGTCCTGGGAAAGTCTCTGCTAACACCGTGCAGAGCGCTGTGCCCAATATACAGAAACGTCTTGCGGTATCTCCTACAGGGAAAGTGCCAGGAGGGAATTGTGGAGCTTGTTCTCAGTGTCTCTGAGAATTGCTCTGATTATCTGTGTGACCTCTTTGCTAAGACTCTCCAGAGAGCCGTCCTCAAAACCAACACACATCTTGACATATCTCCCACATTGATCGCAGTGTCTCCAGAAACGGCATTCAAGGAGCCAGGACCTTTTCTCCCTACACTGTCCATTGAGTTGTCCTCAAAACCAATATACATCCTGCTATATCTCCCACATGGAAAGTGCCAGGAGGGAGAAGTGGGGATTATGTTTAGACTTTCTCGGAACAGCTTCAAATCAACTAGATATCTTTGGGCTGTAAATCTCCCAACAGCCAAACGCAAAAGCAGCAAACATCTCGCTGTATGTCCCACATCCAAAGTGCCAAGAGAGAGCTTGCTCTCCCTGTCTTTGAGTACTGTTTTCACTGTCCCGGTTACCTCTTTGCTAACATTCTCTTCAGAGCTGCAGTGAAACCAGGAACCACGTGGAGAAGGCACCCACACTGAAAGTGCCTGGAGGGAACATTGGGGCTTCTTCTCAGTGTCTCTGACATAGGGTTTCACTGTCCCGGGAAAGTCTCTGCTAACACCCTGCAGAGCGCTGTGCCCAATATACAGAAACGTCTTGCGGTATCTCCTACAGGGAAAGTGCCAGGAGGGAATTGTGGAGCTTGTTCTCAGTGTCTCTGAGAATTGCTCTGATTATCTGTGTGACCTCTTTGCTAAGACTCTCCAGAGAGCCGTCCTCAAAACAAACACACATCTTGACATATCTCCCACATTGATCGCAGTGTCTCCAGAAACGGCATTCAAGGAGCCAGGACCTTTTCTCCCTACACTCTCCATTGAGTTGTCCTCAAAACCAATATACATCCTGCTATATCTCCCACATGGAAAGTGCCAGGAGGGAGAAGTGGGGATTATGTTTAGACTTTCTCGGAACTGCTTCAAATCAACTAGATATCTTTGTGCTGTAACTCTCCCAACAGCCAAACGCAAAAGCAGCAAACATCTCGCTGTATGTCCCACATCCAAAGTGCCAAGAGAGAGCTTGCTCTCCCTGTCTTTGAGTACTGTTTTCACTGTCCCGGTTACCTCTTGGCTAACATTCTCTTCAGAGCTGCAGTGAAACCAGGAACCACGTGGAGAAGGCACCCACACTGAAAGTGCCTGGAGGGAACGTTGGGGCTTCTTCTCAGTGTCTCTGACATAGGGTTTCACTGTCCCGGGAAAGTCTCTGCTAACACCCTGCAGAGCGCTGTGCCCAATATACAGAAACGTCTTGCGGTATCTCCTACAGGGAAAGTGCCAGGAGGGAATTGTGGAGCTTGTTCTCAGTGTCTCTGAGAATTGCTCTAATTATCTGTGTGACCTCTTTGCTAAGACTCTCCAGAGAGCCGTCCTCAAAACAAACACACATCTTGACATATCTCCCACAGTGATCGCAGTGTCTCCAGAAACGGCATTCAAGGAGCCAGGACCTTTTCTCCCTACACTCTCCATTGAGTTGTCCTCAAAACCAATATACATCCTGCTATATCTCCCACATGGAAAGTGCCAGGAGGGAGAAGTGGGGATTATGTTTAGACTTTCTCGGAACTGCTTCAAATCAACTAGATATCTTTGTGCTGTAACTCTCCCAACAGCCAAACGCAAAAGCAGCAAACATCTCGCTGTATCTCCCACATCCAAAGTGCCAAGAGAGAGCTTGCTCTCCCTGTCTTTGAGTACTGTTTTCACTGTCCCGGTTACCTCTTTGCTAACATTCTCTTCAGAGCTGCAGTGAAACCAGGAACCACGTGGAGAAGGCACCCACACTGAAAGTGCCTGGAGGGAACGTTGGGGCTTCTTCTCAGTGTCTCTGACATAGGGTTTCACTGTCCCGGGAAAGTCTCTGCTAACACCGTGCAGAGCGCTGTGCCCAATATACAGAAACGTCTTGCGGTATCTCCTACAGGGAAAGTGCCAGGAGGGAATTGTGGAGCTTGTTCTCAGTGTCTCTGGGAATTGCTCTGATTATCTGTGTGACCTCTTTGCTAAGACTCTCCAGAGAGCCGTCCTCAAAACCAACACACATCTTGACATATCTCCCACAGTGATCGCAGTGTCTCCAGAAACGGCATTCAAGGAGCCAGGACCTTTTCTCCCTACACTCTCCATTGAGTTGTCCTCAAAACCAATATACATCCTGCTATATCTCCCACATGGAAAGTGCCAGGAGGGAGAAGTGGGGATTATGTTTAGACTTTCTCGGAACTGCTTCAAATCAACTAGATACCTTTGTGCTGTAAATCTCCCAACAGCCAAACGCAAAAGCAGCAAACATCTCGCTGTATGTCCCACATCCAAAGTGCCAAGAGAGAGCTTGCTCTCCCTGTCTTTGAGTACTGTTTTCACTGTCCCGGTTACCTCTTTGCTAACATTCTCTTCAGAGCTGCAGTGAAACCAGGAACCACGTGGAGAAGGCACCCACACTGAAAGTGCCTGGAGGGAACATTGGGGCTTCTTCTCAGTGTCTCTGACTTAGGGTTTCACTGTCCCGGGAAAGTCTCTGCTAACACCGTGCAGAGCGCTGTGCCCACTATACAAAAACATCTTGCGGTATCTCCTACAGGGAAAGTGCCAGGAGGGAATTGTGGAGCTTGTTCTCAGTGTCTCTGAGAATTGCTCTGATTATCTGTGTGACCTCTTTGCTAAGACTCTCCAGAGAGCCGTCGTCAAAACCAACACACATCTTGACATATCTCCCACATTGATCGCAGTGTCTCCAGAAACGGCATTCAAGGAGCCAGGACCTTTTCTCCCTACACTCTCCATTGAGTTGTCCTCAAAACCAATATACATCCTGCTATATCTCCCACATGGAAAGTGCCAGGAGGGAGAAGTGGGGATTATGTTTAGACTTTCTCGGAACTGCTTCAAATCAACTAGATATCTTTGTGCTGTAACTCTCCCAACGGCCAAACGCAAAAGCAGCAAACATCTCGCTGTATGTCCCACATCCAAAGTGCCAAGAGAGAGCTTGCTCTCCCTGTCTTTGAGTACTGTTTTCACTGTCCCGGTTACCTCTTTGCTAACATTCTCTTCAGAGCTGCAGTGAAACCAGGAACCACGTGGAGAAGGCACCCACACTGAAAGTGCCTGGAGGGAACATTGGGGCTTCTTCTCAGTGTCTCTGACTTAGGGTTTCACTGTCCCGGGAAAGTCTCTGCTAACACCGTGCAGAGCGCTGTGCCCACTATACAAAAACATCTTGCGGTATCTCCTACAGGGAAAGTGCCAGGAGGGAATTGTGGAGCTTGTTCTCAGTGTCTCTGAGAATTGCTCTGATTATCTGTGTGACCTCTTTGCTAAGACTCTCCAGAGAGCCGTCCTCAAAACCAACACACATCTTGACATATCTCCCACATTGATCGCAGTGTCTCCAGAAACGGCATTCAAGGAGCCAGGACCTTTTCTCCCTACACTCTCCATTGAGTTGTCCTCAAAACCAATATACATCCTGCTATATCTCCCACATGGAAAGTGCCAGGAGGGAGAAGTGGGGATTATGTTTAGACTTTCTCGGAACTGCTTCAAATCAACTAGATATCTTTGTGCTGTAACTCTCCCAACAGCCAAACGCAAAAGCAGCAAACATCTCGCTGTATGTCCCACATCCAAAGTGCCAAGAGAGAGCTTGCTCTCCCTGTCTTTGAGTACTGTTTTCACTGTCCCGGTTACCTCTTGGCTAACATTCTCTTCAGAGCTGCAGTGAAACCAGGAAGCACGTGGAGAAGGCACCCACACTGAAAGTGCCTGGAGGGAACATTGGGGCTTCTTCTCAGTGTCTCTGACATAGGGTTTCACTGTCCCGGGAAAGTCTCTGCTAACACCCTGCAGAGCGCTGTGCCCAATATACAGAAACGTCTTGCGGTATCTCCTACAGGGAAAGTGCCAGGAGGGAATTGTCGAGCTTGTTCTCAGTGTCTCTGAGAATTGCTCTGATTATCTGTGTGACCTCTTTGCTAAGACTCTCCAGAGAGCCGTCCTCAAAACCAACACACATCTTGACATATCTCCCACATTGATCGCAGTGTCTCCAGAAACGGCATTCAAGGAGCCAGGACCTTTTCTCCCTACACTCTCCATTGAGTTGTCCTCAAAACCAATATACATCCTGCTATATCTCCCACATGGAAAGTGCCAGGAGGGAGAAGTGGGGATTATGTTTAGACTTTCTCGGAACTGCTTCAAATCAACTAGATATCTTTGTGCTGTAACTCTCCCAACAGCCAAACGCAAAATCAGCAAACATCTCGCTGTATGTCCCACATTGAAAGTGCCAAGAGAGAGCTTGCTCTCCCTGTCTTTGAGTACTGTTTTCACTGTCCCGGTTACCTCTTTGCTAACATTCTCTTCAGAGCTGCAGTGAAACCAGGAACCACGTGGAGAAGGCACCCACACTGAAAGTGCCTGGAGGGAACATTGGGGCTTCTTCTCAGTGTCTCTGACATAGGGTTTCACTGTCCCGGGAAAGTCTCTGCTAACACCGTGCAGAGCGCTGTGCCCACTATACAGAAACATCTTGCGGTATCTCCTACAGGGAAAGTGCCAGGAGGGAATTGTGGAGCTTGTTCTCAGTGTCTCTGAGAATTGCTCTGATTATCTGTGTGACCTCTTTGCTAAGACTCTCCAGAGAGCCGTCCTCAAAACCAACACACATCTTGACATATCTCCCACATTGATCGCAGTGTCTCCAGAAACGGCATTCAAGGAGCCAGGACCTTTTCTCCCTACACTCTCCATTGAGTTGTCCTCAAAACCAATATACATCCTGCTATATCTCCCACATGGAAAGTGCCAGGAGGGAGAAGTGGGGATTATGTTTAGACTTTCTCGGAACTGCTTCAAATCAACTAGATATCTTTGTGCTGTAACTCTCCCAACGGCCAAACGCAAAAGCAGCAAACATCTCGCTGTATGTCCCACATTGAAAGTGCCAAGAGAGAGCTTGCTCTCCCTGTCTTTGAGTACTGTTTTCACTGTCCCGGTTACCTCTTGGCTAACATTCTCTTCAGAGCTGCAGTGAAACCAGGAACCACGTGGAGAAGGCACCCACACTGAAAGTGCCTGGAGGGAACATTGGGGCTTCTTCTCAGTGTCTCTGACATAGGGTTTCACTGTCCCGGGAAAGTCTCTGCTAACACCGTGCAGAGCGCTGTGCCCAATATACAGAAACATCTTGCGGTATCTCCTACAGGGAAAGTGCCAGGAGGGAATTGTCGAGCTTGTTCTCAGTGTCTCTGAGAATTGCTCTGATTATCTGTGTGACCTCTTTGCTAAGACTCTCCAGAGAGCCGTCTTCAAAACAAACACACATCTTGACATATCTCCCACAGTGATCGCAGTGTCTCCAGAAACGGCATTCAAGGAGCCAGGACCTTTTCTCCCTACACTCTCCATTGAGTTGTCCTCAAAACCAATATACATCCTGCTATATCTCCCACATGGAAAGTGCCAGGAGGGAGAAGTGGGGATTATGTTTAGACTTTCTCGGAACTGCTTCAAATCAACTAGATATCTTTGTGCTGTAACTCTCCCAACAGCCAAACGCAAAAGCAGCAAACCTCTCGCTGTATGTCCCACATCCAAAGTGCCAAGAGAGAGCTTGCTCTCCCTGTCTTTGAGTACTGTTTTCACTGTCCCGGTTACCTCTTGGCTAACGTTCTCTTCAGAGCTGCAGTGAAACCAGGAACCACGTGGAGAAGGCACCCACACTGAAAGTGCCTGGAGGGAACGTTGGGGCTTCTTCTCAGTGTCTCTGACATAGGGTTTCACTGTCCTGGGAAAGTCTCTGCTAACACCGTGCAGAGCGCTGTGCCCAATATACAGAAACGTCTTGCGGTATCTCCTACAGGGAAAGTGCCAGGAGGGAATTGTGGAGCTTGTTCTCAGTGTCTCTGAGAATTGCTCTGATTATCTGTGTGACCTCTTTGCTAAGACTCTCCAGAGAGCCGTCCTCAAAACCAACACACATCTTGACATATCTCCCACATTGATCGCAGTGTCTCCAGAAACGGCATTCAAGGAGCCAGGACCTTTTCTCCCTACACTGTCCATTGAGTTGTCCTCAAAACCAATATACATCCTGCTATATCTCCCACATGGAAAGTGCCAGGAGGGAGAAGTGGGGATTATGTTTAGACTTTCTCGGAACTGCTTCAAATCAACTAGATATCTTTGTGCTGTAAATCTCCCAACAGCCAAACGCAAAAGCAGCAAACATCTCGCTGTATGTCCCACATCCAAAGTGCCAAGAGAGAGCTTGCTCTCCCTGTCTTTGAGTACTGTTTTCACTGTCCCGGTTACCTCTTTGCTAACATTCTCTTCAGAGCTGCAGTGAAACCAGGAACCACGTGGAGAAGGCACCCACACTGAAAGTGCCTGGAGGGAACATTGGGGCTTCTTCTCAGTGTCTCTGACATAGGGTTTCACTGTCCCGGGAAAGTCTCTGCTAACACCCTGCAGAGCGCTGTGCCCAATATACAGAAACGTCTTGCGGTATCTCCTACAGGGAAAGTGCCAGGAGGGAATTGTGGAGCTTGTTCTCAGTGTCTCTGAGAATTGCTCTGATTATCTGTGTGACCTCTTTGCTAAGACTCTCCAGAGAGCCGTCCTCAAAACAAACACACATCTTGACATATCTCCCACATTGATCGCAGTGTCTCCAGAAACGGCATTCAAGGAGCCAGGACCTTTTCTCCCTACACTCTCCATTGAGTTGTCCTCAAAACCAATATACATCCTGCTATATCTCCCACATGGAAAGTGCCAGGAGGGAGAAGTGGGGATTATGTTTAGACTTTCTCGGAACTGCTTCAAATCAACTAGATATCTTTGTGCTGTAACTCTCCCAACGGCCAAACGCAAAAGCAGCAAACATCTCGCTGTATGTCCCACATCCAAAGTGCCAAGAGAGAGCTTGCTCTCCCTGTCTTTGAGTACTGTTTTCACTGTCCCGGTTACCTCTTGGCTAACATTCTCTTCAGAGCTGCAGTGAAACCAGGAACCACGTGGAGAAGGCACCCACACTGAAAGTGCCTGGAGGGAACGTTGGGGCTTCTTCTCAGTGTCTCTGACATAGGGTTTCACTGTCCCGGGAAAGTCTCTGCTAACACCCTGCAGAGCGCTGTGCCCAATATACAGAAACGTCTTGCGGTATCTCCTACAGGGAAAGTGCCAGGAGGGAATTGTCGAGCTTGTTCTCAGTGTCTCTGAGAATTGCTCTAATTATCTGTGTGACCTCTTTGCTAAGACTCTCCAGAGAGCCGTCCTCAAAACAAACACACATCTTGACATATCTCCCACAGTGATCGCAGTGTCTCCAGAAACGGCATTCAAGGAGCCAGGACCTTTTCTCCCTACACTCTCCATTGAGTTGTCCTCAAAACCAATATACATCCTGCTATATCTCCCACATGGAAAGTGCCAGGAGGGAGAAGTGGGGATTATGTTTAGACTTTCTCGGAACTGCTTCAAATCAACTAGATATCTTTGTGCTGTAACTCTCCCAACAGCCAAACGCAAAAGCAGCAAACATCTCGCTGTATGTCCCACATTGAAAGTGCCAAGAGAGAGCTTGCTCTCCCTGTCTTTGAGTACTGTTTTCACTGTCCCGGTTACCTCTTTGCTAACATTCTCTTCAGAGCTGCAGTGAAACCAGAAACCACGTGGAGAAGGCACCCACACTGAAAGTGCCTGGAGGGAACGTTGGGGCTTCTTCTCAGTGTCTCTGACATAGGGTTTCACTGTCCCGGGAAAGTCTCTGCTAACACCCTGCAGAGCGCTGTGCCCAATATACAGAAACGTCTTGCGGTATCTCCTACAGGGAAAGTGCCAGGAGGGAATTGTGGAGCTTGTTCTCAGTGTCTCTGAGAATTGCTCTGATTATCTGTGTGACCTCTTTGCTAAGACTCTCCAGAGAGCCGTCCTCAAAACCAACACACATCTTGACATATCTCCCACAGTGATCGCAGTGTCTCCAGAAACGGCATTCAAGGAGCCAGGACCTTTTCTCCCTACACTGTCCATTGAGTTGTCCTCAAAACCAATATACATCCTGCTATATCTCCCACATGGAAAGTGCCAGGAGGGAGAAGTGGGGATTATGTTTAGACTTTCTCGGAACTGCTTCAAATCAACTAGATATCTTTGTGCTGTAACTCTCCCAACGGCCAAACGCAAAAGCAGCAAACATCTCGCTGTATGTCCCACATCCAAAGTGCCAAGAGAGAGCTTGCTCTCCCTGTCTTTGAGTACTGTTTTCACTGTCCCGGTTACCTCTTTGCTAACATTCTCTTCAGAGCTGCAGTGAAACCAGGAACCACGTGGAGAAGGCACCCACACTGAAAGTGCCTGGAGGGAACGTTGGGGCTTCTTCTCAGTGTCTCTGACATAGGGTTTCACTGTCCCGGGAAAGTCTCTGCTAACACCCTGCAGAGCGCTGTGCCCAATATACAGAAACGTCTTGCGGTATCTCCTACAGGGAAAGTGCCAGGAGGGAATTGTGGAGCTTGTTCTCAGTGTCTCTGAGAATTGCTCTGATTATCTGTGTGACCTCTTTGCTAAGACTCTCCAGAGAGCCGTCCTCAAAACCAACACACATCTTGACATATCTCCCACATTGATCGCAGTGTCTCCAGAAACGGCATTCAAGGAGCCAGGACCTTTTCTCCCTACACTCTCCATTGAGTTGTCCTCAAAACCAATATACATCCTGCTATATCTCCCACATGGAAAGTGCCAGGAGGGAGAAGTGGGGATTATGTTTAGACTTTCTCGGAACTGCTTCAAATCAACTAGATATCTTTGTGCTGTAACTCTCCCAACAGCCAAACGCAAAAGCAGCAAACATCTCGCTGTATGTCCCACATTGAAAGTGCCAAGAGAGAGCTTGCTCTCCCTGTCTTTGAGTAGTGTTTTCACTGTCCCGGTTACCTCTTGGCTAACATTCTCTTCAGAGCTGCAGTGAAACCAGGAAGCACGTGGAGAAGGCACCCACACTGAAAGTGCCTGGAGGGAACATTGGGGCTTCTTCTCAGTGTCTCTGACATAGGGTTTCACTGTCCCGGGAAAGTCTCTGCTAACACCCTGCAGAGCGCTGTGCCCACTATACAGAAACATCTTGCGGTATCTCCTACAGGGAAAGTGCCAGGAGGGAATTGTGGAGCTTGTTCTCAGTGTCTCTGAGAATTGCTCTGATTATCTGTGTGACCTCTTTGCTAAGACTCTCCAGAGAGCCGTCCTCAAAACCAACACACATCTTGACATATCTCCCACATTGATCGCAGTGTCTCCAGAAACGGCATTCAAGGAGCCAGGACCTTTTCTCCCTACACTGTCCATTGAGTTGTCCTCAAAACCAATATACATCCTGCTATATCTCCCACATGGAAAGTGCCAGGAGGGAGAAGTGGGGATTATGTTTAGACTTTCTCGGAACTGCTTCAAATCAACTAGATATCTTTGTGCTGTAAATCTCCCAACAGCCAAACGCAAAAGCAGCAAACATCTCGCTGTATGTCCCACATCCAAAGTGCCAAGAGAGAGCTTGCTCTCCCTGTCTTTGAGTACTGTTTTCACTGTCCCGGTTACCTCTTGGCTAACATTCTCTTCAGAGCTGCAGTGAAACCAGGAAGCACGTGGAGAAGGCACCCACACTGAAAGTGCCTGGAGGGAACATTGGGGCTTCTTCTCAGTGTCTCTGACATAGGGTTTCACTGTCCCGGGAAAGTCTCTGCTAACACCCTGCAGAGCGCTGTGCCCACTATACAGAAACGTCTTGCGGTATCTCCTACAGGGAAAGTGCCAGGAGGGAATTGTGGAGCTTGTTCTCAGTGTCTCTGAGAATTGCTCTGATTATCTGTGTGACCTCTTTGCTAAGACTCTCCAGAGAGCCGTCCTCAAAACCAACACACATCTTGACATATCTCCCACATTGATCGCAGTGTCTCCAGAAACGGCATTCAAGGAGCCAGGACCTTTTCTCCCTACACTCTCCATTGAGTTGTCCTCAAAACCAATATACATCCTGCTATATCTCCCACATGGAAAGTGCCAGGAGGGAGAAGTGGGGATTATGTTTAGACTTTCTCGGAACAGCTTCAAATCAACTAGATATCTTTGTGCTGTAACTCTCCCAACAGCCAAACGCAAAAGCAGCAAACATCTCGCTGTATGTCCCACATCGAAAGTGCCAAGAGAGAGCTTGCTCTCCCTGTCTTTGAGTACTGTTTTCACTGTCCCGGTTACCTCTTTGCTAACATTCTCTTCAGAGCCGCAGTGAAACCAGGAACCACGTGGAGAAGGCACCCACACTGAAAGTGCCTGGAGGGAACATTGGGGCTTCTTCTCAGTGTCTCTGACATAGGGTTTCACTGTCCCGGGAAAGTCTCTGCTAACACCCTGCAGAGCGCTGTGCCCACTATACAGAAACATCTTGCGGTATCTCCTACAGGGAAAGTGCCAGGAGGGAATTGTGGAGCTTGTTCTCAGTGTCTCTGAGAATTGCTCTGATTATCTGTGTGACCTCTTTGCTAAGACTCTCCAGAGAGCCGTCCTCAAAACAAACACACATCTTGACATATCTCCCACAGTGATCGCAGTGTCTCCAGAAACGGCATTCAAGGAGCCAGGACCTTTTCTCCCTACACTCTCCATTGAGTTGTCCTCAAAACCAATATACATCCTGCTATATCTCCCACATGGAAAGTGCCAGGAGGGAGAAGTGGGGATTATGTTTAGACTTTCTCGGAACTGCTTCAAATCAACTAGATATCTTTGTGCTGTAACTCTCCCAACAGCCAAACGCAAAATCAGCAAACATCTCGCTGTATGTCCCACATTGAAAGTGCCAAGAGAGAGCTTGCTCTCCCTGTCTTTGAGTACTGTTTTCACTGTCCCGGTTACCTCTTTGCTAACATTCTCTTCAGAGCTGCAGTGAAACCAGGAACCACGTGGAGAAGGCACCCACACTGAAAGTGCCTGGAGGGAACATTGGGGCTTCTTCTCAGTGTCTCTGACATAGGGTTTCACTGTCCCGGGAAAGTCTCTGCTAACACCGTGCAGAGCGCTGTGCCCACTATACAGAAACATCTTGCGGTATCTCCTACAGGGAAAGTGCCAGGAGGGAATTGTGGAGCTTGTTCTCAGTGTCTCTGAGAATTGCTCTGATTATCTGTGTGACCTCTTTGCTAAGACTCTCCAGAGAGCCGTCCTCAAAACCAACACACATCTTGACATATCTCCCACATTGATCGCAGTGTCTCCAGAAACGGCATTCAAGGAGCCAGGACCTTTTCTCCCTACACTGTCCATTGAGTTGTCCTCAAAACCAATATACATCCTGCTATATCTCCCACATGGAAAGTGCCAGGAGGGAGAAGTGGGGATTATGTTTAGACTTTCTCGGAACTGCTTCAAATCAACTAGATATCTTTGTGCTGTAACTCTCCCAACGGCCAAACGCAAAAGCAGCAAACATCTCGCTGTATGTCCCACATTGAAAGTGCCAAGAGAGAGCTTGCTCTCCCTGTCTTTGAGTACTGTTTTCACTGTCCCGGTTACCTCTTGGCTAACATTCTCTTCAGAGCTGCAGTGAAACCAGGAACCACGTGGAGAAGGCACCCACACTGAAAGTGCCTGGAGGGAACATTGGGGCTTCTTCTCAGTGTCTCTGACATAGGGTTTCACTGTCCCGGGAAAGTCTCTGCTAACACCGTGCAGAGCGCTGTGCCCAATATACAGAAACATCTTGCGGTATCTCCTACAGGGAAAGTGCCAGGAGGGAATTGTCGAGCTTGTTCTCAGTGTCTCTGAGAATTGCTCTGATTATCTGTGTGACCTCTTTGCTAAGACTCTCCAGAGAGCCGTCTTCAAAACAAACACACATCTTGACATATCTCCCACAGTGATCGCAGTGTCTCCAGAAACGGCATTCAAGGAGCCAGGACCTTTTCTCCCTACACTCTCCATTGAGTTGTCCTCAAAACCAATATACATCCTGCTATATCTCCCACATGGAAAGTGCCAGGAGGGAGAAGTGGGGATTATGTTTAGACTTTCTCGGAACTGCTTCAAATCAACTAGATATCTTTGTGCTGTAACTCTCCCAACAGCCAAACGCAAAAGCAGCAAACCTCTCGCTGTATGTCCCACATCCAAAGTGCCAAGAGAGAGCTTGCTCTCCCTGTCTTTGAGTACTGTTTTCACTGTCCCGGTTACCTCTTGGCTAACGTTCTCTTCAGAGCTGCAGTGAAACCAGGAACCACGTGGAGAAGGCACCCACACTGAAAGTGCCTGGAGGGAACGTTGGGGCTTCTTCTCAGTGTCTCTGACATAGGGTTTCACTGTCCCGGGAAAGTCTCTGCTAACACCCTGCAGAGCGCTGTGCCCAATATACAGAAACGTCTTGCGGTATCTCCTACAGGGAAAGTGCCAGGAGGGAATTGTGGAGCTTGTTCTCAGTGTCTCTGAGAATTGCTCTGATTATCTGTGTGACCTCTTTGCTAAGACTCTCCAGAGAGCCGTCCTCAAAACCAACACACATCTTGACATATCTCCCACATTGATCGCAGTGTCTCCAGAAACGGCATTCAAGGAGCCAGGACCTTTTCTCCCTACACTCTCCATTGAGTTGTCCTCAAAACCAATATACATCCTGCTATATCTCCCACATGGAAAGTGCCAGGAGGGAGAAGTGGGGATTATGTTTAGACTTTCTCGGAACTGCTTCAAATCAACTAGATATCTTTGTGCTGTAACTCTCCCAACAGCCAAACGCAAAAGCAGCAAACATCTCGCTGTATGTCCCACATCCAAAGTGCCAAGAGAGAGCTTGCTCTCCCTGTCTTTGAGTACTGTTTTCACTGTCCCGGTTACCTCTTGGCTAACATTCTCTTCAGAGCTGCAGTGAAACCAGGAAGCACGTGGAGAAGGCACCCACACTGAAAGTGCCTGGAGGGAACATTGGGGCTTCTTCTCAGTGTCTCTGACATAGGGTTTCACTGTCCCGGGAAAGTCTCTGCTAACACCCTGCAGAGCGCTGTGCCCAATATACAGAAACGTCTTGCGGTATCTCCTACAGGGAAAGTGCCAGGAGGGAATTGTGGAGCTTGTTCTCAGTGTCTCTGAGAATTGCTCTGATTATCTGTGTGACCTCTTTGCTAAGACTCTCCAGAGAGCCGTCCTCAAAACAAACACACATCTTGACATATCTCCCACAGTGATCGCAGTGTCTCCAGAAACGGCATTCAAGGAGCCAGGACCTTTTCTCCCTACACTCTCCATTGAGTTGTCCTCAAAACCAATATACATCCTGCTATATCTCCCACATGGAAAGTGCCAGGAGGGAGAAGTGGGGATTATGTTTAGACTTTCTCGGAACTGCTTCAAATCAACTAGATATCTTTGTGCTGTAACTCTCCCAACAGCCAAACGCAAAATCAGCAAACATCTCGCTGTATGTCCCACATTGAAAGTGCCAAGAGAGAGCTTGCTCTCCCTGTCTTTGAGTACTGTTTTCACTGTCCCGGTTACCTCTTTGCTAACATTCTCTTCAGAGCTGCAGTGAAACCAGGAACCACGTGGAGAAGGCACCCACACTGAAAGTGCCTGGAGGGAACATTGGGGCTTCTTCTCAGTGTCTCTGACATAGGGTTTCACTGTCCCGGGAAAGTCTCTGCTAACACCGTGCAGAGCGCTGTGCCCACTATACAGAAACATCTTGCGGTATCTCCTACAGGGAAAGTGCCAGGAGGGAATTGTGGAGCTTGTTCTCAGTGTCTCTGAGAATTGCTCTGATTATCTGTGTGACCTCTTTGCTAAGACTCTCCAGAGAGCCGTCCTCAAAACCAACACACATCTTGACATATCTCCCACATTGATCGCAGTGTCTCCAGAAACGGCATTCAAGGAGCCAGGACCTTTTCTCCCTACACTCTCCATTGAGTTGTCCTCAAAACCAATATACATCCTGCTATATCTCCCACATGGAAAGTGCCAGGAGGGAGAAGTGGGGATTATGTTTAGACTTTCTCGGAACTGCTTCAAATCAACTAGATATCTTTGTGCTGTAACTCTCCCAACGGCCAAACGCAAAAGCAGCAAACATCTCGCTGTATGTCCCACATCCAAAGTGCCAAGAGAGAGCTTGCTCTCCCTGTCTTTGAGTACTGTTTTCACTGTCCCGGTTACCTCTTGGCTAACATTCTCTTCAGAGCTGCAGTGAAACCAGGAACCACGTGGAGAAGGCACCCACACTGAAAGTGCCTGGAGGGAACGTTGGGGCTTCTTCTCAGTGTCTCTGACATAGGGTTTCACTGTCCTGGGAAAGTCTCTGCTAACACCGTGCAGAGCGCTGTGCCCAATATACAGAAACGTCTTGCGGTATCTCCTACAGGGAAAGTGCCAGGAGGGAATTGTGGAGCTTGTTCTCAGTGTCTCTGAGAATTGCTCTGATTATCTGTGTGACCTCTTTGCTAAGACTCTCCAGAGAGCCGTCCTCAAAACCAACACACATCTTGACATATCTCCCACATTGATCGCAGTGTCTCCAGAAACGGCATTCAAGGAGCCAGGACCTTTTCTCCCTACACTGTCCATTGAGTTGTCCTCAAAACCAATATACATCCTGCTATATCTCCCACATGGAAAGTGCCAGGAGGGAGAAGTGGGGATTATGTTTAGACTTTCTCGGAACTGCTTCAAATCAACTAGATATCTTTGTGCTGTAAATCTCCCAACAGCCAAACGCAAAAGCAGCAAACATCTCGCTGTATGTCCCACATCCAAAGTGCCAAGAGAGAGCTTGCTCTCCCTGTCTTTGAGTACTGTTTTCACTGTCCCGGTTACCTCTTTGCTAACATTCTCTTCAGAGCTGCAGTGAAACCAGGAACCACGTGGAGAAGGCACCCACACTGAAAGTGCCTGGAGGGAACATTGGGGCTTCTTCTCAGTGTCTCTGACATAGGGTTTCACTGTCCCGGGAAAGTCTCTGCTAACACCCTGCAGAGCGCTGTGCCCAATATACAGAAACGTCTTGCGGTATCTCCTACAGGGAAAGTGCCAGGAGGGAATTGTGGAGCTTGTTCTCAGTGTCTCTGAGAATTGCTCTGATTATCTGTGTGACCTCTTTGCTAAGACTCTCCAGAGAGCCGTCCTCAAAACAAACACACATCTTGACATATCTCCCACATTGATCGCAGTGTCTCCAGAAACGGCATTCAAGGAGCCAGGACCTTTTCTCCCTACACTCTCCATTGAGTTGTCCTCAAAACCAATATACATCCTGCTATATCTCCCACATGGAAAGTGCCAGGAGGGAGAAGTGGGGATTATGTTTAGACTTTCTCGGAACTGCTTCAAATCAACTAGATATCTTTGTGCTGTAACTCTCCCAACGGCCAAACGCAAAAGCAGCAAACATCTCGCTGTATGTCCCACATCCAAAGTGCCAAGAGAGAGCTTGCTCTCCCTGTCTTTGAGTACTGTTTTCACTGTCCCGGTTACCTCTTGGCTAACATTCTCTTCAGAGCTGCAGTGAAACCAGGAACCACGTGGAGAAGGCACCCACACTGAAAGTGCCTGGAGGGAACATTGGGGCTTCTTCTCAGTGTCTCTGACATAGGGTTTCACTGTCCCGGGAAAGTCTCTGCTAACACCCTGCAGAGCGCTGTGCCCAATATACAGAAACGTCTTGCGGTATCTCCTACAGGGAAAGTGCCAGGAGGGAATTGTGGAGCTTGTTCTCAGTGTCTCTGAGAATTGCTCTGATTATCTGTGTGACCTCTTTGCTAAGACTCTCCAGAGAGCCGTCCTCAAAACAAACACACATCTTGACATATCTCCCACATTGATCGCAGTGTCTCCAGAAACGGCATTCAAGGAGCCAGGACCTTTTCTCCCTACACTCTCCATTGAGTTGTCCTCAAAACCAATATACATCCTGCTATATCTCCCACATGGAAAGTGCCAGGAGGGAGAAGTGGGGATTATGTTTAGACTTTCTCGGAACTGCTTCAAATCAACTAGATATCTTTGTGCTGTAACTCTCCCAACGGCCAAACGCAAAAGCAGCAAACATCTCGCTGTATGTCCCACATCCAAAGTGCCAAGAGAGAGCTTGCTCTCCCTGTCTTTGAGTACTGTTTTCACTGTCCCGGTTACCTCTTGGCTAACATTCTCTTCAGAGCTGCAGTGAAACCAGGAACCACGTGGAGAAGGCACCCACACTGAAAGTGCCTGGAGGGAACATTGGGGCTTCTTCTCAGTGTCTCTGACATAGGGTTTCACTGTCCCGGGAAAGTCTCTGCTAACACCGTGCAGAGCGCTGTGCCCAATATACAGAAACATCTTGCGGTATCTCCTACAGGGAAAGTGCCAGGAGGGAATTGTCGAGCTTGTTCTCAGTGTCTCTGAGAATTGCTCTGATTATCTGTGTGACCTCTTTGCTAAGACTCTCCAGAGAGCCGTCTTCAAAACAAACACACATCTTGACATATCTCCCACAGTGATCGCAGTGTCTCCAGAAACGGCATTCAAGGAGCCAGGACCTTTTCTCCCTACACTCTCCATTGAGTTGTCCTCAAAACCAATATACATCCTGCTATATCTCCCACATGGAAAGTGCCAGGAGGGAGAAGTGGGGATTATGTTTAGACTTTCTCGGAACTGCTTCAAATCAACTAGATATCTTTGTGCTGTAACTCTCCCAACAGCCAAACGCAAAAGCAGCAAACCTCTCGCTGTATGTCCCACATCCAAAGTGCCAAGAGAGAGCTTGCTCTCCCTGTCTTTGAGTACTGTTTTCACTGTCCCGGTTACCTCTTGGCTAACGTTCTCTTCAGAGCTGCAGTGAAACCAGGAACCACGTGGAGAAGGCACCCACACTGAAAGTGCCTGGAGGGAACGTTGGGGCTTCTTCTCAGTGTCTCTGACATAGGGTTTCACTGTCCCGGGAAAGTCTCTGCTAACACCCTGCAGAGCGCTGTGCCCAATATACAGAAACGTCTTGCGGTATCTCCTACAGGGAAAGTGCCAGGAGGGAATTGTGGAGCTTGTTCTCAGTGTCTCTGAGAATTGCTCTGATTATCTGTGTGACCTCTTTGCTAAGACTCTCCAGAGAGCCGTCCTCAAAACCAACACACATCTTGACATATCTCCCACATTGATCGCAGTGTCTCCAGAAACGGCATTCAAGGAGCCAGGACCTTTTCTCCCTACACTCTCCATTGAGTTGTCCTCAAAACCAATATACATCCTGCTATATCTCCCACATGGAAAGTGCCAGGAGGGAGAAGTGGGGATTATGTTTAGACTTTCTCGGAACTGCTTCAAATCAACTAGATATCTTTGTGCTGTAACTCTCCCAACAGCCAAACGCAAAAGCAGCAAACATCTCGCTGTATGTCCCACATCCAAAGTGCCAAGAGAGAGCTTGCTCTCCCTGTCTTTGAGTACTGTTTTCACTGTCCCGGTTACCTCTTGGCTAACATTCTCTTCAGAGCTGCAGTGAAACCAGGAAGCACGTGGAGAAGGCACCCACACTGAAAGTGCCTGGAGGGAACATTGGGGCTTCTTCTCAGTGTCTCTGACATAGGGTTTCACTGTCCCGGGAAAGTCTCTGCTAACACCCTGCAGAGCGCTGTGCCCAATATACAGAAACGTCTTGCGGTATCTCCTACAGGGAAAGTGCCAGGAGGGAATTGTGGAGCTTGTTCTCAGTGTCTCTGAGAATTGCTCTGATTATCTGTGTGACCTCTTTGCTAAGACTCTCCAGAGAGCCGTCCTCAAAACAAACACACATCTTGACATATCTCCCACAGTGATCGCAGTGTCTCCAGAAACGGCATTCAAGGAGCCAGGACCTTTTCTCCCTACACTCTCCATTGAGTTGTCCTCAAAACCAATATACATCCTGCTATATCTCCCACATGGAAAGTGCCAGGAGGGAGAAGTGGGGATTATGTTTAGACTTTCTCGGAACTGCTTCAAATCAACTAGATATCTTTGTGCTGTAACTCTCCCAACAGCCAAACGCAAAATCAGCAAACATCTCGCTGTATGTCCCACATTGAAAGTGCCAAGAGAGAGCTTGCTCTCCCTGTCTTTGAGTACTGTTTTCACTGTCCCGGTTACCTCTTTGCTAACATTCTCTTCAGAGCTGCAGTGAAACCAGGAACCACGTGGAGAAGGCACCCACACTGAAAGTGCCTGGAGGGAACATTGGGGCTTCTTCTCAGTGTCTCTGACATAGGGTTTCACTGTCCCGGGAAAGTCTCTGCTAACACCGTGCAGAGCGCTGTGCCCACTATACAGAAACATCTTGCGGTATCTCCTACAGGGAAAGTGCCAGGAGGGAATTGTGGAGCTTGTTCTCAGTGTCTCTGAGAATTGCTCTGATTATCTGTGTGACCTCTTTGCTAAGACTCTCCAGAGAGCCGTCCTCAAAACCAACACACATCTTGACATATCTCCCACATTGATCGCAGTGTCTCCAGAAACGGCATTCAAGGAGCCAGGACCTTTTCTCCCTACACTCTCCATTGAGTTGTCCTCAAAACCAATATACATCCTGCTATATCTCCCACATGGAAAGTGCCAGGAGGGAGAAGTGGGGATTATGTTTAGACTTTCTCGGAACTGCTTCAAATCAACTAGATATCTTTGTGCTGTAACTCTCCCAACGGCAAAACGCAAAAGCAGCAAACATCTCGCTGTATGTCCCACATCCAAAGTGCCAAGAGAGAGCTTGCTCTCCCTGTCTTTGAGTACTGTTTTCACTGTCCCGGTTACCTCTTGGCTAACATTCTCTTCAGAGCTGCAGTGAAACCAGGAACCACGTGGAGAAGGCACCCACACTGAAAGTGCCTGGAGGGAACGTTGGGGCTTCTTCTCAGTGTCTCTGACATAGGGTTTCACTGTCCTGGGAAAGTCTCTGCTAACACCGTGCAGAGCGCTGTGCCCAATATACAGAAACGTCTTGCGGTATCTCCTACAGGGAAAGTGCCAGGAGGGAATTGTGGAGCTT
Source organism: Chroicocephalus ridibundus (assembly GCF_963924245.1). Classification (NCBI taxonomy): domain Eukaryota; kingdom Metazoa; phylum Chordata; class Aves; order Charadriiformes; family Laridae; genus Chroicocephalus; species Chroicocephalus ridibundus. The sequence continues at coordinate 99,299 of NW_026961569.1, read as the reverse complement.
GTTCTCAGTGTCTCTGAGAATTGCTCTGATTATCTGTGTGACCTCTTTGCTAAGACTCTCCAGAGAGCCGTCCTCAAAACCAACACACATCTTGACATATCTCCCACATTGATCGCAGTGTCTCCAGAAACGGCATTCAAGGAGCCAGGACCTTTTCTCCCTACACTCTCCATTGAGTTGTCCTCAAAACCAATATACATCCTGCTATATCTCCCACATGGAAAGTGCCAGGAGGGAGAAGTGGGGATTATGTTTAGACTTTCTCGGAACTGCTTCAAATCAACTAGATATCTTTGTGCTGTAAATCTCCCAACAGCCAAACGCAAAAGCAGCAAACATCTCGCTGTATGTCCCACATCCAAAGTGCCAAGAGAGAGCTTGCTCTCCCTGTCTTTGAGTACTGTTTTCACTGTCCCGGTTACCTCTTTGCTAACATTCTCTTCAGAGCTGCAGTGAAACCAGGAACCACGTGGAGAAGGCACCCACACTGAAAGTGCCTGGAGGGAACATTGGGGCTTCTTCTCAGTGTCTCTGACATAGGGTTTCACTGTCCCGGGAAAGTCTCTGCTAACACCCTGCAGAGCGCTGTGCCCAATATACAGAAACGTCTTGCGGTATCTCCTACAGGGAAAGTGCCAGGAGGGAATTGTGGAGCTTGTTCTCAGTGTCTCTGAGAATTGCTCTGATTATCTGTGTGACCTCTTTGCTAAGACTCTCCAGAGAGCCGTCCTCAAAACAAACACACATCTTGACATATCTCCCACATTGATCGCAGTGTCTCCAGAAACGGCATTCAAGGAGCCAGGACCTTTTCTCCCTACACTCTCCATTGAGTTGTCCTCAAAACCAATATACATCCTGCTATATCTCCCACATGGAAAGTGCCAGGAGGGAGAAGTGGGGATTATGTTTAGACTTTCTCGGAACTGCTTCAAATCAACTAGATATCTTTGTGCTGTAACTCTCCCAACGGCCAAACGCAAAAGCAGCAAACATCTCGCTGTATGTCCCACATCCAAAGTGCCAAGAGAGAGCTTGCTCTCCCTGTCTTTGAGTACTGTTTTCACTGTCCCGGTTACCTCTTGGCTAACATTCTCTTCAGAGCTGCAGTGAAACCAGGAACCACGTGGAGAAGGCACCCACACTGAAAGTGCCTGGAGGGAACGTTGGGGCTTCTTCTCAGTGTCTCTGACATAGGGTTTCACTGTCCCGGGAAAGTCTCTGCTAACACCCTGCAGAGCGCTGTGCCCAATATACAGAAACGTCTTGCGGTATCTCCTACAGGGAAAGTGCCAGGAGGGAATTGTGGAGCTTGTTCTCAGTGTCTCTGAGAATTGCTCTGATTATCTGTGTGACCTCTTTGCTAAGACTCTCCAGAGAGCCGTCCTCAAAACAAACACACATCTTGACATATCTCCCACATTGATCGCAGTGTCTCCAGAAACGGCATTCAAGGAGCCAGGACCTTTTCTCCCTACACTCTCCATTGAGTTGTCCTCAAAACCAATATACATCCTGCTATATCTCCCACATGGAAAGTGCCAGGAGGGAGAAGTGGGGATTATGTTTAGACTTTCTCGGAACTGCTTCAAATCAACTAGATATCTTTGTGCTGTAACTCTCCCAACGGCCAAACGCAAAAGCAGCAAACATCTCGCTGTATGTCCCACATCCAAAGTGCCAAGAGAGAGCTTGCTCTCCCTGTCTTTGAGTACTGTTTTCACTGTCCCGGTTACCTCTTGGCTAACATTCTCTTCAGAGCTGCAGTGAAACCAGGAACCACGTGGAGAAGGCACCCACACTGAAAGTGCCTGGAGGGAACGTTGGGGCTTCTTCTCAGTGTCTCTGACATAGGGTTTCACTGTCCCGGGAAAGTCTCTGCTAACACCCTGCAGAGCGCTGTGCCCAATATACAGAAACGTCTTGCGGTATCTCCTACAGGGAAAGTGCCAGGAGGGAATTGTCGAGCTTGTTCTCAGTGTCTCTGAGAATTGCTCTAATTATCTGTGTGACCTCTTTGCTAAGACTCTCCAGAGAGCCGTCCTCAAAACAAACACACATCTTGACATATCTCCCACAGTGATCGCAGTGTCTCCAGAAACGGCATTCAAGGAGCCAGGACCTTTTCTCCCTACACTCTCCATTGAGTTGTCCTCAAAACCAATATACATCCTGCTATATCTCCCACATGGAAAGTGCCAGGAGGGAGAAGTGGGGATTATGTTTAGACTTTCTCGGAACTGCTTCAAATCAACTAGATATCTTTGTGCTGTAACTCTCCCAACAGCCAAACGCAAAAGCAGCAAACATCTCGCTGTATGTCCCACATTGAAAGTGCCAAGAGAGAGCTTGCTCTCCCTGTCTTTGAGTACTGTTTTCACTGTCCCGGTTACCTCTTTGCTAACATTCTCTTCAGAGCTGCAGTGAAACCAGAAACCACGTGGAGAAGGCACCCACACTGAAAGTGCCTGGAGGGAACGTTGGGGCTTCTTCTCAGTGTCTCTGACATAGGGTTTCACTGTCCCGGGAAAGTCTCTGCTAACACCCTGCAGAGCGCTGTGCCCAATATACAGAAACGTCTTGCGGTATCTCCTACAGGGAAAGTGCCAGGAGGGAATTGTGGAGCTTGTTCTCAGTGTCTCTGGGAATTGCTCTGATTATCTGTGTGACCTCTTTGCTAAGACTCTCCAGAGAGCCGTCCTCAAAACCAACACATATCTTGACATATCTCCCACAGTGATCGCAGTGTCTCCAGAAACGGCATTCAAGGAGCCAGGACCTTTTCTCCCTACACTGTCCATTGAGTTGTCCTCAAAACCAATATACATCCTGCTATATCTCCCACATGGAAAGTGCCAGGAGGGAGAAGTGGGGATTATGTTTAGACTTTCTCGGAACTGCTTCAAATCAACTAGATATCTTTGTGCTGTAAATCTCCCAACAGCCAAACGCAAAAGCAGCAAACATCTCGCTGTATGTCCCACATCCAAAGTGCCAAGAGAGAGCTTGCTCTCCCTGTCTTTGAGTACTGTTTTCACTGTCCCGGTTACCTCTTTGCTAACATTCTCTTCAGAGCTGCAGTGAAACCAGGAACCACGTGGAGAAGGCACCCACACTGAAAGTGCCTGGAGGGAACATTGGGGCTTCTTCTCAGTGTCTCTGACATAGGGTTTCACTGTCCCGGGAAAGTCTCTGCTAACACCCTGCAGAGCGCTGTGCCCAATATACAGAAACGTCTTGCGGTATCTCCTACAGGGAAAGTGCCAGGAGGGAATTGTCGAGCTTGTTCTCAGTGTCTCTGAGAATTGCTCTGATTATCTGTGTGACCTCTTTGCTAAGACTCTCCAGAGAGCCGTCCTCAAAACAAACACACATCTTGACATATCTCCCACAGTGATCGCAGTGTCTCCAGAAACGGCATTCAAGGAGCCAGGACCTTTTCTCCCTACACTCTCCATTGAGTTGTCCTCAAAACCAATATACATCCTGCTATATCTCCCACATGGAAAGTGCCAGGAGGGAGAAGTGGGGATTATGTTTAGACTTTCTCGGAACTGCTTCAAATCAACTAGATATCTTTGTGCTGTAACTCTCCCAACAGCCAAACGCAAAATCAGCAAACATCTCGCTGTATGTCCCACATTGAAAGTGCCAAGAGAGAGCTTGCTCTCCCTGTCTTTGAGTACTGTTTTCACTGTCCCGGTTACCTCTTTGCTAACATTCTCTTCAGAGCTGCAGTGAAACCAGGAACCACGTGGAGAAGGCACCCACACTGAAAGTGCCTGGAGGGAACATTGGGGCTTCTTCTCAGTGTCTCTGACATAGGGTTTCACTGTCCCGGGAAAGTCTCTGCTAACACCGTGCAGAGCGCTGTGCCCACTATACAGAAACATCTTGCGGTATCTCCTACAGGGAAAGTGCCAGGAGGGAATTGTGGAGCTTGTTCTCAGTGTCTCTGAGAATTGCTCTGATTATCTGTGTGACCTCTTTGCTAAGACTCTCCAGAGAGCCGTCCTCAAAACCAACACACATCTTGACATATCTCCCACATTGATCGCAGTGTCTCCAGAAACGGCATTCAAGGAGCCAGGACCTTTTCTCCCTACACTCTCCATTGAGTTGTCCTCAAAACCAATATACATCCTGCTATATCTCCCACATGGAAAGTGCCAGGAGGGAGAAGTGGGGATTATGTTTAGACTTTCTCGGAACTGCTTCAAATCAACTAGATATCTTTGTGCTGTAACTCTCCCAACGGCAAAACGCAAAAGCAGCAAACATCTCGCTGTATGTCCCACATCCAAAGTGCCAAGAGAGAGCTTGCTCTCCCTGTCTTTGAGTACTGTTTTCACTGTCCCGGTTACCTCTTGGCTAACATTCTCTTCAGAGCTGCAGTGAAACCAGGAACCACGTGGAGAAGGCACCCACACTGAAAGTGCCTGGAGGGAACGTTGGGGCTTCTTCTCAGTGTCTCTGACATAGGGTTTCACTGTCCTGGGAAAGTCTCTGCTAACACCGTGCAGAGCGCTGTGCCCAATATACAGAAACGTCTTGCGGTATCTCCTACAGGGAAAGTGCCAGGAGGGAATTGTGGAGCTTGTTCTCAGTGTCTCTGAGAATTGCTCTGATTATCTGTGTGACCTCTTTGCTAAGACTCTCCAGAGAGCCGTCCTCAAAACCAACACACATCTTGACATATCTCCCACATTGATCGCAGTGTCTCCAGAAACGGCATTCAAGGAGCCAGGACCTTTTCTCCCTACACTCTCCATTGAGTTGTCCTCAAAACCAATATACATCCTGCTATATCTCCCACATGGAAAGTGCCAGGAGGGAGAAGTGGGGATTATGTTTAGACTTTCTCGGAACTGCTTCAAATCAACTAGATATCTTTGTGCTGTAAATCTCCCAACAGCCAAACGCAAAAGCAGCAAACATCTCGCTGTATGTCCCACATCCAAAGTGCCAAGAGAGAGCTTGCTCTCCCTGTCTTTGAGTACTGTTTTCACTGTCCCGGTTACCTCTTTGCTAACATTCTCTTCAGAGCTGCAGTGAAACCAGGAACCACGTGGAGAAGGCACCCACACTGAAAGTGCCTGGAGGGAACATTGGGGCTTCTTCTCAGTGTCTCTGACATAGGGTTTCACTGTCCCGGGAAAGTCTCTGCTAACACCCTGCAGAGCGCTGTGCCCAATATACAGAAACGTCTTGCGGTATCTCCTACAGGGAAAGTGCCAGGAGGGAATTGTGGAGCTTGTTCTCAGTGTCTCTGAGAATTGCTCTGATTATCTGTGTGACCTCTTTGCTAAGACTCTCCAGAGAGCCGTCCTCAAAACAAACACACATCTTGACATATCTCCCACATTGATCGCAGTGTCTCCAGAAACGGCATTCAAGGAGCCAGGACCTTTTCTCCCTACACTCTCCATTGAGTTGTCCTCAAAACCAATATACATCCTGCTATATCTCCCACATGGAAAGTGCCAGGAGGGAGAAGTGGGGATTATGTTTAGACTTTCTCGGAACTGCTTCAAATCAACTAGATATCTTTGTGCTGTAACTCTCCCAACGGCCAAACGCAAAAGCAGCAAACATCTCGCTGTATGTCCCACATCCAAAGTGCCAAGAGAGAGCTTGCTCTCCCTGTCTTTGAGTACTGTTTTCACTGTCCCGGTTACCTCTTGGCTAACATTCTCTTCAGAGCTGCAGTGAAACCAGGAACCACGTGGAGAAGGCACCCACACTGAAAGTGCCTGGAGGGAACGTTGGGGCTTCTTCTCAGTGTCTCTGACATAGGGTTTCACTGTCCCGGGAAAGTCTCTGCTAACACCCTGCAGAGCGCTGTGCCCAATATACAGAAACGTCTTGCGGTATCTCCTACAGGGAAAGTGCCAGGAGGGAATTGTGGAGCTTGTTCTCAGTGTCTCTGAGAATTGCTCTGATTATCTGTGTGACCTCTTTGCTAAGACTCTCCAGAGAGCCGTCCTCAAAACAAACACACATCTTGACATATCTCCCACATTGATCGCAGTGTCTCCAGAAACGGCATTCAAGGAGCCAGGACCTTTTCTCCCTACACTCTCCATTGAGTTGTCCTCAAAACCAATATACATCCTGCTATATCTCCCACATGGAAAGTGCCAGGAGGGAGAAGTGGGGATTATGTTTAGACTTTCTCGGAACTGCTTCAAATCAACTAGATATCTTTGTGCTGTAACTCTCCCAACGGCCAAACGCAAAAGCAGCAAACATCTCGCTGTATGTCCCACATCCAAAGTGCCAAGAGAGAGCTTGCTCTCCCTGTCTTTGAGTACTGTTTTCACTGTCCCGGTTACCTCTTGGCTAACATTCTCTTCAGAGCTGCAGTGAAACCAGGAACCACGTGGAGAAGGCACCCACACTGAAAGTGCCTGGAGGGAACGTTGGGGCTTCTTCTCAGTGTCTCTGACATAGGGTTTCACTGTCCCGGGAAAGTCTCTGCTAACACCCTGCAGAGCGCTGTGCCCAATATACAGAAACGTCTTGCGGTATCTCCTACAGGGAAAGTGCCAGGAGGGAATTGTCGAGCTTGTTCTCAGTGTCTCTGAGAATTGCTCTAATTATCTGTGTGACCTCTTTGCTAAGACTCTCCAGAGAGCCGTCCTCAAAACAAACACACATCTTGACATATCTCCCACAGTGATCGCAGTGTCTCCAGAAACGGCATTCAAGGAGCCAGGACCTTTTCTCCCTACACTCTCCATTGAGTTGTCCTCAAAACCAATATACATCCTGCTATATCTCCCACATGGAAAGTGCCAGGAGGGAGAAGTGGGGATTATGTTTAGACTTTCTCGGAACTGCTTCAAATCAACTAGATATCTTTGTGCTGTAACTCTCCCAACAGCCAAACGCAAAAGCAGCAAACATCTCGCTGTATGTCCCACATTGAAAGTGCCAAGAGAGAGCTTGCTCTCCCTGTCTTTGAGTACTGTTTTCACTGTCCCGGTTACCTCTTTGCTAACATTCTCTTCAGAGCTGCAGTGAAACCAGAAACCACGTGGAGAAGGCACCCACACTGAAAGTGCCTGGAGGGAACGTTGGGGCTTCTTCTCAGTGTCTCTGACATAGGGTTTCACTGTCCCGGGAAAGTCTCTGCTAACACCCTGCAGAGCGCTGTGCCCAATATACAGAAACGTCTTGCGGTATCTCCTACAGGGAAAGTGCCAGGAGGGAATTGTGGAGCTTGTTCTCAGTGTCTCTGGGAATTGCTCTGATTATCTGTGTGACCTCTTTGCTAAGACTCTCCAGAGAGCCGTCCTCAAAACCAACACATATCTTGACATATCTCCCACAGTGATCGCAGTGTCTCCAGAAACGGCATTCAAGGAGCCAGGACCTTTTCTCCCTACACTGTCCATTGAGTTGTCCTCAAAACCAATATACATCCTGCTATATCTCCCACATGGAAAGTGCCAGGAGGGAGAAGTGGGGATTATGTTTAGACTTTCTCGGAACTGCTTCAAATCAACTAGATATCTTTGTGCTGTAAATCTCCCAACAGCCAAACGCAAAAGCAGCAAACATCTCGCTGTATGTCCCACATCCAAAGTGCCAAGAGAGAGCTTGCTCTCCCTGTCTTTGAGTACTGTTTTCACTGTCCCGGTTACCTCTTTGCTAACATTCTCTTCAGAGCTGCAGTGAAACCAGGAACCACGTGGAGAAGGCACCCACACTGAAAGTGCCTGGAGGGAACATTGGGGCTTCTTCTCAGTGTCTCTGACATAGGGTTTCACTGTCCCGGGAAAGTCTCTGCTAACACCCTGCAGAGCGCTGTGCCCAATATACAGAAACGTCTTGCGGTATCTCCTACAGGGAAAGTGCCAGGAGGGAATTGTCGAGCTTGTTCTCAGTGTCTCTGAGAATTGCTCTAATTATCTGTGTGACCTCTTTGCTAAGACTCTCCAGAGAGCCGTCCTCAAAACAAACACACATCTTGACATATCTCCCACAGTGATCGCAGTGTCTCCAGAAACGGCATTCAAGGAGCCAGGACCTTTTCTCCCTACACTCTCCATTGAGTTGTCCTCAAAACCAATATACATCCTGCTATATCTCCCACATGGAAAGTGCCAGGAGGGAGAAGTGGGGATTATGTTTAGACTTTCTCGGAACTGCTTCAAATCAACTAGATATCTTTGTGCTGTAACTCTCCCAACAGCCAAACGCAAAAGCAGCAAACATCTCGCTGTATGTCCCACATTGAAAGTGCCAAGAGAGAGCTTGCTCTCCCTGTCTTTGAGTACTGTTTTCACTGTCCCGGTTACCTCTTTGCTAACATTCTCTTCAGAGCTGCAGTGAAACCAGAAACCACGTGGAGAAGGCACCCACACTGAAAGTGCCTGGAGGGAACGTTGGGGCTTCTTCTCAGTGTCTCTGACATAGGGTTTCACTGTCCCGGGAAAGTCTCTGCTAACACCCTGCAGAGCGCTGTGCCCAATATACAGAAACGTCTTGCGGTATCTCCTACAGGGAAAGTGCCAGGAGGGAATTGTGGAGCTTGTTCTCAGTGTCTCTGGGAATTGCTCTGATTATCTGTGTGACCTCTTTGCTAAGACTCTCCAGAGAGCCGTCCTCAAAACCAACACACATCTTGACATATCTCCCACAGTGATCGCAGTGTCTCCAGAAACGGCATTCAAGGAGCCAGGACCTTTTCTCCCTACACTGTCCATTGAGTTGTCCTCAAAACCAATATACATCCTGCTATATCTCCCACATGGAAAGTGCCAGGAGGGAGAAGTGGGGATTATGTTTAGACTTTCTCGGAACTGCTTCAAATCAACTAGATATCTTTGTGCTGTAACTCTCCCAACGGCCAAACGCAAAAGCAGCAAACATCTCGCTGTATGTCCCACATTGAAAGTGCCAAGAGAGAGCTTGCTCTCCCTGTCTTTGAGTACTGTTTTCACTGTCCCGGTTACCTCTTGGCTAACATTCTCTTCAGAGCTGCAGTGAAACCAGGAACCACGTGGAGAAGGCACCCACACTGAAAGTGCCTGGAGGGAACGTTGGGGCTTCTTCTCAGTGTCTCTGACATAGGGTTTCACTGTCCCGGGAAAGTCTCTGCTAACACCCTGCAGAGCGCTGTGCCCACTATATAGAAACATCTTGCGGTATCTCCTACAGGGAAAGTGCCAGGAGGGAATTGTGGAGCTTGTTCTCAGTGTCTCTGAGAATTGCTCTGATTATCTGTGTGACCTCTTTGCTAAGACTCTCCAGAGAGCCGTCCTCAAAACAAACACACATCTTGACATATCTCCCACATTGATCGCAGTGTCTCCAGAAACGGCATTCAAGGAGCCAGGACCTTTTCTCCCTACACTCTCCATTGAGTTGTCCTCAAAACCAATATACATCCTGCTATATCTCCCACATGGAAAGTGCCAGGAGGGAGAAGTGGGGATTATGTTTAGACTTTCTCGGAACTGCTTCAAATCAACTAGATATCTTTGTGCTGTAACTCTCCCAACAGCCAAACGCAAAAGCAGCAAACATCTCGCTGTATGTCCCACATTGAAAGTGCCAAGAGAGAGCTTGCTCTCCCTGTCTTTGAGTAGTGTTTTCACTGTCCCGGTTACCTCTTGGCTAACATTCTCTTCAGAGCTGCAGTGAAACCAGGAAGCACGTGGAGAAGGCACCCACACTGAAAGTGCCTGGAGGGAACATTGGGGCTTCTTCTCAGTGTCTCTGACATAGGGTTTCACTGTCCCGGGAAAGTCTCTGCTAACACCCTGCAGAGCGCTGTGCCCACTATACAGAAACATCTTGCGGTATCTCCTACAGGGAAAGTGCCAGGAGGGAATTGTGGAGCTTGTTCTCAGTGTCTCTGAGAATTGCTCTGATTATCTGTGTGACCTCTTTGCTAAGACTCTCCAGAGAGCCGTCCTCAAAACAAACACACATCTTGACATATCTCCCACAGTGATCGCAGTGTCTCCAGAAACGGCATTCAAGGAGCCAGGACCTTTTCTCCCTACACTCTCCATTGAGTTGTCCTCAAAACCAATATACATCCTGCTATATCTCCCACATGGAAAGTGCCAGGAGGGAGAAGTGGGGATTATGTTTAGACTTTCTCGGAACTGCTTCAAATCAACTAGATATCTTTGTGCTGTAACTCTCCCAACAGCCAAACGCAAAAGCAGCAAACATCTCGCTGTATGTCCCACATCCAAAGTGCCAAGAGAGAGCTTGCTCTCCCTGTCTTTGAGTACTGTTTTCACTGTCCCGGTTACCTCTTTGCTAACATTCTCTTCAGAGCTGCAGTGAAACCAGGAACCACGTGGAGAAGGCACCCACACTGAAAGTGCCTGGAGGGAACGTTGGGGCTTCTTCTCAGTGTCTCTGACATAGGGTTTCACTGTCCCGGGAAAGTCTCTGCTAACACCCTGCAGAGCGCTGTGCCCACTATACAGAAACGTCTTGCGGTATCTCCTACAGGGAAAGTGCCAGGAGGGAATTGTGGAGCTTGTTCTCAGTGTCTCTGAGAATTGCTCTGATTATCTGTGTGACCTCTTTGCTAAGACTCTCCAGAGAGCCGTCCTCAAAACCAACACACATCTTGACATATCTCCCACATTGATCGCAGTGTCTCCAGAAACGGCATTCAAGGAGCCAGGACCTTTTCTCCCTACACTCTCCATTGAGTTGTCCTCAAAACCAATATACATCCTGCTATATCTCCCACATGGAAAGTGCCAGGAGGGAGAAGTGGGGATTATGTTTAGACTTTCTCGGAACAGCTTCAAATCAACTAGATATCTTTGTGCTGTAACTCTCCCAACAGCCAAACGCAAAAGCAGCAAACATCTCGCTGTATGTCCCACATCGAAAGTGCCAAGAGAGAGCTTGCTCTCCCTGTCTTTGAGTACTGTTTTCACTGTCCCGGTTACCTCTTTGCTAACATTCTCTTCAGAGCCGCAGTGAAACCAGGAACCACGTGGAGAAGGCACCCACACTGAAAGTGCCTGGAGGGAACATTGGGGCTTCTTCTCAGTGTCTCTGACATAGGGTTTCACTGTCCCGGGAAAGTCTCTGCTAACACCCTGCAGAGCGCTGTGCCCACTATATAGAAACATCTTGCGGTATCTCCTACAGGGAAAGTGCCAGGAGGGAATTGTGGAGCTTGTTCTCAGTGTCTCTGAGAATTGCTCTGATTATCTGTGTGACCTCTTTGCTAAGACTCTCCAGAGAGCCGTCCTCAAAACCAACACACATCTTGACATACCTCCCACAGTGATCGCAGTGTCTCCAGAAACGGCATTCAAGGAGCCAGGACCTTTTCTCCCTACACTCTCCATTGAGTTGTCCTCAAAACCAATATACATCCTGCTATATCTCCCACATGGAAAGTGCCAGGAGGGAGAAGTGGGGATTATGTTTAGACTTTCTCGGAACTGCTTCAAATCAACTAGATATCTTTGTGCTGTAACTCTCCCAACAGCCAAACGCAAAAGCAGCAAACATCTCGCTGTATGTCCCACATTGAAAGTGCCAAGAGAGAGCTTGCTCTCCCTGTCTTTGAGTACTGTTTTCACTGTCCCGGTTACCTCTTGGCTAACATTCTCTTCAGAGCTGCAGTGAAACCAGGAACCACGTGGAGAAGGCACCCACACTGAAAGTGCCTGGAGGGAACATTGGGGCTTCTTCTCAGTGTCTCTGACATAGGGTTTCACTGTCCCGGGAAAGTCTCTGCTAACACCCTGCAGAGCGCTGTGCCCACTATACAGAAACATCTTGCGGTATCTCCTACAGGGAAAGTGCCAGGAGGGAATTGTGGAGCTTGTTCTCAGTGTCTCTGAGAATTGCTCTGATTATCTGTGTGACCTCTTTGCTAAGACTCTCCAGAGAGCCGTCCTCAAAACCAACACACATCTTGACATATCTCCCACATTGATCGCAGTGTCTCCAGAAACGGCATTCAAGGAGCCAGGACCTTTTCTCCCTACACTCTCCATTGAGTTGTCCTCAAAACCAATATACATCCTGCTATATCTCCCACATGGAAAGTGCCAGGAGGGAGAAGTGGGGATTATGTTTAGACTTTCTCGGAACTGCTTCAAATCAACTAGATATCTTTGTGCTGTAACTCTCCCAACAGCCAAACGCAAAAGCAGCAAACATCTCGCTGTATGTCCCACATCCAAAGTGCCAAGAGAGAGCTTGCTCTCCCTGTCTTTGAGTACTGTTTTCACTGTCCCGGTTACCTCTTGGCTAACATTCTCTTCAGAGCTGCAGTGAAACCAGGAACCACGTGGAGAAGGCACCCACACTGAAAGTGCCTGGAGGGAACATTGGGGCTTCTTCTCAGTGTCTCTGACATAGGGTTTCACTGTCCCGGGAAAGTCTCTGCTAACACCCTGCAGAGCGCTGTGCCCACTATACAGAAACGTCTTGCGGTATCTCCTACAGGGAAAGTGCCAGGAGGGAATTGTGGAGCTTGTTCTCAGTGTCTCTGAGAATTGCTCTGATTATCTGTGTGACCTCTTTGCTAAGACTCTCCAGAGAGCCGTCCTCAAAACCAACACACATCTTGACATATCTCCCACATTGATCGCAGTGTCTCCAGAAACGGCATTCAAGGAGCCAGGACCTTTTCTCCCTACACTCTCCATTGAGTTGTCCTCAAAACCAATATACATCCTGCTATATCTCCCACATGGAAAGTGCCAGGAGGGAGAAGTGGGGATTATGTTTAGACTTTCTCGGAACTGCTTCAAATCAACTAGATATCTTTGTGCTGTAACTCTCCCAACAGCCAAACGCAAAAGCAGCAAATATCTCGCTGTATGTCCCACATCCAAAGTGCCAAGAGAGAGCTTGCTCTCCCTGTCTTTGAGTACTGTTTTCACTGTCCCGGTTACCTCTTGGCTAACATTCTCTTCAGAGCTGCAGTGAAACCAGGAACCACGTGGAGAAGGCACCCACACTGAAAGTGCCTGGAGGGAACGTTGGGGCTTCTTCTCAGTGTCTCTGACATAGGGTTTCACTGTCCCGGGAAAGTCTCTGCTAACACCCTGCAGAGCGCTGTGCCCACTATACAGAAACGTCTTGCGGTATCTCCTACAGGGAAAGTGCCAGGAGGGAATTGTGGAGCTTGTTCTCAGTGTCTCTGAGAATTGCTCTGATTATCTGTGTGACCTCTTTGCTAAGACTCTCCAGAGAGCCGTCCTCAAAACCAACACACATCTTGACATATCTCCCACATTGATCACAGTGTCTCCAGAAACGGCATTCAAGGAGCCAGGACCTTTTCTCCCTACACTCTCCATTGAGTTGTCCTCAAAACCAATATACATCCTGCTATATCTCCCACATGGAATGTGCCAGGAGGGAGAAGTGGGGATTATGTTTAGACTTTCTCGGAACTGCTTCAAATCAACTAGATATCTTTGTGCTGTAACTCTCCCAACAGCCAAACGCAAAAGCAGCAAACATCTCGCTGTATGTCCCACATTGAAAGTGCCAAGAGAGAGCTTGCTCTCCCTGTCTTTGAGTACTGTTTTCACTGTCCCGGTTACCTCTTTGCTAACATTCTCTTCAGAGCCGCAGTGAAACCAGGAACCACGTGGAGAAGGCACCCACACTGAAAGTGCCTGGAGGGAACATTGGGGCTTCTTCTCAGTGTCTCTGACATAGGGTTTCACTGTCCCGGGAAAGTCTCTGCTAACACCCTGCAGAGCGCTGTGCCCACTATACAGAAACGTCTTGCGGTATCTCCTACAGGGAAAGTGCCAGGAGGGAATTGTGGAGCTTGTTCTCAGTGTCTCTGAGAATTGCTCTGATTATCTGTGTGACCTCTTTGCTAAGACTCTCCAGAGAGCCGTCCTCAAAACCAACACACATCTTGACATATCTCCCACATTGATCGCAGTGTCTCCAGAAACGGCATTCAAGGAGCCAGGACCTTTTCTCCCTACACTCTCCATTGAGTTGTCCTCAAAACCAATATACATCCTGCTATATCTCCCACATGGAAAGTGCCAGGAGGGAGAAGTGGGGATTATGTTTAGACTTTCTCGGAACTGCTTCAAATCAACTAGATATCTTTGTGCTGTAAATCTCCCAACAGCCAAACGCAAATGCAGCAAACATCTCGCTCTATGTCCCACATCCAAAGTGCCAAGAGAGAGCTTGCTCTCCCTGTCTTTGAGTACTGTTTTCACTGTCCCGGTTACCTCTTGGCTAACATTCTCTTCAGAGCTGCAGTGAAACCAGGAAGCACGTGGAGAAGGCACCCACACTGAAAGTGCCTGGAGGGAACATTGGGGCTTCTTCTCAGTGTCTCTGACATAGGGTTTCACTGTCCCGGGAAAGTCTCTGCTAACACCCTGCAGAGCGCTGTGCCCACTATACAGAAACATCTTGCGGTATCTCCTACAGGGAAAGTGCCAGGAGGGAACTGTCGAGCTTGTTCTCAGTGTCTCTGAGAATTGCTCTAATTATCTGTGTGACCTCTTTGCTAAGACTCTCCAGAGAGCCGTCCTCAAAACCAACACACATCTTGACATATCTCCCACAGTGATCGCAGTGTCTCCAGAAACGGCATTCAAGGAGCCAGGACCTTTTCTCCCTACACTCTCCATTGAGTTGTCCTCAAAACCAATATACATCCTGCTATATCTCCCACATGGAAAGTGCCAGGAGGGAGAAGTGGGGATTATGTTTAGACTTTCTCGGAACTGCTTCAAATCAACTAGATATCTTTGTGCTGTAAATCTCCCAACAGCCAAACGCAAAAGCAGCAAACATCTCGCTGTATGCCCCACATCCAAAGTGCCAAGAGAGAGCTTGCTCTCCCTGTCTTTGAGTACTGTTTTCACTGTCCCGGTTACCTCTTGGCTAACATTCTCTTCAGAGCTGCAGTGAAACCAGGAAGCACGTGGAGAAGGCACCCACACTGAAAGTGCCTGGAGGGAACATTGGGGCTTCTTCTCAGTGTCTCTGACATAGGGTTTCACTGTCCCGGGAAAGTCTCTGCTAACACCCTGCAGAGCGCTGTGCCCAATGTACAGAAACGTCTTGCGGTATCTCCTACAGGGAAAGTGCCAGGAGGGAATTGTGGAGCTTGTTCTCAGTGTCTCTGAGAATTGCTCTGATTATCTGTGTGACCTCTTTGCTAAGACTCTCCAGAGAGCCGTCCTCAAAACAAACACACATCTTGACATATCTCCCACATTGATCGCAGTGTCTCCAGAAACGGCATTCAAGGAGCCAGGACCTTTTCTCCCTACACTCTCCATTGAGTTGTCCTCAAAACCAATATACATCCTGCTATATCTCCCACATGGAAAGTGCCAGGAGGGAGAAGTGGGGATTATGTTTAGACTTTCTCGGAACTGCTTCAAATCAACTAGATATCTTTGTGCTGTAACTCTCCCAACAGCCAAACGCAAAAGCAGCAAACATCTCGCTGTATGTCCCACATTGAAAGTGCCAAGAGAGAGCTTGCTCTCCCTGTCTTTGAGTACTGTTTTCACTGTCCCGGTTACCTCTTGGCTAACGTTCTCTTCAGAGCTGCAGTGAAACCAGGAACCACGTGGAGAAGGCACCCACACTGAAAGTGCCTGGAGGGAACGTTGGGGCTTCTTCTCAGTGTCTCTGACATAGGGTTTCACTGTCCTGGGAAAGTCTCTGCTAACACCGTGCAGAGCGCTGTGCCCAATATACAGAAACGTCTTGCGGTATCTCCTACAGGGAAAGTGCCAGGAGGGAATTGTCCATCTTGTTCTCAGTGTCTCTGAGAATTGCTCTGATTATCTGTGTGACCTCTTTGCTAAGACTCTCCAGAGAGCCGTCCTCAAAACCAACACACATCTTGACATATCTCCCACAGTGATCGCAGTGTCTCCAGAAACGGCATTCAAGGAGCCAGGACCTTTTCTCCCTACACTCTCCATTGAGTTGTCCTCAAAACCAATATACATCCTGCTATATCTCCCACATGGAAAGTGCCAGGAGGGAGAAGTGGGGATTATGTTTAGACTTTCTCGGAACTGCTTCAAATCAACTAGATATCTTTGTGCTGTAACTCTCCCAACAGCCAAACGCAAAAGCAGCAAACATCTCGCTGTATGTCCCACATCCAAAGTGCCAAGAGAGAGCTTGCTCTCCCTGTCTTTGAGTACTGTTTTCACTGTCCCGGTTACCTCTTGGCTAACATTCTCTTCAGAGCTGCAGTGAAACCAGGAACCACGTGGAGAAGGCACCCACACTGAAAGTGCCTGGAGGGAACATTGGGGCTTCTTCTCAGTGTCTCTGACATAGGGTTTCACTGTCCCGGGAAAGTCTCTGCTAACACCCTGCAGAGCGCTGTGCCCAATATACAGAAACGTCTTGCGGTATCTCCTACAGGGAAAGTGCCAGGAGGGAATTGTGGAGCTTGTTCTCAGTGTCTCTGAGAATTGCTCTGATTATCTGTGTGACCTCTTTGCTAAGACTCTCCAGAGAGCCGTCCTCAAAACCAACACACATCTTGACATATCTCCCACATTGATCGCAGTGTCTCCAGAAACGGCATTCAAGGAGCCAGGGCCTTTTCTCCCTACACTCTCCATTGAGTTGTCCTCAAAACCAATATACATCCTGCTATATCTCCCACATGGAAAGTGCCAGGAGGGAGAAGTGGGGATTATGTTTAGACTTTCTCGGAACTGCTTCAAATCAACTAGATATCTTTGTGCTGTAACTCTCCCAACAGCCAAACGCAAAAGCAGCAAACATCTCGCTGTATGTCCCACATCCAAAGTGCCAAGAGAGAGCTTGCTCTCCCTGTCTTTGAGTACTGTTTTCACTGTCCCGGTTACCTCTTGGCTAACGTTCTCTTCAGAGCTGCAGTGAAACCAGGAACCACGTGGAGAAGGCACCCACACTGAAAGTGCCTGGAGGGAACGTTGGGGCTTCTTCTCAGTGTCTCTGACATAGGGTTTCACTGTCCCGGGAAAGTCTCTGCTAACACCCTGCAGAGCGCTGTGCCCAATATACAGAAACGTCTTGCGGTATCTCCTACAGGGAAAGTGCCAGGAGGGAATTGTGGAGCTTGTTCTCAGTGTCTCTGAGAATTGCTCTGATTATCTGTGTGACCTCTTTGCTAAGACTCTCCAGAGAGCCGTCCTCAAAACCAACACACATCTTGACATATCTCCCACAGTGATCGCAGTGTCTCCAGAAACGGCATTCAAGGAGCCAGGACCTTTTCTCCCTACACTGTCCATTGAGTTGTCCTCAAAACCAATATACATCCTGCTATATCTCCCACATGGAAAGTGCCAGGAGGGAGAAGTGGGGATTATGTTTAGACTTTCTCGGAACTGCTTCAAATCAACTAGATATCTTTGTGCTGTAACTCTCCCAACGGCCAAACGCAAAAGCAGCAAACATCTCGCTGTATGTCCCACATCCAAAGTGCCAAGAGAGAGCTTGCTCTCCCTGTCTTTGAGTACTGTTTTCACTGTCCCGGTTACCTCTTTGCTAACATTCTCTTCAGAGCTGCAGTGAAACCAGGAACCACGTGGAGAAGGCACCCACACTGAAAGTGCCTGGAGGGAACATTGGGGCTTCTTCTCAGTGTCTCTGACATAGGGTTTCACTGTCCCGGGAAAGTATCTGCTAACACCGTGCAGAGCGCTGTGCCCACTATACAAAAACATCTTGCGGTATCTCCTACAGGGAAAGTGCCAGGAGGGAATTGTGGAGCTTGTTCTCAGTGTCTCTGAGAATTGCTCTGATTATCTGTGTGACCTCTTTGCTAAGACTCTCCAGAGAGCCGTCCTCAAAACCAACACACATCTTGACATATCTCCCACATTGATCGCAGTGTCTCCAGAAACGGCATTCAAGGAGCCAGGACCTTTTCTCCCTACACTGTCCATTGAGTTGTCCTCAAAACCAATATACATCCTGCTATATCTCCCACATGGAAAGTGCCAGGAGGGAGAAGTGGGGATTATGTTTAGACTTTCTCGGAACTGCTTCAAATCAACTAGATATCTTTGTGCTGTAACTCTCCCAACGGCCAAACGCAAAAGCAGCAAACATCTCGCTGTATGTCCCACATCCAAAGTGCCAAGAGAGAGCTTGCTCTCCCTGTCTTTGAGTACTGTTTTCACTGTCCCGGTTACCTCTTGGCTAACATTCTCTTCAGAGCTGCAGTGAAACCAGGAACCACGTGGAGAAGGCACCCACACTGAAAGTGCCTGGAGGGAACATTGGGGCTTCTTCTCAGTGTCTCTGACATAGGGTTTCACTGTCCCGGGAAAGTATCTGCTAACACCGTGCAGAGCGCTGTGCCCACTATACAAAAACATCTTGCGGTATCTCCTACAGGGAAAGTGCCAGGAGGGAATTGTGGAGCTTGTTCTCAGTGTCTCTGAGAATTGCTCTGATTATCTGTGTGACCTCTTTGCTAAGACTCTCCAGAGAGCCGTCCTCAAAACCAACACACATCTTGACATATCTCCCACAGTGATCGCAGTGTCTCCAGAAACGGCATTCAAGGAGCCAGGACCTTTTCTCCCTACACTCTCCATTGAGTTGTCCTCAAAACCAATATACATCCTGCTATATCTCCCACATGGAAAGTGCCAGGAGGGAGAAGTGGCGATTATGTTTAGACTTTCTCGGAACTGCTTCAAATCAACTAGATATCTTTGTGCTGTAACTCTCCCAACAGCCAAACGCAAAAGCAGCAAACATCTCGCTGTATGTCCCACATCCAAAGTGCCAAGAGAGAGCTTGCTCTCCCTGTCTTTGAGTACTGTTTTCACTGTCCCGGTTACCTCTTGGCTAACGTTCTCTTCAGAGCTGCAGTGAAACCAGGAACCACGTGGAGAAGGCACCCACACTGAAAGTGCCTGAAGGGAACGTTGGGGCTTCTTCTCAGTGTCTCTGACATAGGGTTTCACTGTCCCGGGAAAGTCTCTGCTAACACCCTGCAGAGCGCTGTGCCCAATATACAGAAACGTCTTGCGGTATCTCCTACAGGGAAAGTGCCAGGAGGGAATTGTGGAGCTTGTTCTCAGTGTCTCTGAGAATTGCTCTGATTATCTGTGTGACCTCTTTGCTAAGACTCTCCAGAGAGCCGTCCTCAAAACCAACACACATCTTGACATATCTCCCACAGTGATCGCAGTGTCTCCAGAAACGGCATTCAAGGAGCCAGGACCTTTTCTCCCTACACTGTCCATTGAGTTGTCCTCAAAACCAATATACATCCTGCTATATCTCCCACATGGAAAGTGCCAGGAGGGAGAAGTGGGGATTATGTTTAGACTTTCTCGGAACTGCTTCAAATCAACTAGATATCTTTGTGCTGTAACTCTCCCAACGGCCAAACGCAAAAGCAGCAAACATCTCGCTGTATGTCCCACATCCAAAGTGCCAAGAGAGAGCTTGCTCTCCCTGTCTTTGAGTACTGTTTTCACTGTCCCGGTTACCTCTTTGCTAACATTCTCTTCAGAGCTGCAGTGAAACCAGGAACCACGTGGAGAAGGCACCCACACTGAAAGTGCCTGGAGGGAACATTGGGGCTTCTTCTCAGTGTCTCTGACATAGGGTTTCACTGTCCCGGGAAAGTATCTGCTAACACCGTGCAGAGCGCTGTGCCCACTATACAAAAACATCTTGCGGTATCTCCTACAGGGAAAGTGCCAGGAGGGAATTGTGGAGCTTGTTCTCAGTGTCTCTGAGAATTGCTCTGATTATCTGTGTGACCTCTTTGCTAAGACTCTCCAGAGAGCCGTCCTCAAAACAAACACACATCTTGACATATCTCCCACATTGATCGCAGTGTCTCCAGAAACGGCATTCAAGGAGCCAGGACCTTTTCTCCCTACACTCTCCATTGAGTTGTCCTCAAAACCAATATACATCCTGCTATATCTCCCACATGGAAAGTGCCAGGAGGGAGAAGTGGGGATTATGTTTAGACTTTCTCGGAACAGCTTCAAATCAACTAGATATCTTTGTGCTGTAAATCTCCCAACAGCCAAACGCAAAAGCAGCAAACATCTCGCTGTATGTCCCACATCCAAAGTGCCAAGAGAGAGCTTGCTCTCCCTGTCTTTGAGTACTGTTTTCACTGTCCCGGTTACCTCTTGGCTAACATTCTCTTCAGAGCTGCAGTGAAACCAGGAACCACGTGGAGAAGGCACCCACACTGAAAGTGCCTGGAGGGAACATTGGGGCTTCTTCTCAGTGTCTCTGACATAGGGTTTCACTGTCCCGGGAAAGTCTCTGCTAACACCCTGCAGAGCGCTGTGCCCAATATACAGAAACGTCTTGCGGTATCTCCTACAGGGAAAGTGCCAGGAGGGAATTGTCCATCTTGTTCTCAGTGTCTCTGAGAATTGCTCTGATTATCTGTGTGACCTCTTTGCTAAGACTCTCCAGAGAGCCGTCCTCAAAACCAACACACATCTTGACATATCTCCCACAGTGATCGCAGTGTCTCCAGAAACGGCATTCAAGGAGCCAGGACCTTTTCTCCCTACACTCTCCATTGAGTTGTCCTCAAAACCAATATACATCCTGCTATATCTCCCACATGGAAAGTGCCAGGAGGGAGAAGTGGGGATTATGTTTAGACTTTCTCGGAACTGCTTCAAATCAACTAGATATCTTTGTGCTGTAACTCTCCCAACGGCCAAACGCAAAAGCAGCAAACATCTCGCTGTATGTCCCACATCCAAAGTGCCAAGAGAGAGCTTGCTCTCCCTGTCTTTGAGTACTGTTTTCACTGTCCCGGTTACCTCTTGGCTAACATTCTCTTCAGAGCTGCAGTGAAACCAGGAACCACGTGGAGAAGGCACCCACACTGAAAGTGCCTGGAGGGAACATTGGGGCTTCTTCTCAGTGTCTCTGACATAGGGTTTCACTGTCCCGGGAAAGTATCTGCTAACACCGTGCAGAGCGCTGTGCCCCCTATACAAAAACATCTTGCGGTATCTCCTACAGGGAAAGTGCCAGGAGGGAATTGTGGAGCTTGTTCTCAGTGTCTCTGAGAATTGCTCTGATTATCTGTGTGACCTCTTTGCTAAGACTCTCCAGAGAGCCGTCCTCAAAACCAACACACATCTTGACATATCTCCCACAGTGATCGCAGTGTCTCCAGAAACGGCATTCAAGGAGCCAGGACCTTTTCTCCCTACACTCTCCATTGAGTTGTCCTCAAAACCAATATACATCCTGCTATATCTCCCACATGGAAAGTGCCAGGAGGGAGAAGTGGCGATTATGTTTAGACTTTCTCGGAACTGCTTCAAATCAACTAGATATCTTTGTGCTGTAACTCTCCCAACAGCCAAACGCAAAAGCAGCAAACATCTCGCTGTATGTCCCACATCCAAAGTGCCAAGAGAGAGCTTGCTCTCCCTGTCTTTGAGTACTGTTTTCACTGTCCCGGTTACCTCTTGGCTAACATTCTCTTCAGAGCTGCAGTGAAACCAGGAACCACGTGGAGAAGGCACCCACACTGAAAGTGCCTGGAGGGAACATTGGGGCTTCTTCTCAGTGTCTCTGACATAGGGTTTCACTGTCCCGGGAAAGTATCTGCTAACACCGTGCAGAGCGCTGTGCCCACTATACAAAAACATCTTGCGGTATCTCCTACAGGGAAAGTGCCAGGAGGGAATTGTGGAGCTTGTTCTCAGTGTCTCTGAGAATTGCTCTGATTATCTGTGTGACCTCTTTGCTAAGACTCTCCAGAGAGCCGTCCTCAAAACCAACACACATCTTGACATATCTCCCACATTGATCGCAGTGTCTCCAGAAACGGCATTCAAGGAGCCAGGACCTTTTCTCCCTACACTCTCCATTGAGTTGTCCTCAAAACCAATATACATCCTGCTATATCTCCCACATGGAAAGTGCCAGGAGGGAGAAGTGGGGATTATGTTTAGACTTTCTCGGAACTGCTTCAAATCAACTAGATATCTTTGTGCTGTAACTCTCCCAACGGCCAAACGCAAAAGCAGCAAACATCTCGCTGTATGTCCCACATCCAAAGTGCCAAGAGAGAGCTTGCTCTCCCTGTCTTTGAGTACTGTTTTCACTGTCCCGGTTACCTCTTGGCTAACATTCTCTTCAGAGCCGCAGTGAAACCAGGAACCACGTGGAGAAGGCACCCACACTGAAAGTGCCTGGAGGGAACATTGGGGCTTCTTCTCAGTGTCTCTGACATAGGGTTTCACTGTCCCGGGAAAGTCTCTGCTAACACCGTGCAGAGCGCTGTGCCCACTATACTGAAACGTCTTGCGGTATCTCCTACAGGGAAAGTGCCAGGAGGGAATTGTGGAGCTTGTTCTCAGTGTCTCTGAGAATTGCTCTGATTATCTGTGTGACCTCTTTGCTAAGACTCTCCAGAGAGCCGTCCTCAAAACAAACACACATCTTGACATATCTCCCACAGTGATCGCAGTGTCTCCAGAAACGGCATTCAAGGAGCCAGGACCTTTTCTCCCTACACTCTCCATTGAGTTGTCCTCAAAACCAATATACATCCTGCTATATCTCCCACATGGAAAGTGCCAGGAGGGAGAAGTGGGGATTATGTTTAGACTTTCTCGGAACTGCTTCAAATCAACTAGATATCTTTGTGCTGTAACTCTCCCAACAGCCAAACGCAAAAGCAGCAAACATCTCGCTGTATGTCCCACATTGAAAGTGCCAAGAGAGAGCTTGCTCTCCCTGTCTTTGAGTACTGTTTTCACTGTCCCGGTTACCTCTTGGCTAACGTTCTCTTCAGAGCTGCAGTGAAACCAGGAACCACGTGGAGAAGGCACCCACACTGAAAGTGCCTGGAGGGAACGTTGGGGCTTCTTCTCAGTGTCTCTGACATAGGGTTTCACTGTCCCGGGAAAGTCTCTGCTAACACCCTGCAGAGCGCTGTGCCCAATATACAGAAACGTCTTGCGGTATCTCCTACAGGGAAAGTGCCAGGAGGGAATTGTCGAGCTTGTTCTCAGTGTCTCTGAGAATTGCTCTGATTATCTGTGTGACCTCTTTGCTAAGACTCTCCAGAGAGCCGTCCTCAAAACCAACACACATCTTGACATATCTCCCACATTGATCACAGTGTCTCCAGAAACGGCATTCAAGGAGCCAGGACCTTTTCTCCCTACACTCTCCATTGAGTTGTCCTCAAAACCAATATACATCCTGCTATATCTCCCACATGGAAAGTGCCAGGAGGGAGAAGTGGGGATTATGTTTAGACTTTCTCGGAACTGCTTCAAATCAACTAGATATCTTTGTGCTGTAACTCTCCCAACGGCCAAACGCAAAAGCAGCAAACATCTCGCTGTATGTCCCACATCCAAAGTGCCAAGAGAGAGCTTGCTCTCCCTGTCTTTGAGTACTGTTTTCACTGTCCCGGTTACCTCTTGGCTAACATTCTCTTCAGAGCTGCAGTGAAACCAGGAACCACGTGGAGAAGGCACCCACACTGAAAGTGCCTGGAGGGAACATTGGGGCTTCTTCTCAGTGTCTCTGACATAGGGTTTCACTGTCCCGGGAAAGTATCTGCTAACACCGTGCAGAGCGCTGTGCCCACTATACAAAAACATCTTGCGGTATCTCCTACAGGGAAAGTGCCAGGAGGGAATTGTGGAGCTTGTTCTCAGTGTCTCTGAGAATTGCTCTGATTATCTGTGTGACCTCTTTGCTAAGACTCTCCAGAGAGCCGTCCTCAAAACCAACACACATCTTGACATATCTCCCACAGTGATCGCAGTGTCTCCAGAAACGGCATTCAAGGAGCCAGGACCTTTTCTCCCTACACTCTCCATTGAGTTGTCCTCAAAACCAATATACATCCTGCTATATCTCCCACATGGAAAGTGCCAGGAGGGAGAAGTGGCGATTATGTTTAGACTTTCTCGGAACTGCTTCAAATCAACTAGATATCTTTGTGCTGTAACTCTCCCAACAGCCAAACGCAAAAGCAGCAAACATCTCGCTGTATGTCCCACATCCAAAGTGCCAAGAGAGAGCTTGCTCTCCCTGTCTTTGAGTACTGTTTTCACTGTCCCGGTTACCTCTTTGCTAACATTCTCTTCAGAGCTGCAGTGAAACCAGGAACCACGTGGAGAAGGCACCCACACTGAAAGTGCCTGGAGGGAACATTGGGGCTTCTTCTCAGTGTCTCTGACATAGGGTTTCACTGTCCCGGGAAAGTCTCTGCTAACACCGTGCAGAGCGCTGTGCCCACTATACAGAAACATCTTGCGGTATCTCCTACAGGGAAAGTGCCAGGAGGGAATTGTGGAGCTTGTTCTCAGTGTCTCTGAGAATTGCTCTGATTATCTGTGTGACCTCTTTGCTAAGACTCTCCAGAGAGCCGTCCTCAAAACCAACACACATCTTGACATATCTCCCACATTGATCGCAGTGTCTCCAGAAACGGCATTCAAGGAGCCAGGACCTTTTCTCCCTACACTGTCCATTGAGTTGTCCTCAAAACCAATATACATCCTGCTATATCTCCCACATGGAAAGTGCCAGGAGGGAGAAGTGGGGATTATGTTTAGACTTTCTCGGAACAGCTTCAAATCAACTAGATATCTTTGTGCTGTAAATCTCCCAACAGCCAAACGCAAAAGCAGCAAACATCTCGCTGTATGTCCCACATTGAAAGTGCCAAGAGAGAGCTTGCTCTCCCTGTGTTTGAGTACTGTTTTCACTGTCCCGGTTACCTCTTGGCTAACATTCTCTTCAGAGCTGCAGTGAAACCAGGAACCACGTGGAGAAGGCACCCACACTGAAAGTGCCTGGAGGGAACATTGGGGCTTCTTCTCAGTGTCTCTGACATAGGGTTTCACTGTCCCGGGAAAGTCTCTGCTAACACCGTGCAGAGCGCTGTGCCCAATATACAGAAACATCTTGCGGTATCTCCTACAGGGAAAGTGCCAGGAGGGAATTGTCCATCTTGTTCTCAGTGTCTCTGAGAATTGCTCTGATTATCTGTGTGACCTCTTTGCTAAGACTCTCCAGAGAGCCGTCCTCAAAACCAACACACATCTTGACATATCTCCCACAGTGATCGCAGTGTCTCCAGAAACGGCATTCAAGGAGCCAGGACCTTTTCTCCCTACACTCTCCATTGAGTTGTCCTCAAAACCAATATACATCCTGCTATATCTCCCACATGGAAAGTGCCAGGAGGGAGAAGTGGGGATTATGTTTAGACTTTCTCGGAACTGCTTCAAATCAACTAGATATCTTTGTGCTGTAACTCTCCCAACAGCCAAACGCAAAATCAGCAAACATCTCGCTGTATGTCCCACATCCAAAGTGCCAAGAGAGAGCTTGCTCTCCCTGTCTTTGAGTACTGTTTTCACTGTCCCGGTTACCTCTTTGCTAACATTCTCTTCAGAGCTGCAGTGAAACCAGGAACCACGTGGAGAAGGCA
The DNA here is from genome assembly GCF_963924245.1 of Chroicocephalus ridibundus. Taxonomy (NCBI): domain Eukaryota; kingdom Metazoa; phylum Chordata; class Aves; order Charadriiformes; family Laridae; genus Chroicocephalus; species Chroicocephalus ridibundus. The sequence goes on along the minus strand of NW_026961569.1, from coordinate 73,852 downwards.
CCCACACTGAAAGTGCCTGGAGGGAACATTGGGGCTTCTTCTCAGTGTCTCTGACATAGGGTTTCACTGTCCCGGGAAAGTCTCTGCTAACACCGTGCAGAGCGCTGTGCCCACTATACTGAAACGTCTTGCGGTATCTCCTACAGGGAAAGTGCCAGGAGGGAATTGTGGAGCTTGTTCTCAGTGTCTCTGAGAATTGCTCTGATTATCTGTGTGACCTCTTTGCTAAGACTCTCCAGAGAGCCGTCCTCAAAACAAACACACATCTTGACATATCTCCCACAGTGATCGCAGTGTCTCCAGAAACGGCATTCAAGGAGCCAGGACCTTTTCTCCCTACACTCTCCATTGAGTTGTCCTCAAAACCACTATACATCCTGCTATATCTCCCACATGGAAAGTGCCAGGAGGGAGAAGTGGGGATTATGTTTAGACTTTCTCGGAACTGCTTCAAATCAACTAGATATCTTTGTGCTGTAACTCTCCCAACAGCCAAACGCAAAAGCAGCAAACATCTCGCTGTATGTCCCACATCCAAAGTGCCAAGAGAGAGCTTGCTCTCCCTGTCTTTGAGTACTGTTTTCACTGTCCCGGTTACCTCTTGGCTAACGTTCTCTTCAGAGCTGCAGTGAAACCAGGAACCACGTGGAGAAGGCACCCACACTGAAAGTGCCTGGAGGGAACGTTGGGGCTTCTTCTCAGTGTCTCTGACATAGGGTTTCACTGTCCCGGGAAAGTCTCTGCTAACACCCTGCAGAGCGCTGTGCCCAATATACAGAAACGTCTTGCGGTATCTCCTACAGGGAAAGTGCCAGGAGGGAATTGTCGAGCTTGTTCTCAGTGTCTCTGAGAATTGCTCTGATTATCTGTGTGACCTCTTTGCTAAGACTCTCCAGAGAGCCGTCCTCAAAACCAACACACATCTTGACATATCTCCCACATTGATCACAGTGTCTCCAGAAACGGCATTCAAGGAGCCAGGACCTTTTCTCCCTACACTCTCCATTGAGTTGTCCTCAAAACCAATATACATCCTGCTATATCTCCCACATGGAAAGTGCCAGGAGGGAGAAGTGGGGATTATGTTTAGACTTTCTCGGAACTGCTTCAAATCAACTAGATATCTTTGTGCTGTAACTCTCCCAACAGCCAAACGCAAAATCAGCAAACATCTCGCTGTATGTCCCACATTGAAAGTGCCAAGAGAGAGCTTGCTCTCCCTGTCTTTGAGTACTGTTTTCACTGTCCCGGTTACCTCTTGGCTAACATTCTCTTCAGAGCTGCAGTGAAACCAGGAACCACGTGGAGAAGGCACCCACACTGAAAGTGCCTGGAGGGAACATTGGGGCTTCTTCTCAGTGTCTCTGACATAGGGTTTCACTGTCCCGGGAAAGTCTCTGCTAACACCCTGCAGAGCGCTGTGCCCAATATACAGAAACGTCTTGCGGTATCTCCTACAGGGAAAGTGCCAGGAGGGAATTGTGGAGCTTGTTCTCAGTGTCTCTGAGAATTGCTCTGATTATCTGTGTGACCTCTTTGCTAAGACTCTCCAGAGAGCCGTCCTCAAAACAAACACACATCTTGACATATCTCCCACATTGATCGCAGTGTCTCCAGAAACGGCATTCAAGGAGCCAGGACCTTTTCTCCCTACACTCTCCATTGAGTTGTCCTCAAAACCAATATACATCCTGCTATATCTCCCACATGGAAAGTGCCAGGAGGGAGAAGTGGGGATTATGTTTAGACTTTCTCGGAACTGCTTCAAATCAACTAGATATCTTTGTGCTGTAACTCTCCCAACAGCCAAACGCAAAAGCAGCAAACATCTCGCTGTATGTCCCACATCCAAAGTGCCAAGAGAGAGCTTGCTCTCCCTGTCTTTGAGTACTGTTTTCACTGTCCCGGTTACCTCTTGGCTAACATTCTCTTCAGAGCTGCAGTGAAACCAGGAACCACGTGGAGAAGGCACCCACACTGAAAGTGCCTGGAGGGAACATTGGGGCTTCTTCTCAGTGTCTCTGACATAGGGTTTCACTGTCCCGGGAAAGTCTCTGCTAACACCGTGCAGAGCGCTGCGCCCACTATACAAAAACATCTTGCGGTATCTCCTACAGGGAAAGTGCCAGGAGGGAATTGTGGAGCTTGTTCTCAGTGTCTCTGAGAATTGCTCTGATTATCTGTGTGACCTCTTTGCTAAGACTCTCCAGAGAGCCGTCCTCAAAACCAACACACATCTTGACATATCTCCCACATTGATCGCAGTGTCTCCAGAAACGGCATTCAAGGAGCCAGGACCTTTTCTCCCTACACTGTCCATTGAGTTGTCCTCAAAACCAATATACATCCTGCTATATCTCCCACATGGAAAGTGCCAGGAGGGAGAAGTGGGGATTATGTTTAGACTTTCTCGGAACTGCTTCAAATCAACTAGATATCTTTGTGCTGTAACTCTCCCAACAGCCAAACGCAAAAGCAGCAAACATCTCGCTGTATGTCCCACATCCAAAGTGCCAAGAGAGAGCTTGCTCTCCCTGTCTTTGAGTACTGTTTTCACTGTCCCGGTTACCTCTTTGCTAACATTCTCTTCAGAGCTGCAGTGAAACCAGGAACCACGTGGAGAAGGCACCCACACTGAAAGTGCCTGGAGGGAACATTGGGGCTTCTTCTCAGTGTCTCTGACATAGGGTTTCACTGTCCCGGGAAAGTATCTGCTAACACCGTGCAGAGCGCTGTGCCCACTATACAAAAACATCTTGCGGTATCTCCTACAGGGAAAGTGCCAGGAGGGAATTGTGGAGCTTGTTCTCAGTGTCTCTGAGAATTGCTCTGATTATCTGTGTGACCTCTTTGCTAAGACTCTCCAGAGAGCCGTCCTCAAAACCAACACACATCTTGACATATCTCCCACAGTGATCGCAGTGTCTCCAGAAACGGCATTCAAGGAGCCAGGACCTTTTCTCCCTACACTGTCCATTGAGTTGTCCTCAAAACCAATATACATCCTGCTATATCTCCCACATGGAAAGTGCCAGGAGGGAGAAGTGGGGATTATGTTTAGACTTTCTCGGAACTGCTTCAAATCAACTAGATATCTTTGTGCTGTAACTCTCCCAACGGCCAAACGCAAAAGCAGCAAACATCTCGCTGTATGTCCCACATCCAAAGTGCCAAGAGAGAGCTTGCTCTCCCTGTCTTTGAGTACTGTTTTCACTGTCCCGGTTACCTCTTTGCTAACATTCTCTTCAGAGCCGCAGTGAAACCAGGAACCACGTGGAGAAGGCACCCACACTGAAAGTGCCTGGAGGGAACATTGGGGCTTCTTCTCAGTGTCTCTGACATAGGGTTTCACTGTCCCGGGAAAGTCTCTGCTAACACCGTGCAGAGCGCTGTGCCCACTATACTGAAACGTCTTGCGGTATCTCCTACAGGGAAAGTGCCAGGAGGGAATTGTGGAGCTTGTTCTCAGTGTCTCTGAGAATTGCTCTGATTATCTGTGTGACCTCTTTGCTAAGACTCTCCAGAGAGCCGTCCTCAAAACAAACACACATCTTGACATATCTCCCACAGTGATCGCAGTGTCTCCAGAAACGGCATTCAAGGAGCCAGGACCTTTTCTCCCTACACTCTCCATTGAGTTGTCCTCAAAACCAATATACATCCTGCTATATCTCCCACATGGAAAGTGCCAGGAGGGAGAAGTGGGGATTATGTTTAGACTTTCTCGGAACTGCTTCAAATCAACTAGATATCTTTGTGCTGTAACTCTCCCAACAGCCAAACGCAAAAGCAGCAAACATCTCGCTGTATGTCCCACATCCAAAGTGCCAAGAGAGAGCTTGCTCTCCCTGTCTTTGAGTACTGTTTTCACTGTCCCGGTTACCTCTTGGCTAACGTTCTCTTCAGAGCTGCAGTGAAACCAGGAACCACGTGGAGAAGGCACCCACACTGAAAGTGCCTGGAGGGAACGTTGGGGCTTCTTCTCAGTGTCTCTGACATAGGGTTTCACTGTCCCGGGAAAGTCTCTGCTAACACCCTGCAGAGCGCTGTGCCCAATATACAGAAACGTCTTGCGGTATCTCCTACAGGGAAAGTGCCAGGAGGGAATTGTCGAGCTTGTTCTCAGTGTCTCTGAGAATTGCTCTGATTATCTGTGTGACCTCTTTGCTAAGACTCTCCAGAGAGCCGTCCTCAAAACCAACACACATCTTGACATATCTCCCACATTGATCACAGTGTCTCCAGAAACGGCATTCAAGGAGCCAGGACCTTTTCTCCCTACACTCTCCATTGAGTTGTCCTCAAAACCAATATACATCCTGCTATATCTCCCACATGGAAAGTGCCAGGAGGGAGAAGTGGGGATTATGTTTAGACTTTCTCGGAACTGCTTCAAATCAACTAGATATCTTTGTGCTGTAACTCTCCCAACGGCCAAACGCAAAAGCAGCAAACATCTCGCTGTATGTCCCACATCCAAAGTGCCAAGAGAGAGCTTGCTCTCCCTGTCTTTGAGTACTGTTTTCACTGTCCCGGTTACCTCTTGGCTAACATTCTCTTCAGAGCTGCAGTGAAACCAGGAACCACGTGGAGAAGGCACCCACACTGAAAGTGCCTGGAGGGAACATTGGGGCTTCTTCTCAGTGTCTCTGACATAGGGTTTCACTGTCCCGGGAAAGTATCTGCTAACACCGTGCAGAGCGCTGTGCCCACTATACAAAAACATCTTGCGGTATCTCCTACAGGGAAAGTGCCAGGAGGGAATTGTGGAGCTTGTTCTCAGTGTCTCTGAGAATTGCTCTGATTATCTGTGTGACCTCTTTGCTAAGACTCTCCAGAGAGCCGTCCTCAAAACCAACACACATCTTGACATATCTCCCACAGTGATCGCAGTGTCTCCAGAAACGGCATTCAAGGAGCCAGGACCTTTTCTCCCTACACTCTCCATTGAGTTGTCCTCAAAACCAATATACATCCTGCTATATCTCCCACATGGAAAGTGCCAGGAGGGAGAAGTGGCGATTATGTTTAGACTTTCTCGGAACTGCTTCAAATCAACTAGATATCTTTGTGCTGTAACTCTCCCAACAGCCAAACGCAAAAGCAGCAAACATCTCGCTGTATGTCCCACATCCAAAGTGCCAAGAGAGAGCTTGCTCTCCCTGTCTTTGAGTACTGTTTTCACTGTCCCGGTTACCTCTTGGCTAACATTCTCTTCAGAGCTGCAGTGAAACCAGGAACCACGTGGAGAAGGCACCCACACTGAAAGTGCCTGGAGGGAACATTGGGGCTTCTTCTCAGTGTCTCTGACATAGGGTTTCACTGTCCCGGGAAAGTCTCTGCTAACACCGTGCAGAGCGCTGTGCCCACTATACAGAAACATCTTGCGGTATCTCCTACAGGGAAAGTGCCAGGAGGGAATTGTGGAGCTTGTTCTCAGTGTCTCTGAGAATTGCTCTGATTATCTGTGTGACCTCTTTGCTAAGACTCTCCAGAGAGCCGTCCTCAAAACCAACACACATCTTGACATATCTCCCACATTGATCGCAGTGTCTCCAGAAACGGCATTCAAGGAGCCAGGACCTTTTCTCCCTACACTCTCCATTGAGTTGTCCTCAAAACCAATATACATCCTGCTATATCTCCCACATGGAAAGTGCCAGGAGGGAGAAGTGGGGATTATGTTTAGACTTTCTCGGAACAGCTTCAAATCAACTAGATATCTTTGTGCTGTAAATCTCCCAACAGCCAAACGCAAAAGCAGCAAACATCTCGCTGTATGTCCCACATTGAAAGTGCCAAGAGAGAGCTTGCTCTCCCTGTGTTTGAGTACTGTTTTCACTGTCCCGGTTACCTCTTGGCTAACATTCTCTTCAGAGCTGCAGTGAAACCAGGAACCACGTGGAGAAGGCACCCACACTGAAAGTGCCTGGAGGGAACATTGGGGCTTCTTCTCAGTGTCTCTGACATAGGGTTTCACTGTCCCGGGAAAGTCTCTGCTAACACCGTGCAGAGCGCTGTGCCCAATATACAGAAACATCTTGCGGTATCTCCTACAGGGAAAGTGCCAGGAGGGAATTGTCCATCTTGTTCTCAGTGTCTCTGAGAATTGCTCTGATTATCTGTGTGACCTCTTTGCTAAGACTCTCCAGAGAGCCGTCCTCAAAACCAACACACATCTTGACATATCTCCCACAGTGATCGCAGTGTCTCCAGAAACGGCATTCAAGGAGCCAGGACCTTTTCTCCCTACACTCTCCATTGAGTTGTCCTCAAAACCAATATACATCCTGCTATATCTCCCACATGGAAAGTGCCAGGAGGGAGAAGTGGGGATTATGTTTAGACTTTCTCGGAACTGCTTCAAATCAACTAGATATCTTTGTGCTGTAACTCTCCCAACAGCCAAACGCAAAATCAGCAAACATCTCGCTGTATGTCCCACATCCAAAGTGCCAAGAGAGAGCTTGCTCTCCCTGTCTTTGAGTACTGTTTTCACTGTCCCGGTTACCTCTTTGCTAACATTCTCTTCAGAGCTGCAGTGAAACCAGGAACCACGTGGAGAAGGCACCCACACTGAAAGTGCCTGGAGGGAACATTGGGGCTTCTTCTCAGTGTCTCTGACATAGGGTTTCACTGTCCCGGGAAAGTCTCTGCTAACACCGTGCAGAGCGCTGTGCCCACTATACTGAAACGTCTTGCGGTATCTCCTACAGGGAAAGTGCCAGGAGGGAATTGTGGAGCTTGTTCTCAGTGTCTCTGAGAATTGCTCTGATTATCTGTGTGACCTCTTTGCTAAGACTCTCCAGAGAGCCGTCCTCAAAACAAACACACATCTTGACATATCTCCCACAGTGATCGCAGTGTCTCCAGAAACGGCATTCAAGGAGCCAGGACCTTTTCTCCCTACACTCTCCATTGAGTTGTCCTCAAAACCAATATACATCCTGCTATATCTCCCACATGGAAAGTGCCAGGAGGGAGAAGTGGGGATTATGTTTAGACTTTCTCGGAACTGCTTCAAATCAACTAGATATCTTTGTGCTGTAACTCTCCCAACGGCCAAACGCAAAAGCAGCAAACATCTCGCTGTATGTCCCACATCCAAAGTGCCAAGAGAGAGCTTGCTCTCCCTGTCTTTGAGTACTGTTTTCACTGTCCCGGTTACCTCTTGGCTAACGTTCTCTTCAGAGCTGCAGTGAAACCAGGAACCACGTGGAGAAGGCACCCACACTGAAAGTGCCTGGAGGGAACGTTGGGGCTTCTTCTCAGTGTCTCTGACATAGGGTTTCACTGTCCCGGGAAAGTCTCTGCTAACACCCTGCAGAGCGCTGTGCCCAATATACAGAAACGTCTTGCGGTATCTCCTACAGGGAAAGTGCCAGGAGGGAATTGTCGAGCTTGTTCTCAGTGTCTCTGAGAATTGCTCTGATTATCTGTGTGACCTCTTTGCTAAGACTCTCCAGAGAGCCGTCCTCAAAACCAACACACATCTTGACATATCTCCCACATTGATCACAGTGTCTCCAGAAACGGCATTCAAGGAGCCAGGACCTTTTCTCCCTACACTCTCCATTGAGTTGTCCTCAAAACCAATATACATCCTGCTATATCTCCCACATGGAAAGTGCCAGGAGGGAGAAGTGGCGATTATGTTTAGACTTTCTCGGAACTGCTTCAAACCAACTAGATATCTTTGTGCTGTAACTCTCCCAACAGCCAAACGCAAAATCAGCAAACATCTCGCTGTATGTCCCACATTGAAAGTGCCAAGAGAGAGCTTGCTCTCCCTGTCTTTGAGTACTGTTTTCACTGTCCCGGTTACCTCTTGGCTAACATTCTCTTCAGAGCTGCAGTGAAACCAGGAACCACGTGGAGAAGGCACCCACACTGAAAGTGCCTGGAGGGAACATTGGGGCTTCTTCTCAGTGTCTCTGACATAGGGTTTCACTGTCCCGGGAAAGTCTCTGCTAACACCCTGCAGAGCGCTGTGCCCAATATACAGAAACGTCTTGCGGTATCTCCTACAGGGAAAGTGCCAGGAGGGAATTGTGGAGCTTGTTCTCAGTGTCTCTGAGAATTGCTCTGATTATCTGTGTGACCTCTTTGCTAAGACTCTCCAGAGAGCCGTCCTCAAAACAAACACACATCTTGACATATCTCCCACATTGATCGCAGTGTCTCCAGAAACGGCATTCAAGGAGCCAGGACCTTTTCTCCCTACACTCTCCATTGAGTTGTCCTCAAAACCAATATACATCCTGCTATATCTCCCACATGGAAAGTGCCAGGAGGGAGAAGTGGGGATTATGTTTAGACTTTCTCGGAACTGCTTCAAATCAACTAGATATCTTTGTGCTGTAACTCTCCCAACAGCCAAACGCAAAAGCAGCAAACATCTCGCTGTATGTCCCACATCCAAAGTGCCAAGAGAGAGCTTGCTCTCCCTGTCTTTGAGTACTGTTTTCACTGTCCCGGTTACCTCTTGGCTAACATTCTCTTCAGAGCTGCAGTGAAACCAGGAACCACGTGGAGAAGGCACCCACACTGAAAGTGCCTGGAGGGAACATTGGGGCTTCTTCTCAGTGTCTCTGACATAGGGTTTCACTGTCCCGGGAAAGTCTCTGCTAACACCGTGCAGAGCGCTGTGCCCACTATACAAAAACATCTTGCGGTATCTCCTACAGGGAAAGTGCCAGGAGGGAATTGTGGAGCTTGTTCTCAGTGTCTCTGAGAATTGCTCTGATTATCTGTGTGACCTCTTTGCTAAGACTCTCCAGAGAGCCGTCCTCAAAACCAACACACATCTTGACATATCTCCCACATTGATCGCAGTGTCTCCAGAAACGGCATTCAAGGAGCCAGGACCTTTTCTCCCTACACTGTCCATTGAGTTGTCCTCAAAACCAATATACATCCTGCTATATCTCCCACATGGAAAGTGCCAGGAGGGAGAAGTGGGGATTATGTTTAGACTTTCTCGGAACTGCTTCAAATCAACTAGATATCTTTGTGCTGTAACTCTCCCAACAGCCAAACGCAAAAGCAGCAAACATCTCGCTGTATGTCCCACACTGAAAGTGCCAAGAGAGAGCTTGCTCTCCCTGTCTTTGAGTACTGTTTTCACTGTCCCGGTTACCTCTTGGCTAACATTCTCTTCAGAGCTGCAGTGAAACCAGGAACCACGTGGAGAAGGCACCCACACTGAAAGTGCCTGGAGGGAACATTGGGGCTTCTTCTCAGTGTCTCTGACATAGGGTTTCACTGTCCCGGGAAAGTCTCTGCTAACACCGTGCAGAGCGCTGTGCGCAATATACAGAAACATCTTGCGGTATCTCCTACAGGGAAAGTGCCAGGAGGGAATTGTGGAGCTTGTTCTCAGTGTCTCTGAGAATTGCTCTGATTATCTGTGTGACCTCTTTGCTAAGACTCTCCAGAGAGCCGTCCTCAAAACCAACACACATCTTGACATATCTCCCACAGTGATCGCAGTGTCTCCAGAAACGGCATTCAAGGAGCCAGGACCTTTTCTCCCTACACTCTCCATTGAGTTGTCCTCAAAACCAATATACATCCTGCTATATCTCCCACATGGAAAGTGCCAGGAGGGAGAAGTGGGGATTATGTTTAGACTTTCTCGGAACTGCTTCAAATCAACTAGATATCTTTGTGCTGTAACTCTCCCAACAGCCAAACGCAAAAGCAGCAAACATCTCGCTGTATGTCCCACATTGAAAGTGCCAAGAGAGAGCTTGCTCTCCCTGTCTTTGAGTACTGTTTTCACTGTCCCGGTTACCTCTTGGCTAACATTCTCTTCAGAGCTGCAGTGAAACCAGGAACCACGTGGAGAAGGCACCCACACTGAAAGTGCCTGGAGGGAACATTGGGGCTTCTTCTCAGTGTCTCTGACATAGGGTTTCACTGTCCCGGGAAAGTCTCTGCTAACACCGTGCAGAGCGCTGTGCCCACTATACAGAAACGTCTTGCGGTATCTCCTACAGGGAAAGTGCCAGGAGGGAATTGTGGAGCTTGTTCTCAGTGTCTCTGAGAATTGCTCTGATTATCTGTGTGACCTCTTTGCTAAGACTCTCCAGAGAGCCGTCCTCAAAACCAACACACATCTTGACATATCTCCCACATTGATCGCAGTGTCTCCAGAAACGGCATTCAAGGAGCCAGGACCTTTTCTCCCTACACTCTCCATTGAGTTGTCCTCAAAACCAATATACATCCTGCTATATCTCCCACATGGAAAGTGCCAGGAGGGAGAAGTGGGGATTATGTTTAGACTTTCTCGGAACTGCTTCAAATCAACTAGATATCTTTGTGCTGTAAATCTCCCAACAGCCAAACGCAAAAGCAGCAAACATCTCGCTGTATGTCCCACATCCAAAGTGCCAAGAGAGAGCTTGCTCTCCCTGTCTTTGAGTACTGTTTTCACTGTCCCGGTTACCTCTTTGCTAACATTCTCTTCAGAGCCGCAGTGAAACCAGGAACCACGTGGAGAAGGCACCCACACTGAAAGTGCCTGGAGGGAACATTGGGGCTTCTTCTCAGTGTCTCTGACATAGGGTTTCACTGTCCCGGGAAAGTCTCTGCTAACACCCTGCAGAGCGCTGTGCCCAATATACAGAAACGTCTTGCGGTATCTCCTACAGGGAAAGTGCCAGGAGGGAATTGTCGAGCTTGTTCTCAGTGTCTCTGAGAATTGCTCTGATTATCTGTGTGACCTCTTTGCTAAGACTCTCCAGAGAGCCGTCCTCAAAACAAACACACATCTTGACATATCTCCCACAGTGATCGCAGTGTCTCCAGAAACGACATTCAAGGAGCCAGGACCTTTTCTCCCTACACTCTCCATTGAGTTGTCCTCAAAACCAATATACATCCTGCTATATCTCCCACATGGAAAGTGCCAGGAGGGAGAAGTGGGGATTATGTTTAGACTTTCTCGGAACTGCTTCAAATCAACTAGATATCTTGTGCTGTAAATCTCCCAACAGCCAAACGCAAAAGCAGCAAACATCTCGCTGTATGTCCCACATCCAAAGTGCCAAGAGAGAGCTTGCTCTCCCTGTCTTTGAGTACTGTTTTCACTGTCCCGGTTACCTCTTGGCTAACATTCTCTTCAGAGCTGCAGTGAAACCAGGAACCACGTGGAGAAGGCACCCACACTGAAAGTGCCTGGAGGGAACATTGGGGCTTCTTCTCAGTGTCTCTGACATAGGGTTTCACTGTCCCGGGAAAGTCTCTGCTAACACCCTGCAGAGCGCTGTGCCCAATATACAGAAACGTCTTGCGGTATCTCCTACAGGGAAAGTGCCAGGAGGGAATTGTCGAGCTTGTTCTCAGTGTCTCTGAGAATTGCTCTGATTATCTGTGTGACCTCTTTGCTAAGACTCTCCAGAGAGCCGTCCTCAAAACAAACACACATCTTGACATATCTCCCACAGTGATCGCAGTGTCTCCAGAAACGGCATTCAAGGAGCCAGGACCTTTTCTCCCTACACTCTCCATTGAGTTGTCCTCAAAACCAATATACATCCTGCTATATCTCCCACATGGAAAGTGCCAGGAGGGAGAAGTGGGGATTATGTTTAGACTTTCTCGGAACTGCTTCAAATCAACTAGATATCTTTGTGCTGTAAATCTCCCAACAGCCAAACGCAAAAGCAGCAAACATCTCGCTGTATGTCCCACATCCAAAGTGCCAAGAGAGAGCTTGCTCTCCCTGTCTTTGAGTACTGTTTTCACTGTCCCGGTTACCTCTTGGCTAACATTCTCTTCAGAGCTGCAGTGAAACCAGGAACCACGTGGAGAAGGCACCCACACTGAAAGTGCCTGGAGGGAACATTGGGGCTTCTTCTCAGTGTCTCTGACATAGGGTTTCACTGTCCCGGGAAACTCTCTGCTAACACCCTGCAGAGCGCTGTGCCCAATATACAGAAACGTCTTGCGGTATCTCCTACAGGGAAAGTGCCAGGAGGGAATTGTGGAGCTTGTTCTCAGTGTCTCTGAGAATTGCTCTGATTATCTGTGTGACCTCTTTGCTAAGACTCTCCAGAGAGCCGTCCTCAAAACAAACACACATCTTGACATATCTCCCACATTGATCGCAGTGTCTCCAGGAACGGCATTCAAGGAGCCAGGACCTTTTCTCCCTACACTCTCCATTGAGTTGTCCTCAAAACCAATATACATCCTGCTATATCTCCCACATGGAAAGTGCCAGGAGGGAGAAGTGGGGATTATGTTTAGACTTTCTCGGAACTGCTTCAAATCAACTAGATATCTTTGTGCTGTAAATCTCCCAACAGCCAAACGCAAAAGCAGCAAACATCTCGCTGTATGTCCCACATCCAAAGTGCCAAGAGAGAGCTTGCTCTCCCTGTCTTTGAGTACTGTTTTCACTGTCCCGGTTACCTCTTGGCTAACATTCTCTTCAGAGCTGCAGTGAAACCAGGAACCACGTGGAGAAGGCACCCACACTGAAAGTGCCTGGAGGGAACATTGGGGCTTCTTCTCAGTGTCTCTGACATAGGGTTTCACTGTCCCGGGAAAGTCTCTGCTAACACCCTGCAGAGCGCTGTGCCCAATGTACAGAAACGTCTTGCGGTATCTCCTACAGGGAAAGTGCCAGGAGGGAATTGTCGAGCTTGTTCTCAGTGTCTCTGAGAATTGCTCTGATTATCTGTGTGACCTCTTTGCTAAGACTCTCCAGAGAGCCGTCCTCAAAACAAACACACATCTTGACATATCTCCCACATTGATCGCAGTGTCTCCAGAAACGGCATTCAAGGAGCCAGGACCTTTTCTCCCTACACTCTCCATTGAGTTGTCCTCAAAACCAATATACATCCTGCTATATCTCCCACATGGAAAGTGCCAGGAGGGAGAAGTGGGGATTATGTTTAGACTTTCTCGGAACTGCTTCAAATCAACTAGATATCTTTGTGCTGTAAATCTCCCAACAGCCAAACGCAAAAGCAGCAAACATCTCGCTGTATGTCCCACATCCAAAGTGCCAAGAGAGAGCTTGCTCTCCCTGTCTTTGAGTACTGTTTTCACTGTCCCGGTTACCTCTTGGCTAACATTCTCTTCAGAGCTGCAGTGAAACCAGGAACCACGTGGAGAAGGCACCCACACTGAAAGTGCCTGGAGGGAACATTGGGGCTTCTTCTCAGTGTCTCTGACATAGGGTTTCACTGTCCCGGGAAACTCTCTGCTAACACCCTGCAGAGCGCTGTGCCCAATATATAGAAACGTCTTGCGGTATCTCCTACAGGGAAAGTGCCAGGAGGGAATTGTCGAGCTTGTTCTCAGTGTCTCTGAGAATTGCTCTGATTATCTGTGTGACCTCTTTGCTAAGACTCTCCAGAGAGCCGTCCTCAAAACAAACACACATCTTGACATATCTCCCACAGTGATCGCAGTGTCTCCAGAAACGGCATTCAAGGAGCCAGGACCTTTTCTCCCTACACTCTCCATTGAGTTGTCCTCAAAACCAATATACATCCTGCTATATCTCCCACATGGAAAGTGCCAGGAGGGAGAAGTGGGGATTATGTTTAGACTTTCTCGGAACTGCTTCAAATCAACTAGATATCTTGTGCTGTAAATCTCCCAACAGCCAAACGCAAAAGCAGCAAACATCTCGCTGTATGTCCCACATCCAAAGTGCCAAGAGAGAGCTTGCTCTCCCTGTCTTTGAGTACTGTTTTCACTGTCCCGGTTACCTCTTGGCTAACATTCTCTTCAGAGCTGCAGTGAAACCAGGAACCACGTGGAGAAGGCACCCACACTGAAAGTGCCTGGAGGGAACATTGGGGCTTCTTCTCAGTGTCTCTGACACAGGGTTTCACTGTCCCGGGAAAGTCTCTGCTAACACCCTGCAGAGCGCTGTGCCCACTATACAGAAACGTCTTGCGGTATCTCCTACAGGGAAAGTGCCAGGAGGGAATTGTCGAGCTTGTTCTCAGTGTCTCTGAGAATTGCTCTGATTATCTGTGTGACCTCTTTGCTAAGACTCTCCAGAGAGCCGTCCTCAAAACCAACACACATCTTGACATATCTCCCACATTGATCGCAGTGTCTCCAGAAACGGCATTCAAGGAGCCAGGACCTTTTCTCCCTACACTCTCCATTGAGTTGTCCTCAAAACCAATATACATCCTGCTATATCTCCCACATGGAAAGTGCCAGGAGGGAGAAGTGGGGATTATGTTTAGACTTTCTCGGAACTGCTTCAAATCAACTAGATATCTTTGTGCTGTAAATCTCCCAACAGCCAAACGCAAAAGCAGCAAACATCTCGCTGTATGTCCCACATCCAAAGTGCCAAGAGAGAGCTTGCTCTCCCTGTCTTTGAGTACTGTTTTCACTGTCCCGGTTACCTCTTGGCTAACATTCTCTTCAGAGCTGCAGTGAAACCAGGAACCACGTGGAGAAGGCACCCACACTGAAAGTGCCTGGAGGGAACATTGGGGCTTCTTCTCAGTGTCTCTGACATAGGGTTTCACTGTCCCGGGAAAGTCTCTGCTAACACCCTGCAGAGCGCTGTGCCCAATCTACAGAAACGTCTTGCGGTATCTCCTACAGGGAAAGTGCCAGGAGGGAATTGTGGAGCTTGTTCTCAGTGTCTCTGAGAATTGCTCTGATTATCTGTGTGACCTCTTTGCTAAGACTCTCCAGAGAGCCGTCCTCAAAACCAACACACATCTTGACATATCTCCCACATTGATCGCAGTGTCTCCAGAAACGGCATTCAAGGAGCCAGGACCTTTTCTCCCTACACTCTCCATTGAGTTGTCCTCAAAACCAATATACATCCTGCTATATCTCCCACATGGAAAGTGCCAGGAGGGAGAAGTGGCGATTATGTTTAGACTTTCTCGGAACTGCTTCAAATCAACTAGATATCTTTGTGCTGTAAATCTCCCAACAGCCAAATGCAAAAGCAGCAAACATCTCGCTGTATGTCCCACATCCAAAGTGCCAAGAGAGAGCTTGCTCTCCCTGTCTTTGAGTACTGTTTTCACTGTCCCGGTTACCTCTTGGCTAACATTCTCTTCAGAGCTGCAGTGAAACCAGGAACCACGTGGAGAAGGCACCCACACTGAAAGTGCCTGGAGGGAACATTGGGGCTTCTTCTCAGTGTCTCTGACATAGGGTTTCACTGTCCCGGGAAAGTCTCTGCTAACACCCTGCAGAGCGCTGTGCCCAATATACAGAAACGTCTTGCGGTATCTCCTACAGGGAAAGTGCCAGGAGGGAATTGTGGAGCTTGTTCTCAGTGTCTCTGAGAATTGCTCTGATTATCTGTGTGACCTCTTTGCTAAGACTCTCCAGAGAGCCGTCCTCAAAACAAACACACATCTTGACATATCTCCCACATTGATCGCAGTGTCTCCAGAAACGGCATTCAAGGAGCCAGGACCTTTTCTCCCTACACTCTCCATTGAGTTGTCCTCAAAACCAATATACATCCTGCTATATCTCCCACATGGAAAGTGCCAGGAGGGAGAAGTGGGGATTATGTTTAGACTTTCTCGGAACTGCTTCAAATCAACTAGATATCTTTGTGCTGTAAATCTCCCAACAGCCAAACGCAAAAGCAGCAAACATCTCGCTGTATGTCCCACATCCAAAGTGCCAAGAGAGAGCTTGCTCTCCCTGTCTTTGAGTACTGTTTTCACTGTCCCGGTTACCTCTTGGCTAACATTCTCTTCAGAGCTGCAGTGAAACCAGGAACCACGTGGAGAAGGCACCCACACTGAAAGTGCCTGGAGGGAACATTGGGGCTTCTTCTCAGTGTCTCTGACATAGGGTTTCACTGTCCCGGGAAAGTCTCTGCTAACACCCTGCAGAGCGCTGTGCCCACTATACAGAAACGTCTTGCGGTATCTCCTACAGGGAAAGTGCCAGGAGGGAATTGTCGAGCTTGTTCTCAGTGTCTCTGAGAATTGCTCTGATTATCCCTGTGACCTCTTTGCTAAGACTCTCCAGAGAGCCGTCCTCAAAACAAACACACATCTTGACATATCTCCCACATTGATCGCAGTGTCTCCAGAAACGGCATTCAAGGAGCCAGGACCTTTTCTCCCTACACTCTCCATTGAGTTGTCCTCAAAACCAATATACATCCTGTTATATCTCCCACATGGAAAGTGCCAGGAGGGAGAAGTGGGGATTATGTTTAGACTTTCTCGGAACTGCTTCAAATCAACTAGATATCTTTGTGCTGTAAATCTCCCAAGAGCCAAAAGAAAAGTAGCAAATATCTCGCTGTATGTCCCACATCCAAAGTGCCAAGAGAGAGCTTGCTCTCCCTGTCTTTGAGTACTGTTTTCACTGTCCCGGTTACCTCTTGGCTAACATTCTCTTCAGAGCTGCAGTGAAACCAGGAACCACGTGGAGAAGGCACCCACACTGAAAGTGCCTGGAGGGAACATTGGGGCTTCTTCTCAGTGTCTCTGACATAGGGTTTCACTGTCCCGGGAAAGTCTCTGCTAACACCCTGCAGAGCGCTGTGCCCAATATACAGAAACGTCTTGCGGTATCTCCTACAGGGAAAGTGCCAGGAGGGAATTGTGGAGCTTGTTCTCAGTGTCTCTGGGAATTGCTCTGATTATCTGTGTGACCTCTTTGCTAAGACTCTCCAGAGAGCCGTCCTCAAAACAAACACACATCTTGACATATCTCCCACATTGATCGCAGTGTCTCCAGAAACGGCATTCAAGGAGCCAGGACCTTTTCTCCCTACACTCTCCATTGAGTTGTCCTCAAAACCAATATACATCCTGCTATATCTCCCACATGGAAAGTGCCAGGAGGGAGAAGTGGGGATTATGTTTAGACTTTCTCGGAACTGCTTCAAATCAACTAGATATCTTTGTGCTGTAAATCTCCCAACAGCCAAACGCAAAAGCAGCAAACATCTCGCTGTATGTCCCACATCCAAAGTGCCAAGAGAGAGCTTGCTCTCCCTGTCTTTGAGTACTGTTTTCACTGTCCCGGTTACCTCTTGGCTAACATTCTCTTCAGAGCTGCAGTGAAACCAGGAACCACGTGGAGAAGGCACCCACACTGAAAGTGCCTGGAGGGAACATTGGGGCTTCTTCTCAGTGTCTCTGACATAGGGTTTCACTGTCCCGGGAAAGTCTCTGCTAACACCCTGCAGAGCGCTGTGCCCAATATACAGAAACGTCTTGCGGTATCTCCTACAGGGAAAGTGCCAGGAGGGAATTGTGGAGCTTGTTCTCAGTGTCTCTGAGAATTGCTCTGATTATCTGTGTGACCTCTTTGCTAAGACTCTCCAGAGAGCCGTCCTCAAAACAAACACACATCTTGACATATCTCCCACAGTGATCGCAGTGTCTCCAGAAACGGCATTCAAGGAGCCAGGACCTTTTCTCCCTACACTCTCCATTGAGTTGTCCTCAAAACCAATATACATCCTGCTATATCTCCCACATGGAAAGTGCCAGGAGGGAGAAGTGGGGATTATGTTTAGACTTTCTCGGAACTGCTTCAAATCAACTAGATATCTTTGTGCTGTAAATCTCCCAACAGCCAAACGCAAAAGCAGCAAACATCTCGCTGTATGTCCCACATCCAAAGTGCCAAGAGAGAGCTTGCTCTCCCTGTCTTTGAGTACTGTTTTCACTGTCCCGGTTACCTCTTGGCTAACATTCTCTTCAGAGCTGCAGTGAAACCAGGAACCACGTGGAGAAGGCACCCACACTGAAAGTGCCTGGAGGGAACATTGGGGCTTCTTCTCAGTGTCTCTGACATAGGGTTTCACTGTCCCGGGAAACTCTCTGCTAACACCCTGCAGAGCGCTGTGCCCAATCTACAGAAACGTCTTGCGGTATCTCCTACAGGGAAAGTGCCAGGAGGGAATTGTCGAGCTTGTTCTCAGTGTCTCTGAGAATTGCTCTGATTATCCCTGTGACCTCTTTGCTAAGACTCTCCAGAGAGCCGTCCTCAAAACCAACACACATCTTGACATATCTCCCACATTGATCGCAGTGTCTCCAGAAACGGCATTCAAGGAGCCAGGACCTTTTCTCCCTACACTCTCCATTGAGTTGTCCTCAAAACCAATATACATCCTGTTATATCTCCCACATGGAAAGTGCCAGGAGGGAGAAGTGGGGATTATGTTTAGACTTTCTCGGAACTGCTTCAAATCAACTAGATATCTTTGTGCTGTAAATCTCCCAAGAGCCAAACGAAAAGTAGCAAATATCTCGCTGTATGTCCCACATCCAAAGTGCCAAGAGAGAGCTTGCTCTCCCTGTCTTTGAGTACTGTTTTCACTGTCCCGGTTACCTCTTGGCTAACATTCTCTTCAGAGCTGCAGTGAAACCAGGAACCACGTGGAGAAGGCACCCACACTGAAAGTGCCTGGAGGGAACATTGGGGCTTCTTCTCAGTGTCTCTGACATAGGGTTTCACTGTCCCGGGAAAGTCTCTGCTAACACCCTGCAGAGCGCTGTGCCCAATATACAGAAACGTCTTGCGGTATCTCCTACAGAGAAAGTGCCAGGAGGGAATTGTCGAGCTTGTTCTCAGTGTCTCTGGGAATTGCTCTGATTATCTGTGTGACCTCTTTGCTAAGACTCTCCAGAGAGCCGTCCTCAAAACAAACACACATCTTGACATATCTCCCACATTGATCGCAGTGTCTCCAGAAACGGCATTCAAGGAGCCAGGACCTTTTCTCCCTACACTCTCCATTGAGTTGTCCTCAAAACCAATATACATCCTGCTATATCTCCCACATGGAAAGTGCCAGGAGGGAGAAGTGGGGATTATGTTTAGACTTTCTCGGAACTGCTTCAAATCAACTAGATATCTTTGTGCTGTAAATCTCCCAACAGCCAAACGCAAAAGCAGCAAACATCTCGCTGTATGTCCCACATCCAAAGTGCCAAGAGAGAGCTTGCTCTCCCTGTCTTTGAGTACTGTTTTCACTGTCCCGGTTACCTCTTGGCTAACATTCTCTTCAGAGCTGCAGTGAAACCAGGAAGCACGTGGAGAAGGCACCCACACTGAAAGTGCCTGGAGGGAACATTGGGGCTTCTTCTCAGTGTCTCCTACACAGGGTTTCACTGTCCCGGGAAAGTCTCTGCTAACACCCTGCAGAGCGCTGTGCCCAATATACAGAAACGTCTTGCGGTATCTCCTACAGGGAAAGTGCCAGGAGGGAATTGTGGAGCTTGTTCTCAGTGTCTCTGAGAATTGCTCTGATTATCTGTGTGACCTCTTTGCTAAGACTCTCCAGAGAGCCGTCCTCAAAACAAACACACATCTTGACATATCTCCCACATTGATCGCAGTGTCTCCAGGAACGGCATTCAAGGAGCCAGGACCTTTTCTCCCTACACTCTCCATTGAGTTGTCCTCAAAACCAATATACATCCTGCTATATCTCCCACATGGAAAGTGCCAGGAGGGAGAAGTGGGGATTATGTTTAGACTTTCTCGGAACTGCTTCAAATCAACTAGATATCTTTGTGCTGTAAATCTCCCAACAGCCAAACGCAAAAGCAGCAAACATCTCGCTGCATGTCCCACATCCAAAGTGCCAAGAGAGAGCTTGCTCTCCCTGTCTTTGAGTAGTGTTTTCACTGTCCCGGTTACCTCTTGGCTAACATTCTCTTCAGAGCTGCAGTGAAACCAGGAACCACGTGGAGAAGGCACCCACACTGAAAGTGCCTGGAGGGAACATTGGGGCTTCTTCTCAGTGTCTCTGACATAGGGTTTCACTGTCCCGGGAAAGTCTCTGCTAACACCCTGCAGAGCGCTGTGCCCACTATACAGAAACGTCTTGCGGTATCTCCTACAGGGAAAGTGCCAGGAGGGAATTGTGGAGCTTGTTCTCAGTGTCTCTGAGAATTGCTCTGATTATCTGTGTGACCTCTTTGCTAAGACTCTCCAGAGAGCCGTCCTCAAAACAAACACACATCTTGACATATCTCCCACATTGATCGCAGTGTCTCCAGAAACGGCATTCAAGGAGCCAGGACCTTTTCTCCCTACACTCTCCATTGAGTTGTCCTCAAAACCAATATACATACTGCTATATCTCCCACATGGAAAGTGCCAGGAGGGAGAAGTGGCGATTATGTTTAGACTTTCTCGGAACTGCTTCAAATCAACTAGATATCTTTGTGCTGTAAATCTCCCAACAGCCAAATGCAAAAGCAGCAAACATCTCGCTGTATGTCCCACATCCAAAGTGCCAAGAGAGAGCTTGCTCTCCCTGTCTTTGAGTACTGTTTTCACTGTCCCGGTTACCTCTTGGCTAACATTCTCTTCAGAGCCGCAGTGAAACCAGGAAGCACGTGGAGAAGGCACCCACACTGAAAGTGCCTGGAGGGAACATTGGGGCTTCTTCTCAGTGTCTCTGACATAGGGTTTCACTGTCCCGGGAAAGTCTCTGCTAACACCCTGCAGAGCGCTGTGCCCACTATACAGAAACGTCTTGCGGTATCTCCTACAGGGAAAGTGCCAGGAGGGAATTGTCGAGCTTGTTCTCAGTGTCTCTGAGAATTGCTCTGATTATCTGTGTGACCTCTTTGCTAAGACTCTCCAGAGAGCCGTCCTCAAAACCAACACACATCTTGACATATCTCCCGCATTGATCGCAGTGTCTCCAGAAACGGCATTCAAGGAGCCAGGACCTTTTCTCCCTACACTCTCCATTGAGTTGTCCTCAAAACAAATATACATCCTGCTATATCTCCCACATGGAAAGTGCCAGGAGGGAGAAGTGGGGATTATGTTTAGACTTTCTCGGAACTGCTTCAAATCAACTAGATATCTTTGTGCTGTAAATCTCCCAACAGCCAAACGCAAAAGCAGCAAACATCTCGCTGTATGTCCCACATCCAAAGTGCCAAGAGAGAGCTTGCTCTCCCTGTCTTTGAGTAGTGTTTTCACTGTCCCGGTTACCTCTTGGCTAACATTCTCTTCAGAGCTGCAGTGAAACCAGGAACCACGTGGAGAAGGCACCCACACTGAAAGTGCCTGGAGGGAACATTGGGGCTTCTTCTCAGTGTCTCTGACATAGGGTTTCACTGTCCCGGGAAAGTCTCTGCTAACACCCTGCAGAGCGCTGTGCCCACTATACAGAAACGTCTTGCGGTATCTCCTACAGGGAAAGTGCCAGGAGGGAATTGTCGAGCTTGTTCTCAGTGTCTCTGAGAATTGCTCTGATTATCCCTGTGACCTCTTTGCTAAGACTCTCCAGAGAGCCGTCCTCAAAACAAACACACATCTTGACATATCTCCCACAGTGATCGCAGTGTCTCCAGAAACGGCATTCAAGGAGCCAGGACCTTTTCTCCCTACACTCTCCATTGAGTTGTCCTCAAAACCAATATACATCCTGTTATATCTCCCACATGGAAAGTGCCAGGAGGGAGAAGTGGGGATTATGTTTAGACTTTCTCGGAACTGCTTCAAATCAACTAGATATCTTTGTGCTGTAAATCTCCCAAGAGCCAAAAGAAAAGTAGCAAATATCTCGCTGTATGTCCCACATCCAAAGTGCCAAGAGAGAGCTTGCTCTCCCTGTCTTTGAGTACTGTTTTCACTGTCCCGGTTACCTCTTGGCTAACATTCTCTTCAGAGCTGCAGTGAAACCAGGAACCACGTGGAGAAGGCACCCACACTGAAAGTGCCTGGAGGGAACATTGGGGCTTCTTCTCAGTGTCTCTGACATAGGGTTTCACTGTCCCGGGAAAGTCTCTGCTAACACCCTGCAGAGCGCTGTGCCCAATATACAGAAACGTCTTGCGGTATCTCCTACAGGGAAAGTGCCAGGAGGGAATTGTGGAGCTTGTTCTCAGTGTCTCTGGGAATTGCTCTGATTATCTGTGTGACCTCTTTGCTAAGACTCTCCAGAGAGCCGTCCTCAAAACAAACACACATCTTGACATATCTCCCACATTGATCGCAGTGTCTCCAGAAACGGCATTCAAGGAGCCAGGACCTTTTCTCCCTACACTCTCCATTGAGTTGTCCTCAAAACCAATATACATCCTGCTATATCTCCCACATGGAAAGTGCCAGGAGGGAGAAGTGGGGATTATGTTTAGACTTTCTCGGAACTGCTTCAAATCAACTAGATATCTTTGTGCTGTAAATCTCCCAACAGCCAAACGCAAAAGCAGCAAACATCTCGCTGTATGTCCCACATCCAAAGTGCCAAGAGAGAGCTTGCTCTCCCTGTCTTTGAGTACTGTTTTCACTGTCCCGGTTACCTCTTGGCTAACATTCTCTTCAGAGCTGCAGTGAAACCAGGAAGCACGTGGAGAAGGCACCCACACTGAAAGTGCCTGGAGGGAACATTGGGGCTTCTTCTCAGTGTCTCTGACATAGGGTTTCACTGTCCCGGGAAAGTCTCTGCTAACACCCTGCAGAGCGCTGTGCCCAATGTACAGAAACGTCTTGCGGTATCTCCTACAGGGAAAGTGCCAGGAGGGAATTGTGGAGCTTGTTCTCAGTGTCTCTGGGAATTGCTCTGATTATCTGTGTGACCTCTTTGCTAAGACTCTCCAGAGAGCCATCCTCAAAACAAACACACATCTTGACATATCTCCCACATTGATCGCAGTGTCTCCAGAAACGGCATTCAAGGAGCCAGGACCTTTTCTCCCTACACTCTCCATTGAGTTGTCCTCAAAACCAATATACATCCTGCTATATCTCCCACATGGAAAGTGCCAGGAGGGAAAAGTGGGGATTATGTTTAGACTTTCTCGGAACTGCTTCAAATCAACTAGATATCTTTGTGCTGTAAATCTCCCAACAGCCAAACGCAAAAGCAGCAAACATCTCGCTGTATGTCCCACATCCAAAGTGCCAAGAGAGAGCTTGCTCTCCCTGTCTTTGAGTACTGTTTTCACTGTCCCGGTTACCTCTTGGCTAACATTCTCTTCAGAGCTGCAGTGAAACCAGGAACCACGTGGAGAAGGCACCCACACTGAAAGTGCCTGGAGGGAACGTTGGGGCTTCTTCTCAGTGTCTCTGACATAGGGTTTCACTGTCCCGGGAAACTCTCTGCTAACACCCTGCAGAGCGCTGTGCCCAATCTACAGGAACGTCTTGCGGTATCTCCTACAGGGAAAGTGCCAGGAGGGAATTGTCGAGCTTGTTCTCAGTGTCTCTGAGAATTGCTCTGATTATCCCTGTGACCTCTTTGCTAAGACTCTCCAGAGAGCCGTCCTCAAAACAAACACACATCTTGACATATCTCCCACATTGATCGCAGTGTCTCCAGAAACGGCATTCAAGGAGCCAGGACCTTTTCTCCCTACACTCTCCATTGAGTTGTCCTCAAAACCAATATACATCCTGCTATATCTCCCACATGGAAAGTGCCAGGAGGGAGAAGTGGGGATTATGTTTAGACTTTCTCGGAACTGCTTCAAATCAACTAGATATCTTTGTGCTGTAAATCTCCCAACAGCCAAACGCAAAAGCAGCAAACATCTCGCTGTATGCCCCACATCCAAAGTGCCAAGAGAGAGCTTGCTCTCCCTGTCTTTGAGTACTGTTTTCACTGTCCCGGTTACCTCTTGGCTAACATTCTCTTCAGAGCTGCAGTGAAACCAGGAACCACGTGGAGAAGGCACCCACACTGAAAGTGCCTGGAGGGAACATTGGGGCTTCTTCTCAGTGTCTCTGACATAGGGTTTCACTGTCCCGGGAAAGTCTCTGCTAACACCCTGCAGAGCGCTGTGCCCAATATACAGAAACGTCTTGCGGTATCTCCTACAGGGAAAGTGCCAGGAGGGAATTGTCGAGCTTGTTCTCAGTGTCTCTGAGAATTGCTCTGATTATCCCTGTGACCTCTTTGCTAAGACTCTCCAGAGAGCCGTCCTCAAAACAAACACACATCTTGACATATCTCCCACATTGATCGCAGTGTCTCCAGAAACGGCATTCAAGGAGCCAGGACCTTTTCTCCCTACACTCTCCATTGAGTTGTCCTCAAAACCAATATACATCCTGCTATATCTCCCACATGGAAAGTGCCAGGAGGGAGAAGTGGGGATTATGTTTAGACTTTCTCGGAACTGCTTCAAATCAACTAGATATCTTTGTGCTGTAAATCTCCCAACAGCCAAACGCAAAAGCAGCAAACATCTCGCTGTATGTCCCACATCCAAAGTGCCAAGAGAGAGCTTGCTCTCCCTGTCTTTGAGTACTGTTTTCACTGTCCCGGTTACCTCTTGGCTAACATTCTCTTCAGAGCTGCAGTGAAACCAGGAACCACGTGGAGAAGGCACCCACACTGAAAGTGCCTGGAGGGAACATTGGGGCTTCTTCTCAGTGTCTCTGACATAGGGTTTCACTGTCCCGGGAAAGTCTCTGCTAACACCCTGCAGAGCGCTGTGCCCACTATACAGAAACGTCTTGCGGTATCTCCTACAGGGAAAGTGCCAGGAGGGAATTGTCGAGCTTGTTCTCAGTGTCTCTGAGAATTGCTCTGATTATCTGTGTGACCTCTTTGCTAAGACTCTCCAGAGAGCCGTCCTCAAAACCAACACACATCTTGACATATCTCCCACATTGATCGCAGTGTCTCCAGAAACGGCATTCAAGGAGCCAGGACCTTTTCTCCCTACACTCTCCATTGAGTTGTCCTCAAAACAAATATACATCCTGCTATATCTCCCACATGGAAAGTGCCAGGAGGGAGAAGTGGGGATTATGTTTAGACTTTCTCGGAACTGCTTCAAATCAACTAGATATCTTTGTGCTGTAAATCTCCCAACAGCCAAACGCAAAAGCAGCAAACATCTCGCTGTATGTCCCACATCCAAAGTGCCAAGAGAGAGCTTGCTCTCCCTGTCTTTGAGTACTGTTTTCACTGTCCCGGTTACCTCTTGGCTAACATTCTCTTCAGAGCTGCAGTGAAACCAGGAACCACGTGGAGAAGGCACCCACACTGAAAGTGCCTGGAGGGAACGTTGGGGCTTCTTCTCAGTGTCTCTGACATAGGGTTTCACTGTCCCGGGAAACTCTCTGCTAACACCCTGCAGAGCGCTGTGCCCAATCTACAGGAACGTCTTGCGGTATCTCCTACAGGGAAAGTGCCAGGAGGGAATTGTCGAGCTTGTTCTCAGTGTCTCTGAGAATTGCTCTGATTATCCCTGTGACCTCTTTGCTAAGACTCTCCAGAGAGCCGTCCTCAAAACAAACACACATCTTGACATATCTCCCACATTGATCGCAGTGTCTCCAGAAACGGCATTCAAGGAGCCAGGACCTTTTCTCCCTACACTCTCCATTGAGTTGTCCTCAAAACCAATATACATCCTGCTATATCTCCCACATGGAAAGTGCCAGGAGGGAGAAGTGGGGATTATGTTTAGACTTTCTCGGAACTGCTTCAAATCAACTAGATATCTTTGTGCTGTAAATCTCCCAACAGCCAAACGCAAAAGCAGCAAACATCTCGCTGTATGCCCCACATCCAAAGTGCCAAGAGAGAGCTTGCTCTCCCTGTCTTTGAGTACTGTTTTCACTGTCCCGGTTACCTCTTGGCTAACATTCTCTTCAGAGCTGCAGTGAAACCAGGAACCACGTGGAGAAGGCACCCACACTGAAAGTGCCTGGAGGGAACATTGGGGCTTCTTCTCAGTGTCTCTGACATAGGGTTTCACTGTCCCGGGAAAGTCTCTGCTAACACCCTGCAGAGCGCTGTGCCCAATATACAGAAACGTCTTGCGGTATCTCCTACAGGGAAAGTGCCAGGAGGGAATTGTCGAGCTTGTTCTCAGTGTCTCTGAGAATTGCTCTGATTATCCCTGTGACCTCTTTGCTAAGACTCTCCAGAGAGCCGTCCTCAAAACAAACACACATCTTGACATATCTCCCACATTGATCGCAGTGTCTCCAGAAACGGCATTCAAGGAGCCAGGACCTTTTCTCCCTACACTCTCCATTGAGTTGTCCTCAAAACCAATATACATCCTGCTATATCTCCCACATGGAAAGTGCCAGGAGGGAGAAGTGGGGATTATGTTTAGACTTTCTCGGAACTGCTTCAAATCAACTAGATATCTTTGTGCTGTAAATCTCCCAACAGCCAAACGCAAAAGCAGCAAACATCTCGCTGTATGCCCCACATCCAAAGTGCCAAGAGAGAGCTTGCTCTCCCTGTCTTTGAGTACTGTTTTCACTGTCCCGGTTACCTCTTGGCTAACATTCTCTTCAGAGCTGCAGTGAAACCAGGAACCACGTGGAGAAGGCACCCACACTGAAAGTGCCTGGAGGGAACATTGGGGCTTCTTCTCAGTGTCTCTGACATAGGGTTTCACTGTCCCGGGAAAGTCTCTGCTAACACCCTGCAGAGCGCTGTGCCCACTATACAGAAACGTCTTGCGGTATCTCCTACAGGGAAAGTGCCAGGAGGGAATTGTCGAGCTTGTTCTCAGTGTCTCTGAGAATTGCTCTGATTATCTGTGTGACCTCTTTGCTAAGACTCTCCAGAGAGCCGTCCTCAAAACCAACACACATCTTGACATATCTCCCACATTGATCGCAGTGTCTCCAGAAACGGCATTCAAGGAGCCAGGACCTTTTCTCCCTACACTCTCCATTGAGTTGTCCTCAAAACAAATATACATCCTGCTATATCTCCCACATGGAAAGTGCCAGGAGGGAGAAGTGGGGATTATGTTTAGACTTTCTCGGAACTGCTTCAAATCAACTAGATATCTTTGTGCTGTAAATCTCCCAACAGCCAAACGCAAAAGCAGCAAACATCTCGCTGTATGTCCCACATCCAAAGTGCCAAGAGAGAGCTTGCTCTCCCTGTCTTTGAGTACTGTTTTCACTGTCCCGGTTACCTCTTGGCTAACATTCTCTTCAGAGCTGCAGTGAAACCAGGAACCACGTGGAGAAGGCACCCACACTGAAAGTGCCTGGAGGGAACATTGGGGCTTCTTCTCAGTGTCTCTGACATAGGGTTTCACTGTCCCGGGAAAGTCTCTGCTAACACCCTGCAGAGCGCTGTGCCCAATATACAGAAACGTCTTGCGGTATCTCCTACAGGGAAAGTGCCAGGAGGGAATTGTGGAGCTTGTTCTCAGTGTCTCTGAGAATTGCTCTGATTATCTGTGTGACCTCTTTGCTAAGACTCTCCAGAGAGCCGTCCTCAAAACAAACACACATCTTGACATATCTCCCACATTGATCGCAGTGTCTCCAGAAACGGCATTCAAGGAGCCAGGACCTTTTCTCCCTACACTCTCCATTGAGTTGTCCTCAAAACCAATATACATCCTGCTATATCTCCCACATGGAAAGTGCCAGGAGGGAGAAGTGGGGATTATGTTTAGACTTTCTCGGAACTGCTTCAAATCAACTAGATATCTTTGTGCTGTAAATCTCCCAACAGCCAAACGCAAAAGCAGCAAACATCTCGCTGTATGTCCCACATCCAAAGTGCCAAGAGAGAGCTTGCTCTCCCTGTCTTTGAGTACTGTTTTCACTGTCCCGGTTACCTCTTGGCTAACATTCTCTTCAGAGCTGCAGTGAAACCAGGAACCACGTGGAGAAGGCACCCACACTGAAAGTGCCTGGAGGGAACATTGGGGCTTCTTCTCAGTGTCTCTGACATAGGGTTTCACTGTCCCGGGAAAGTCTCTGCTAACACCCTGCAGAGCGCTGTGCCCAATATACAGAAACGTCTTGCGGTATCTCCTACAGGGAAAGTGCCAGGAGGGAATTGTCGAGCTTGTTCTCAGTGTCTCTGAGAATTGCTCTGATTATCCGTGTGACCTCTTTGCTAAGACTCTCCAGAGAGCCGTCCTCAAAACAAACACACATCTTGACATATCTCCCACATTGATCGCAGTGTCTCCAGAAACGGCATTCAAGGAGCCAGGACCTTTTCTCCCTACACTCTCCATTGAGTTGTCCTCAAAACCAATATACATCCTGTTATATCTCCCACATGGAAAGTGCCAGGAGGGAGAAGTGGGGATTATGTTTAGACTTTCTCGGAACTGCTTCAAATCAACTAGATATCTTTGTGCTGTAAATCTCCCAAGAGCCAAACGAAAAGTAGCAAATATCTCGCTGTATGTCCCACATCCAAAGTGCCAAGAGAGAGCTTGCTCTCCCTGTCTTTGAGTACTGTTTTCACTGTCCCGGTTACCTCTTGGCTAACATTCTCTTCAGAGCTGCAGTGAAACCAGGAACCACGTGGAGAAGGCACCCACACTGAAAGTGCCTGGAGGGAACGTTGGGGCTTCTTCTCAGTGTCTCTGACATAGGGTTTCACTGTCCCGGGAAACTCTCTGCTAACACCCTGCAGAGCGCTGTGCCCAATCTACAGGAACGTCTTGCGGTATCTCCTACAGGGAAAGTGCCAGGAGGGAATTGTCGAGCTTGTTCTCAGTGTCTCTGAGAATTGCTCTGATTATCCCTGTGACCTCTTTGCTAAGACTCTCCAGAGAGCCGTCCTCAAAACAAACACACATCTTGACATATCTCCCACATTGATCGCAGTGTCTCCAGAAACGGCATTCAAGGAGCCAGGACCTTTTCTCCCTACACTCTCCATTGAGTTGTCCTCAAAACCAATATACATCCTGCTAT
The DNA here is from genome assembly GCF_963924245.1 of Chroicocephalus ridibundus. Lineage (NCBI taxonomy): Eukaryota > Metazoa > Chordata > Aves > Charadriiformes > Laridae > Chroicocephalus > Chroicocephalus ridibundus. Next base: position 45,223 of record NW_026961569.1, on the reverse strand, counting down.
ATCTCCCACATGGAAAGTGCCAGGAGGGAGAAGTGGGGATTATGTTTAGACTTTCTCGGAACTGCTTCAAATCAACTAGATATCTTTGTGCTGTAAATCTCCCAACAGCCAAACGCAAAAGCAGCAAACATCTCGCTGTATGCCCCACATCCAAAGTGCCAAGAGAGAGCTTGCTCTCCCTGTCTTTGAGTACTGTTTTCACTGTCCCGGTTACCTCTTGGCTAACATTCTCTTCAGAGCTGCAGTGAAACCAGGAACCACGTGGAGAAGGCACCCACACTGAAAGTGCCTGGAGGGAACATTGGGGCTTCTTCTCAGTGTCTCTGACATAGGGTTTCACTGTCCCGGGAAAGTCTCTGCTAACACCCTGCAGAGCGCTGTGCCCAATATACAGAAACGTCTTGCGGTATCTCCTACAGGGAAAGTGCCAGGAGGGAATTGTCGAGCTTGTTCTCAGTGTCTCTGAGAATTGCTCTGATTATCCCTGTGACCTCTTTGCTAAGACTCTCCAGAGAGCCGTCCTCAAAACAAACACACATCTTGACATATCTCCCACATTGATCGCAGTGTCTCCAGAAACGGCATTCAAGGAGCCAGGACCTTTTCTCCCTACACTCTCCATTGAGTTGTCCTCAAAACCAATATACATCCTGCTATATCTCCCACATGGAAAGTGCCAGGAGGGAGAAGTGGGGATTATGTTTAGACTTTCTCGGAACTGCTTCAAATCAACTAGATATCTTTGTGCTGTAAATCTCCCAACAGCCAAACGCAAAAGCAGCAAACATCTCGCTGTATGTCCCACATCCAAAGTGCCAAGAGAGAGCTTGCTCTCCCTGTCTTTGAGTACTGTTTTCACTGTCCCGGTTACCTCTTGGCTAACATTCTCTTCAGAGCTGCAGTGAAACCAGGAACCACGTGGAGAAGGCACCCACACTGAAAGTGCCTGGAGGGAACATTGGGGCTTCTTCTCAGTGTCTCTGACATAGGGTTTCACTGTCCCGGGAAAGTCTCTGCTAACACCCTGCAGAGCGCTGTGCCCACTATACAGAAACGTCTTGCGGTATCTCCTACAGGGAAAGTGCCAGGAGGGAATTGTCGAGCTTGTTCTCAGTGTCTCTGAGAATTGCTCTGATTATCTGTGTGACCTCTTTGCTAAGACTCTCCAGAGAGCCGTCCTCAAAACCAACACACATCTTGACATATCTCCCACATTGATCGCAGTGTCTCCAGAAACGGCATTCAAGGAGCCAGGACCTTTTCTCCCTACACTCTCCATTGAGTTGTCCTCAAAACAAATATACATCCTGCTATATCTCCCACATGGAAAGTGCCAGGAGGGAGAAGTGGGGATTATGTTTAGACTTTCTCGGAACTGCTTCAAATCAACTAGATATCTTTGTGCTGTAAATCTCCCAACAGCCAAACGCAAAAGCAGCAAACATCTCGCTGTATGTCCCACATCCAAAGTGCCAAGAGAGAGCTTGCTCTCCCTGTCTTTGAGTACTGTTTTCACTGTCCCGGTTACCTCTTGGCTAACATTCTCTTCAGAGCTGCAGTGAAACCAGGAACCACGTGGAGAAGGCACCCACACTGAAAGTGCCTGGAGGGAACATTGGGGCTTCTTCTCAGTGTCTCTGACATAGGGTTTCACTGTCCCGGGAAAGTCTCTGCTAACACCCTGCAGAGCGCTGTGCCCAATATACAGAAACGTCTTGCGGTATCTCCTACAGGGAAAGTGCCAGGAGGGAATTGTGGAGCTTGTTCTCAGTGTCTCTGAGAATTGCTCTGATTATCTGTGTGACCTCTTTGCTAAGACTCTCCAGAGAGCCGTCCTCAAAACAAACACACATCTTGACATATCTCCCACATTGATCGCAGTGTCTCCAGAAACGGCATTCAAGGAGCCAGGACCTTTTCTCCCTACACTCTCCATTGAGTTGTCCTCAAAACCAATATACATCCTGCTATATCTCCCACATGGAAAGTGCCAGGAGGGAGAAGTGGGGATTATGTTTAGACTTTCTCGGAACTGCTTCAAATCAACTAGATATCTTTGTGCTGTAAATCTCCCAACAGCCAAACGCAAAAGCAGCAAACATCTCGCTGTATGTCCCACATCCAAAGTGCCAAGAGAGAGCTTGCTCTCCCTGTCTTTGAGTACTGTTTTCACTGTCCCGGTTACCTCTTGGCTAACGTTCTCTTCAGAGCTGCAGTGAAACCAGGAACCACGTGGAGAAGGCACCCACACTGAAAGTGCCTGGAGGGAACATTGGGGCTTCTTCTCAGTGTCTCTGACATAGGGTTTCACTGTCCCGGGAAAGTCTCTGCTAACACCCTGCAGAGCGCTGTGCCCAATATACAGAAACGTCTTGCGGTATCTCCTACAGGGAAAGTGCCAGGAGGGAATTGTCGAGCTTGTTCTCAGTGTCTCTGAGAATTGCTCTGATTATCCGTGTGACCTCTTTGCTAAGACTCTCCAGAGAGCCGTCCTCAAAACAAACACACATCTTGACATATCTCCCACATTGATCGCAGTGTCTCCAGAAACGGCATTCAAGGAGCCAGGACCTTTTCTCCCTACACTCTCCATTGAGTTGTCCTCAAAACCAATATACATCCTGTTATATCTCCCACATGGAAAGTGCCAGGAGGGAGAAGTGGGGATTATGTTTAGACTTTCTCGGAACTGCTTCAAATCAACTAGATATCTTTGTGCTGTAAATCTCCCAAGAGCCAAACGAAAAGTAGCAAATATCTCGCTGTATGTCCCACATCCAAAGTGCCAAGAGAGAGCTTGCTCTCCCTGTCTTTGAGTACTGTTTTCACTGTCCCGGTTACCTCTTTGCTAACATTCTCTTCAGAGCTGCAGTGAAACCAGGAACCACGTGGAGAAGGCACCCACACTGAAAGTGCCTGGAGGGAACATTGGGGCTTCTTCTCAGTGTCTCTGACATAGGGTTTCACTGTCCCGGGAAAGTCTCTGCTAACACCCTGCAGAGCGCTGTGCCCACTATACAGAAACGTCTTGCGGTATCTCCTACAGAGAAAGTGCCAGGAGGGAATTGTGGAGCTTGTTCTCAGTGTCTCTGAGAATTGCTCTGATTATCTGTGTGACCTCTTTGCTAAGACTCTCCAGAGAGCCGTCCTCAAAACAAACACACATCTTGACATATCTCCCACATTGATCGCAGTGTCTCCAGAAACGGCATTCAAGGAGCCAGGACCTTTTCTCCCTACACTCTCCATTGAGTTGTCCTCAAAACCAATATACATCCTGTTATATCTCCCACATGGAAAGTGCCAGGAGGGAGAAGTGGGGATTATGTTTAGACTTTCTCGGAACTGCTTCAAATCAACTAGATATCTTTGTGCTGTAAATCTCCCAACAGCCAAACGAAAAGTAGCAAATATCTCGCTGTATGTCCCACATCCAAAGTGCCAAGAGAGAGCTTGCTCTCCCTGTCTTTGAGTACTGTTTTCACTGTCCCGGTTACCTCTTGGCTAACATTCTCTTCAGAGCTGCAGTGAAACCAGGAACCACGTGGAGAAGGCACCCACACTGAAAGTGCCTGGAGGGAACATTGGGGCTTCTTCTCAGTGTCTCTGACATAGGGTTTCACTGTCCCGGGAAAGTCTCTGCTAACACCGTGCAGAGCGCTGTGCCCAATATACAGAAACGTCTTGCGGTATCTCCTACAGGGAAAGTGCCAGGAGGGAATTGTGGAGCTTGTTCTCAGTGTCTCTGGGAATTGCTCTGATTATCTGTGTGACCTCTTTGCTAAGACTCTCCAGAGAGCCGTCCTCAAAACAAACACACATCTTGACATATCTCCCACATTGATCGCAGTGTCTCCAGAAACGGCATTCAAGGAGCCAGGACCTTTTCTCCCTACACTGTCCATTGAGTTGTCCTCAAAACCAATATACATCCTGCTATATCTCCCACATGGAAAGTGCCAGGAGGGAGAAGTGGGGATTATGTTTAGACTTTCTCGGAACTGCTTCAAATCAACTAGATATCTTTGTGCTGTAAATCTCCCAACAGCCAAACGCAAAAGCAGCAAACATCTCGCTGTATGTCCCACATCCAAAGTGCCAAGAGAGAGCTTGCTCTCCCTGTCTTTGAGTACTGTTTTCACTGTCCCGGTTACCTCTTGGCTAACATTCTCTTCAGAGCCGCAGTGAAACCAGGAACCACGTGGAGAAGGCACCCACACTGAAAGTGCCTGGAGGGAACATTGGGGCTTCTTCTCAGTGTCTCTGACATAGGGTTTCACTGTCCCGGGAAAGTCTCTGCTAACACCCTGCAGAGCGCTGTGCCCAATATACAGAAACGTCTTGCGGTATCTCCTACAGGGAAAGTGCCAGGAGGGAATTGTGGAGCTTGTTCTCAGTGTCTCTGGGAATTGCTCTGATTATCTGTGTGACCTCTTTGCTAAGACTCTCCAGAGAGCCGTCCTCAAAACAAACACACATCTTGACATATCTCCCACATTGATCGCAGTGTCTCCAGGAACGGCATTCAAGGAGCCAGGACCTTTTCTCCCTACACTCTCCATTGAGTTGTCCTCAAAACCAATATACATCCTGCTATATCTCCCACATGGAAAGTGCCAGGAGGGAGAAGTGGCGATTATGTTTAGACTTTCTCGGAACTGCTTCAAATCAACTAGATATCTTTGTGCTGTAAATCTCCCAACAGCCAAACGCAAAAGCAGCAAATATCTCGCTGTATGTCCCACATCCAAAGTGCCAAGAGAGAGCTTGCTCTCCCTGTCTTTGAGTAGTGTTTTCACTGTCCCGGTTACCTCTTGGCTAACATTCTCTTCAGAGCTGCAGTGAAACCAGGAACCACGTGGAGAAGGCACCCACACTGAAAGTGCCTGGAGGGAACATTGGGGCTTCTTCTCAGTGTCTCTGTCATAGGGTTTCACTGTCCCGGGAAAGTCTCTGCTAACACCCTGCAGAGCGCTGTGCCCAATATACAGAAACGTCTTGCGGTATCTCCTACAGGGAAAGTGCCAGGAGGGAATTGTCGAGCTTGTTCTCAGTGTCTCTGAGAATTGCTCTGATTATCTGTGTGACCTCTTTGCTAAGACTCTCCAGAGAGCCGTCCTCAAAACAAACACACATCTTGACATATCTCCCACATTGATCGCAGTGTCTCCAGAAACGGCATTCAAGGAGCCAGGACCTTTTCTCCCTACACTGTCCATTGAGTTGTCCTCAAAACCAATATACATCCTGCTATATCTCCCACATGGAAAGTGCCAGGAGGGAGAAGTGGGGATTATGTTTAGACTTTCTCGGAACTGCTTCAAATCAACTAGATATCTTTGTGCTGTAAATCTCCCAACAGCCAAACGCAAAAGCAGCAAACATCTCGCTGTATGTCCCACATCCAAAGTGCCAAGAGAGAGCTTGCTCTCCCTGTCTTTGAGTACTGTTTTCACTGTCCCGGTTACCTCTTGGCTAACATTCTCTTCAGAGCTGCAGTGAAACCAGGAACCACGTGGAGAAGGCACCCACACTGAAAGTGCCTGGAGGGAACATTGGGGCTTCTTCTCAGTGTCTCTGACATAGGGTTTCACTGTCCCGGGAAAGTCTCTGCTAACACCCTGCAGAGCGCTGTGCCCAATATACAGAAACGTCTTGCGGTATCTCCTACAGGGAAAGTGCCAGGAGGGAATTGTCGAGCTTGTTCTCAGTGTCTCTGAGAATTGCTCTGATTATCCCTGTGACCTCTTTGCTAAGACTCTCCAGAGAGCCGTCCTCAAAACAAACACACATCTTGACATATCTCCCACATTGATCGCAGTGTCTCCAGAAACGGCATTCAAGGAGCCAGGACCTTTTCTCCCTACACTCTCCATTGAGTTGTCCTCAAAACCAATATACATCCTGCTATATCTCCCACATGGAAAGTGCCAGGAGGGAGAAGTGGGGATTATGTTTAGACTTTCTCGGAACTGCTTCAAATCAACTAGATATCTTTGTGCTGTAAATCTCCCAACAGCCAAACGAAAAGTAGCAAATATCTCGCTGTATGTCCCACATCCAAAGTGCCAAGAGAGAGCTTGCTCTCCCTGTCTTTGAGTACTGTTTTCACTGTCCCGGTTACCTCTTGGCTAACATTCTCTTCAGAGCTGCAGTGAAACCAGGAACCACGTGGAGAAGGCACCCACACTGAAAGTGCCTGGAGGGAACATTGGGGCTTCTTCTCAGTGTCTCTGACATAGGGTTTCACTGTCCCGGGAAACTCTCTGCTAACACCGTGCAGAGCGCTGTGCCCAATATACAGAAACGTCTTGCGGTATCTCCTACAGGGAAAGTGCCAGGAGGGAATTGTGGAGCTTGTTCTCAGTGTCTCTGGGAATTGCTCTGATTATCTGTGTGACCTCTTTGCTAAGACTCTCCAGAGAGCCGTCCTCAAAACAAACACACATCTTGACATATCTCCCACATTGATCGCAGTGTCTCCAGAAACGGCATTCAAGGAGCCAGGACCTTTTCTCCCTACACTGTCCATTGAGTTGTCCTCAAAACCAATATACATCCTGCTATATCTCCCACATGGAAAGTGCCAGGAGGGAGAAGTGGGGATTATGTTTAGACTTTCTCGGAACTGCTTCAAATCAACTAGATATCTTTGTGCTGTAAATCTCCCAACAGCCAAACGCAAAAGCAGCAAACATCTCGCTGTATGTCCCACATCCAAAGTGCCAAGAGAGAGCTTGCTCTCCCTGTCTTTGAGTACTGTTTTCACTGTCCCGGTTACCTCTTGGCTAACATTCTCTTCAGAGCCGCAGTGAAACCAGGAACCACGTGGAGAAGGCACCCACACTGAAAGTGCCTGGAGGGAACATTGGGGCTTCTTCTCAGTGTCTCTGACATAGGGTTTCACTGTCCCGGGAAAGTCTCTGCTAACACCCTGCAGAGCGCTGTGCCCAATATACAGAAACGTCTTGCGGTATCTCCTACAGGGAAAGTGCCAGGAGGGAATTGTCGAGCTTGTTCTCAGTGTCTCTGAGAATTGCTCTGATTATCTGTGTGACCTCTTTGCTAAGACTCTCCAGAGAGCCGTCCTCAAAACAAACACACATCTTGACATATCTCCCACATTGATCGCAGTGTCTCCAGAAACGGCATTCAAGGAGCCAGGACCTTTTCTCCCTACACTGTCCATTGAGTTGTCCTCAAAACCAATATACATCCTGCTATATCTCCCACATGGAAAGTGCCAGGAGGGAGAAGTGGGGATTATGTTTAGACTTTCTCGGAACTGCTTCAAATCAACTAGATATCTTTGTGCTGTAAATCTCCCAACAGCCAAACGCAAAAGCAGCAAACATCTCGCTGTATGTCCCACATCCAAAGTGCCAAGAGAGAGCTTGCTCTCCCTGTCTTTGAGTACTGTTTTCACTGTCCCGGTTACCTCTTGGCTAACATTCTCTTCAGAGCTGCAGTGAAACCAGGAACCACGTGGAGAAGGCACCCACACTGAAAGTGCCTGGAGGGAACATTGGGGCTTCTTCTCAGTGTCTCTGACATAGGGTTTCACTGTCCCGGGAAAGTCTCTGCTAACACCCTGCAGAGCGCTGTGCCCAATATACAGAAACGTCTTGCGGTATCTCCTACAGGGAAAGTGCCAGGAGGGAATTGTGGAGCTTGTTCTCAGTGTCTCTGAGAATTGCTCTGATTATCCCTGTGACCTCTTTGCTAAGACTCTCCAGAGAGCCGTCCTCAAAACAAACACACATCTTGACATATCTCCCACATTGATCGCAGTGTCTCCAGAAACGGCATTCAAGGAGCCAGGACCTTTTCTCCCTACACTCTCCATTGAGTTGTCCTCAAAACCAATATACATCCTGCTATATCTCCCACATGGAAAGTGCCAGGAGGGAGAAGTGGGGATTATGTTTAGACTTTCTCGGAACTGCTTCAAATCAACTAGATATCTTTGTGCTGTAAATCTCCCAACAGCCAAACGAAAAGTAGCAAATATCTCGCTGTATGTCCCACATCCAAAGTGCCAAGAGAGAGCTTGCTCTCCCTGTCTTTGAGTACTGTTTTCACTGTCCCGGTTACCTCTTGGCTAACATTCTCTTCAGAGCTGCAGTGAAACCAGGAACCACGTGGAGAAGGCACCCACACTGAAAGTGCCTGGAGGGAACATTGGGGCTTCTTCTCAGTGTCTCTGACATAGGGTTTCACTGTCCCGGGAAAGTCTCTGCTAACACCGTGCAGAGCGCTGTGCCCAATATACAGAAACGTCTTGCGGTATCTCCTACAGGGAAAGTGCCAGGAGGGAATTGTGGAGCTTGTTCTCAGTGTCTCTGGGAATTGCTCTGATTATCTGTGTGACCTCTTTGCTAAGACTCTCCAGAGAGCCGTCCTCAAAACAAACACACATCTTGACATATCTCCCACATTGATCGCAGTGTCTCCAGAAACGGCATTCAAGGAGCCAGGACCTTTTCTCCCTACACTGTCCATTGAGTTGTCCTCAAAACCAATATACATCCTGCTATATCTCCCACATGGAAAGTGCCAGGAGGGAGAAGTGGGGATTATGTTTAGACTTTCTCGGAACTGCTTCAAATCAACTAGATATCTTTGTGCTGTAAATCTCCCAACAGCCAAACGCAAAAGCAGCAAACATCTCGCTGTATGTCCCACATCCAAAGTGCCAAGAGAGAGCTTGCTCTCCCTGTCTTTGAGTGCTGTTTTCACTGTCCCGGTTACCTCTTGGCTAACATTCTCTTCAGAGCTGCAGTGAAACCAGGAACCACGTGGAGAAGGCACCCACACTGAAAGTGCCTGGAGGGAACATTGGGGCTTCTTCTCAGTGTCTCTGACATAGGGTTTCACTGTCCCGGGAAAGTCTCTGCTAACACCCTGCAGAGCGCTGTGCCCAATATACAGAAACGTCTTGCGGTATCTCCTACAGGGAAAGTGCCAGGAGGGAATTGTGGAGCTTGTTCTCAGTGTCTCTGAGAATTGCTCTGATTATCCCTGTGACCTCTTTGCTAAGACTCTCCAGAGAGCCGTCCTCAAAACAAACACACATCTTGACATATCTCCCACATTGATCGCAGTGTCTCCAGAAACGGCATTCAAGGAGCCAGGACCTTTTCTCCCTACACTCTCCATTGAGTTGTCCTCAAAACCAATATACATCCTGCTATATCTCCCACATGGAAAGTGCCAGGAGGGAGAAGTGGGGATTATGTTTAGACTTTCTCGGAACTGCTTCAAATCAACTAGATATCTTTGTGCTGTAAATCTCCCAACAGCCAAACGAAAAGTAGCAAATATCTCGCTGTATGTCCCACATCCAAAGTGCCAAGAGAGAGCTTGCTCTCCCTGTCTTTGAGTACTGTTTTCACTGTCCCGGTTACCTCTTGGCTAACATTCTCTTCAGAGCTGCAGTGAAACCAGGAACCACGTGGAGAAGGCACCCACACTGAAAGTGCCTGGAGGGAACATTGGGGCTTCTTCTCAGTGTCTCTGACATAGGGTTTCACTGTCCCGGGAAAGTCTCTGCTAACACCCTGCAGAGCGCTGTGCCCAATATACAGAAACGTCTTGCGGTATCTCCTACAGGGAAAGTGCCAGGAGGGAATTGTGGAGCTTGTTCTCAGTGTCTCTGGGAATTGCTCTGATTATCTGTGTGACCTCTTTGCTAAGACTCTCCAGAGAGCCGTCCTCAAAACAAACACACATCTTGACATATCTCCCACATTGATCGCAGTGTCTCCAGAAACGGCATTCAAGGAGCCAGGACCTTTTCTCCCTACACTGTCCATTGAGTTGTCCTCAAAACCAATATACATCCTGCTATATCTCCCACATGGAAAGTGCCAGGAGGGAGAAGTGGGGATTATGTTTAGACTTTCTCGGAACTGCTTCAAATCAACTAGATATCTTTGTGCTGTAAATCTCCCAACAGCCAAACGCAAAAGCAGCAAACATCTCGCTGTATGTCCCACATCCAAAGTGCCAAGAGAGAGCTTGCTCTCCCTGTCTTTGAGTGCTGTTTTCACTGTCCCGGTTACCTCTTGGCTAACATTCTCTTCAGAGCTGCAGTGAAACCAGGAACCACGTGGAGAAGGCACCCACACTGAAAGTGCCTGGAGGGAACATTGGGGCTTCTTCTCAGTGTCTCTGACATAGGGTTTCACTGTCCCGGGAAAGTCTCTGCTAACACCCTGCAGAGCGCTGTGCCCAATATACAGAAACGTCTTGCGGTATCTCCTACAGGGAAAGTGCCAGGAGGGAATTGTGGAGCTTGTTCTCAGTGTCTCTGGGAATTGCTCTGATTATCTGTGTGACCTCTTTGCTAAGACTCTCCAGAGAGCCGTCCTCAAAACAAACACACATCTTGACATATCTCCCACATTGATCGCAGTGTCTCCAGGAACGGCATTCAAGGAGCCAGGACCTTTTCTCCCTACACTCTCCATTGAGTTGTCCTCAAAACCAATATACATCCTGCTATATCTCCCACATGGAAAGTGCCAGGAGGGAGAAGTGGCGATTATGTTTAGACTTTCTCGGAACTGCTTCAAATCAACTAGATATCTTTGTGCTGTAAATCTCCCAACAGCCAAACGCAAAAGCAGCAAACATCTCGCTGTATGTCCCACATCCAAAGTGCCAAGAGAGAGCTTGCTCTCCCTGTCTTTGAGTACTGTTTTCACTGTCCCGGTTACCTCTTGGCTAACATTCTCTTCAGAGCTGCAGTGAAACCAGGAACCACGTGGAGAAGGCACCCACACTGAAAGTGCCTGGAGGGAACATTGGGGCTTCTTCTCAGTGTCTCTGACATAGGGTTTCACTGTCCCGGGAAAGTCTCTGCTAACACCCTGCAGAGCGCTGTGCCCAATATACAGAAACGTCTTGCGGTATCTCCTACAGGGAAAGTGCCAGGAGGGAATTGTCGAGCTTGTTCTCAGTGTCTCTGAGAATTGCTCTGATTATCCCTGTGACCTCTTTGCTAAGACTCTCCAGAGAGCCGTCCTCAAAACAAACACACATCTTGACATATCTCCCACATTGATCGCAGTGTCTCCAGAAACGGCATTCAAGGAGCCAGGACCTTTTCTCCCTACACTGTCCATTGAGTTGTCCTCAAAACCAATATACATCCTGCTATATCTCCCACATGGAAAGTGCCAGGAGGGAGAAGTGGGGATTATGTTTAGACTTTCTCGGAACTGCTTCAAATCAACTAGATATCTTTGTGCTGTAAATCTCCCAACAGCCAAACGCAAAAGCAGCAAACATCTCGCTGTATGTCCCACATCCAAAGTGCCAAGAGAGAGCTTGCTCTCCCTGTCTTTGAGTACTGTTTTCACTGTCCCGGTTACCTCTTGGCTAACATTCTCTTCAGAGCTGCAGTGAAACCAGGAACCACGTGGAGAAGGCACCCACACTGAAAGTGCCTGGAGGGAACATTGGGGCTTCTTCTCAGTGTCTCTGACATAGGGTTTCACTGTCCCGGGAAAGTCTCTGCTAACACCCTGCAGAGCGCTGTGCCCACTATACAGAAACGTCTTGCGGTATCTCCTACAGGGAAAGTGCCAGGAGGGAATTGTCGAGCTTGTTCTCAGTGTCTCTGAGAATTGCTCTGATTATCTGTGTGACCTCTTTGCTAAGACTCTCCAGAGAGCCGTCCTCAAAACCAACACACATCTTGACATATCTCCCACATTGATCGCAGTGTCTCCAGAAACGGCATTCAAGGAGCCAGGACCTTTTCTCCCTACACTGTCCATTGAGTTGTCCTCAAAACCAATATACATCCTGCTATATCTCCCACATGGAAAGTGCCAGGAGGGAGAAGTGGGGATTATGTTTAGACTTTCTCGGAACTGCTTCAAATCAACTAGATATCTTTGTGCTGTAAATCTCCCAACAGCCAAACGCAAAAGCAGCAAACATCTCGCTGTATGTCCCACATCCAAAGTGCCAAGAGAGAGCTTGCTCTCCCTGTCTTTGAGTACTGTTTTCACTGTCCCGGTTACCTCTTGGCTAACATTCTCTTCAGAGCCGCAGTGAAACCAGGAACCACGTGGAGAAGGCACCCACACTGAAAGTGCCTGGAGGGAACATTGGGGCTTCTTCTCAGTGTCTCTGACATAGGGTTTCACTGTCCCGGGAAAGTCTCTGCTAACACCCTGCAGAGCGCTGTGCCCAATATACAGAAACGTCTTGCGGTATCTCCTACAGGGAAAGTGCCAGGAGGGAATTGTGGAGCTTGTTCTCAGTGTCTCTGGGAATTGCTCTGATTATCTGTGTGACCTCTTTGCTAAGACTCTCCAGAGAGCCGTCCTCAAAACAAACACACATCTTGACATATCTCCCACATTGATCGCAGTGTCTCCAGGAACGGCATTCAAGGAGCCAGGACCTTTTCTCCCTACACTCTCCATTGAGTTGTCCTCAAAACCAATATACATCCTGCTATATCTCCCACATGGAAAGTGCCAGGAGGGAGAAGTGGCGATTATGTTTAGACTTTCTCGGAACTGCTTCAAATCAACTAGATATCTTTGTGCTGTAAATCTCCCAACAGCCAAACGCAAAAGCAGCAAATATCTCGCTGTATGTCCCACATCCAAAGTGCCAAGAGAGAGCTTGCTCTCCCTGTCTTTGAGTACTGTTTTCACTGTCCCGGTTACCTCTTGGCTAACATTCTCTTCAGAGCTGCAGTGAAACCAGGAACCACGTGGAGAAGGCACCCACACTGAAAGTGCCTGGAGGGAACATTGGGGCTTCTTCTCAGTGTCTCTGTCATAGGGTTTCACTGTCCCGGGAAAGTCTCTGCTAACACCCTGCAGAGCGCTGTGCCCAATATACAGAAACGTCTTGCGGTATCTCCTACAGGGAAAGTGCCAGGAGGGAATTGTCGAGCTTGTTCTCAGTGTCTCTGAGAATTGCTCTGATTATCTGTGTGACCTCTTTGCTAAGACTCTCCAGAGAGCCGTCCTCAAAACAAACACACATCTTGACATATCTCCCACATTGATCGCAGTGTCTCCAGAAACGGCATTCAAGGAGCCAGGACCTTTTCTCCCTACACTCTCCATTGAGTTGTCCTCAAAACCAATATACATCCTGCTATATCTCCCACATGGAAAGTGCCAGGAGGGAGAAGTGGGGATTATGTTTAGACTTTCTCGGAACTGCTTCAAATCAACTAGATATCTTTGTGCTGTAAATCTCCCAACAGCCAAACGCAAAAGCAGCAAACATCTCGCTGTATGTCCCACATCCAAAGTGCCAAGAGAGAGCTTGCTCTCCCTGTCTTTGAGTACTGTTTTCACTGTCCCGGTTACCTCTTGGCTAACATTCTCTTCAGAGCTGCAGTGAAACCAGGAACCACGTGGAGAAGGCACCCACACTGAAAGTGCCTGGAGGGAACATTGGGGCTTCTTCTCAGTGTCTCTGACATAGGGTTTCACTGTCCCGGGAAAGTCTCTGCTAACACCCTGCAGAGCGCTGTGCCCACTATACAGAAACGTCTTGCGGTATCTCCTACAGGGAAAGTGCCAGGAGGGAATTGTCGAGCTTGTTCTCAGTGTCTCTGAGAATTGCTCTGATTATCTGTGTGACCTCTTTGCTAAGACTCTCCAGAGAGCCGTCCTCAAAACCAACACACATCTTGACATATCTCCCACATTGATCGCAGTGTCTCCAGAAACGACATTCAAGGAGCCAGGACCTTTTCTCCCTACACTCTCCATTGAGTTGTCCTCAAAACAAATATACATCCTGCTATATCTCCCACATGGAAAGTGCCAGGAGGGAGAAGTGGGGATTATGTTTAGACTTTCTCGGAACTGCTTCAAATCAACTAGATATCTTTGTGCTGTAAATCTCCCAACAGCCAAACGCAAAAGCAGCAAACATCTCGCTGTATGTCCCACATCCAAAGTGCCAAGAGAGAGCTTGCTCTCCCTGTCTTTGAGTACTGTTTTCACTGTCCCGGTTACCTCTTGGCTAACATTCTCTTCAGAGCTGCAGTGAAACCAGGAACCACGTGGAGAAGGCACCCACACTGAAAGTGCCTGGAGGGAACATTGGGGCTTCTTCTCAGTGTCTCTGACATAGGGTTTCACTGTCCCGGGAAAGTCTCTGCTAACACCCTGCAGAGCGCTGTGCCCAATATACAGAAACGTCTTGCGGTATCTCCTACAGGGAAAGTGCCAGGAGGGAATTGTCGAGCTTGTTCTCAGTGTCTCTGAGAATTGCTCTGATTATCTGTGTGACCTCTTTGCTAAGACTCTCCAGAGAGCCGTCCTCAAAACAAACACACATCTTGACATATCTCCCACATTGATCGCAGTGTCTCCAGAAACGGCATTCAAGGAGCCAGGACCTTTTCTCCCTACACTCTCCATTGAGTTGTCCTCAAAACCAATATACATCCTGCTATATCTCCCACATGGAAAGTGCCAGGAGGGAGAAGTGGGGATTATGTTTAGACTTTCTCGGAACTGCTTCAAATCAACTAGATATCTTTGTGCTGTAAATCTCCCAACAGCCAAACGCAAAAGCAGCAAACATCTCGCTGTATGTCCCACATCCAAAGTGCCAAGAGAGAGCTTGCTCTCCCTGTCTTTGAGTACTGTTTTCACTGTCCCGGTTACCTCTTGGCTAACATTCTCTTCAGAGCTGCAGTGAAACCAGGAACCACGTGGAGAAGGCACCCACACTGAAAGTGCCTGGAGGGAACATTGGGGCTTCTTCTCAGTGTCTCTGACATAGGGTTTCACTGTCCCGGGAAAGTCTCTGCTAACACCCTGCAGAGCGCTGTGCCCAATATACAGAAACGTCTTGCGGTATCTCCTACAGGGAAAGTGCCAGGAGGGAATTGTCGAGCTTGTTCTCAGTGTCTCTGAGAATTGCTCTGATTATCCCTGTGACCTCTTTGCTAAGACTCTCCAGAGAGCCGTCCTCAAAACAAACACACATCTTGACATATCTCCCACATTGATCGCAGTGTCTCCAGAAACGGCATTCAAGGAGCCAGGACCTTTTCTCCCTACACTCTCCATTGAGTTGTCCTCAAAACCAATATACATCCTGCTATATCTCCCACATGGAAAGTGCCAGGAGGGAGAAGTGGCGATTATGTTTAGACTTTCTCGGAACTGCTTCAAATCAACTAGATATCTTTGTGCTGTAAATCTCCCAACAGCCAAACGCAAAAGCAGCAAACATCTCGCTGTATGTCCCACATCCAAAGTGCCAAGAGAGAGCTTGCTCTCCCTGTCTTTGAGTACTGTTTTCACTGTCCCGGTTACCTCTTGGCTAACATTCTCTTCAGAGCTGCAGTGAAACCAGGAACCACGTGGAGAAGGCACCCACACTGAAAGTGCCTGGAGGGAACATTGGGGCTTCTTCTCAGTGTCTCTGACATAGGGTTTCACTGTCCCGGGAAAGTCTCTGCTAACACCCTGCAGAGCGCTGTGCCCAATCTACAGAAACGTCTTGCGGTATCTCCTACAGGGAAAGTGCCAGGAGGGAATTGTCGAGCTTGTTCTCAGTGTCTCTGAGAATTGCTCTGATTATCCCTGTGACCTCTTTGCTAAGACTCTCCAGAGAGCCGTCCTCAAAACAAACACACATCTTGACATATCTCCCACATTGATCGCAGTGTCTCCAGAAACGGCATTCAAGGAGCCAGGACCTTTTCTCCCTACACTCTCCATTGAGTTGTCCTCAAAACCAATATACATCCTGTTATATCTCCCACATGGAAAGTGCCAGGAGGGAGAAGTGGGGATTATGTTTAGACTTTCTCGGAACTGCTTCAAATCAACTAGATATCTTTGTGCTGTAAATCTCCCAACAGCCAAACGCAAAAGCAGCAAACATCTCGCTGTATGTCCCACATCCAAAGTGCCAAGAGAGAGCTTGCTCTCCCTGTCTTTGAGTACTGTTTTCACTGTCCCGGTTACCTCTTGGCTAACATTCTCTTCAGAGCTGCAGTGAAACCAGGAACCACGTGGAGAAGGCACCCACACTGAAAGTGCCTGGAGGGAACATTGGGGCTTCTTCTCAGTGTCTCTGACATAGGGTTTCGCTGTCCCGGGAAAGTCTCTGCTAACACCGTGCAGAGCGCTGTGCCCAATATACAGAAAAGTCTTGCGGTATCTCCTACAGGGAAAGTGCCAGGAGGGAATTGTGGAGCTTGTTCTCAGTGTCTCTGGGAATTGCTCTGATTATCTGTGTGACCTCTTTGCTAAGACTCTCCAGAGAGCCGTCCTCAAAACAAACACACATCTTGACATATCTCCCACATTGATCGCAGTGTCTCCAGAAACGGCATTCAAGGAGCCAGGACCTTTTCTCCCTACACTGTCCATTGAGTTGTCCTCAAAACCAATATACATCCTGCTATATCTCCCACATGGAAAGTGCCAGGAGGGAGAAGTGGGGATTATGTTTAGACTTTCTCGGAACTGCTTCAAATCAACTAGATATCTTTGTGCTGTAAATCTCCCAACAGCCAAACGCAAAAGCAGCAAACATCTCGCTGTATGTCCCACATCCAAAGTGCCAAGAGAGAGCTTGCTCTCCCTGTCTTTGAGTACTGTTTTCACTGTCCCGGTTACCTCTTGGCTAACATTCTCTTCAGAGCCGCAGTGAAACCAGGAACCACGT
Organism: Chroicocephalus ridibundus; assembly: GCF_963924245.1. Classification (NCBI taxonomy): domain Eukaryota; kingdom Metazoa; phylum Chordata; class Aves; order Charadriiformes; family Laridae; genus Chroicocephalus; species Chroicocephalus ridibundus. Next base: position 28,540 of record NW_026961569.1, on the reverse strand, counting down.
GGAGAAGGCACCCACACTGAAAGTGCCTGGAGGGAACATTGGGGCTTCTTCTCAGTGTCTCTGACATAGGGTTTCACTGTCCCGGGAAAGTCTCTGCTAACACCCTGCAGAGCGCTGTGCCCAATATACAGAAACGTCTTGCGGTATCTCCTACAGGGAAAGTGCCAGGAGGGAATTGTGGAGCTTGTTCTCAGTGTCTCTGGGAATTGCTCTGATTATCTGTGTGACCTCTTTGCTAAGACTCTCCAGAGAGCCGTCCTCAAAACAAACACACATCTTGACATATCTCCCACATTGATCGCAGTGTCTCCAGAAACGGCATTCAAGGAGCCAGGACCTTTTCTCCCTACACTCTCCATTGAGTTGTCCTCAAAACCAATATACATCCTGCTATATCTCCCACATGGAAAGTGCCAGGAGGGAGAAGTGGGGATTATGTTTAGACTTTCTCGGAACTGCTTCAAATCAACTAGATATCTTTGTGCTGTAAATCTCCCAACAGCCAAACGCAAAAGAAGCAAACATCTCGCTGTATGTCCCACATCCAAAGTGCCAAGAGAGAGCTTGCTCTCCCTGTCTTTGAGTACTGTTTTCACTGTCCCGGTTACCTCTTTGCTAACATTCTCTTCAGAGCTGCAGTGAAACCAGGAACCACGTGGAGAAGGCACCCACACTGAAAGTGCCTGGAGGGAACATTGGGGCTTCTTCTCAGTGTCTCTGACATAGGGTTTCACTGTCCCGGGAAAGTCTCTGCTAACACCCTGCAGAGCGCTGTGCCCAATATACAGAAACGTCTTGCGGTATCTCCTACAGAGAAAGTGCCAGGAGGGAATTGTCGAGCTTGTTCTCAGTGTCTCTGAGAATTGCTCTGATTATCCCTGTGACCTCTTTGCTAAGACTCTCCAGAGAGCCGTCCTCAAAACAAACACACATCTTGACATATCTCCCACATTGATCGCAGTGTCTCCAGAAACGGCATTCAAGGAGCCAGGACCTTTTCTCCCTACACTCTCCATTGAGTTGTCCTCAAAACCAATATACATCCTGTTATATCTCCCACATGGAAAGTGCCAGGAGGGAGAAGTGGGGATTATGTTTAGACTTTCTCGGAACAGCTTCAAATCAACTAGATATCTTTGTGCTGTAAATCTCCCAACAGCCAAACGCAAAAGCAGCAAACATCTCGCTGTATGTCCCACATCCAAAGTGCCAAGAGAGAGCTTGCTCTCCCTGTCTTTGAGTACTGTTTTCACTGTCCCGGTTACCTCTTGGCTAACATTCTCTTCAGAGCTGCAGTGAAACCAGGAACCACGTGGAGAAGGCACCCACACTGAAAGTGCCTGGAGGGAACATTGGGGCTTCTTCTCAGTGTCTCTGACATAGGGTTTCACTGTCCCGGGAAAGTCTCTGCTAACACCGTGCAGAGCGCTGTGCCCAATATACAGAAACGTCTTGCGGTATCTCCTACAGGGAAAGTGCCAGGAGGGAATTGTGGAGCTTGTTCTCAGTGTCTCTGGGAATTGCTCTGATTATCTGTGTGACCTCTTTGCTATGACTCTCCAGAGAGCCGTCCTCAAAACAAACACACATCTTGACATATCTCCCACATTGATCGCAGTGTCTCCAGAAACGGCATTCAAGGAGCCAGGACCTTTTCTCCCTACACTGTCCATTGAGTTGTCCTCAAAACCAATATACATCCTGCTATATCTCCCACATGGAAAGTGCCAGGAGGGAGAAGTGGGGATTATGTTTAGACTTTCTCGGAACTGCTTCAAATCAACTAGATATCTTTGTGCTGTAAATCTCCCAACAGCCAAACGCAAAAGCAGCAAACATCTCGCTGTATGTCCCACATCCAAAGTGCCAAGAGAGAGCTTGCTCTCCCTGTCTTTGAGTACTGTTTTCACTGTCCCGGTTACCTCTTGGCTAACATTCTCTTCAGAGCTGCAGTGAAACCAGGAACGACGTGGAGAAGGCACCCACACTGAAAGTGCCTGGAGGGAACATTGGGGCTTCTTCTCAGTGTCTCTGACATAGGGTTTCACTGTCCCGGGAAAGTCTCTGCTAACACCCTGCAGAGCGCTGTGCCCAATATACAGAAACGTCTTGCGGTATCTCCTACAGGGAAAGTGCCAGGAGGGAATTGTGGAGCTTGTTCTCAGTGTCTCTGGGAATTGCTCTGATTATCTGTGTGACCTCTTTGCTAAGACTCTCCAGAGAGCCGTCCTCAAAACAAACACACATCTTGACATATCTCCCACATTGATCGCAGTGTCTCCAGAAACGGCATTCAAGGAGCCAGGACCTTTTCTCCCTACACTCTCCATTGAGTTGTCCTCAAAACCAATATACACCCTGCTATATCTCCCACATGGAAAGTGCCAGGAGGGAGAAGTGGGGATTATGTTTAGACTTTCTCGGAACTGCTTCAAATCAACTAGATATCTTTGTGCTGTAAATCTCCCAACAGCCAAACGCAAAAGCAGCAAACATCTCGCTGTATGTCCCACATCCAAAGTGCCAAGAGAGAGCTTGCTCTCCCTGTCTTTGAGTACTGTTTTCACTGTCCCGGTTACCTCTTGGCTAACATTCTCTTCAGAGCCGCAGTGAAACCAGGAACCACGTGGAGAAGGCACCCACACTGAAAGTGCCTGGAGGGAACATTGGGGCTTCTTCTCAGTGTCTCTGACATAGGGTTTCACTGTCCCGGGAAAGTCTCTGCTAACACCCTGCAGAGCGCTGTGCCCAATATACAGAAACGTCTTGCGGTATCTCCTACAGGGAAAGTGCCAGGAGGGAATTGTGGAGCTTGTTCTCAGTGTCTCTGAGAATTGCTCTGATTATCTGTGTGACCTCTTTGCTAAGACTCTCCAGAGAGCCGTCCTCAAAACAAACACACATCTTGACATATCTCCCACATTGATCGCAGTGTCTCCAGAAACGGCATTCAAGGAGCCAGGACCTTTTCTCCCTACACTCTCCATTGAGTTGTCCTCAAAACCAATATACATCCTGCTATATCTCCCACATGGAAAGTGCCAGGAGGGAGAAGTGGGGATTATGTTTAGACTTTCTCGGAACTGCTTCAAATCAACTAGATATCTTTGTGCTGTAAATCTCCCAACAGCCAAACGCAAAAGCAGCAAACATCTCGCTGTATGCCCCACATCCAAAGTGCCAAGAGAGAGCTTGCTCTCCCTGTCTTTGAGTACTGTTTTCACTGTCCCGGTTACCTCTTGGCTAACATTCTCTTCAGAGCCGCAGTGAAAACAGGAACCACGTGGAGAAGGCACCCACACTGAAAGTGCCTGGAGGGAACATTGGGGCTTCTTCTCAGTGTCTCTGACATAGGGTTTCACTGTCCCGGGAAAGTCTCTGCTAACACCCTGCAGAGCGCTGTGCCCACTATACAGAAACGTCTTGCGGTATCTCCTACAGGGAGAGTGCCAGGAGGGAATTGTGGAGCTTGTTCTCAGTGTCTCTGAGAATTGCTCTGATTATCTGTGTGACCTCTTTGCTAAGACTCTCCAGAGAGCCGTCCTCAAAACAAACACACATCTTGACATATCTCCCACATTGATCGCAGTGTCTCCAGAAATGGCATTCAAGGAGCCAGGACCTTTTCTCCCTACACTGTCCATTGAGTTGTCCTCAAAACCAATGTACATCCTGCTATATCTCCCACATGGAAAGTGCCAGGAGGGAGAAGTGGGGATTATGTTTAGACTTTCTCGGAACTGCTTCAAATCAACTAGATATCTTTGTGCTGTAAATCTCCCAAGAGCCAAACGAAAAGTAGCAAATATCTCGCTGTATGTCCCACATCCAAAGTGCCAAGAGAGAGCTTGCTCTCCCTGTCTTTGAGTACTGTTTTCACTGTCCCGGTTACCTCTTGGCTAACGTTCTCTTCAGAGCTGCAGTGAAACCAGGAACCACGTGGAGAAGGCACCCACACTGAAAGTGCCTGGAGGGAACATTGGGGCTTCTTCTCAGTGTCTCTGACATAGGGTTTCACTGTCCCGGGAAAGTCTCTGCTAACACCCTGCAGAGCGCTGTGCCCACTATACAGAAACGTCTTGCGGTATCTCCTACAGGGAAAGTGCCAGGAGGGAATTGTGGAGCTTGTTCTCAGTGTCTCTGAGAATTGCTCTGATTATCTGTGTGACCTCTTTGCTAAGACTCTCCAGAGAGCCGTCCTCAAAACAAACACACATCTTGACATATCTCCCACAGTGATCGCAGTGTCTCCAGAAACGGCATTCAAGGAGCCAGGACCTTTTCTCCCTACACTCTCCATTGAGTTGTCCTCAAAACCAATATACATCCTGCTATATCTCCCACATGGAAAGTGCCAGGAGGGAGAAGTGGGGATTATGTTTAGACTTTCTCGGAACTGCTTCAAATCAACTAGATATCTTTGTGCTGTAAATCTCCCAACAGCCAAACGCAAAAGCAGCAAACATCTCGCTGTATGTCCCACATCCAAAGTGCCAAGAGAGAGCTTGCTCTCCCTGTCTTTGAGTACTGTTTTCACTGTCCCGGTTACCTCTTGGCTAACATTCTCTTCAGAGCCGCAGTGAAACCAGGAACCACGTGGAGAAGGCACCCACACTGAAAGTGCCTGGAGGGAACATTGGGGCTTCTTCTCAGTGTCTCTGACATAGGGTTTCACTGTCCCGGGAAAGTCTCTGCTAACACCCTGCAGAGCGCTGTGCCCAATATACAGAAACGTCTTGCGGTATCTCCTACAGGGAAAGTGCCAGGAGGGAATTGTGGAGCTTGTTCTCAGTGTCTCTGGGAATTGCTCTGATTATCTGTGTGACCTCTTTGCTAAGACTCTCCAGAGAGCCGTCCTCAAAACAAACACACATCTTGACATATCTCCCACATTGATCGCAGTGTCTCCAGAAACGGCATTCAAGGAGCCAGGACCTTTTCTCCCTACACTCTCCATTGAGTTGTCCTCAAAACCAATATACATCCTGCTATATCTCCCACATGGAAAGTGCCAGGAGGGAGAAGTGGGGATTATGTTTAGACTTTCTCGGAACTGCTTCAAATCAACTAGATATCTTTGTGCTGTAAATCTCCCAACAGCCAAACGCAAAAGAAGCAAACATCTCGCTGTATGTCCCACATCCAAAGTGCCAAGAGAGAGCTTGCTCTCCCTGTCTTTGAGTACTGTTTTCACTGTCCCGGTTACCTCTTGGCTAACATTCTCTTCAGAGCTGCAGTGAAACCAGGAACCACGTGGAGAAGGCACCCACACTGAAAGTGCCTGGAGGGAACATTGGGGCTTCTTCTCAGTGTCTCTGACATAGGGTTTCACTGTCCCGGGAAAGTCTCTGCTAACACCCTGCAGAGCGCTGTGCCCAATATACAGAAACGTCTTGCGGTATCTCCTACAGAGAAAGTGCCAGGAGGGAATTGTCGAGCTTGTTCTCAGTGTCTCTGAGAATTGCTCTGATTATCCCTGTGACCTCTTTGCTAAGACTCTCCAGAGAGCCGTCCTCAAAACAAACACACATCTTGACATATCTCCCACATTGATCGCAGTGTCTCCAGAAACGGCATTCAAGGAGCCAGGACCTTTTCTCCCTACACTCTCCATTGAGTTGTCCTCAAAACCAATATACATCCTGTTATATCTCCCACATGGAAAGTGCCAGGAGGGAGAAGTGGGGATTATGTTTAGACTTTCTCGGAACAGCTTCAAATCAACTAGATATCTTTGTGCTGTAAATCTCCCAACAGCCAAACGCAAAAGCAGCAAACATCTCGCTGTATGTCCCACATCCAAAGTGCCAAGAGAGAGCTTGCTCTCCCTGTCTTTGAGTACTGTTTTCACTGTCCCGGTTACCTCTTGGCTAACATTCTCTTCAGAGCTGCAGTGAAACCAGGAACCACGTGGAGAAGGCACCCACACTGAAAGTGCCTGGAGGGAACATTGGGGCTTCTTCTCAGTGTCTCTGACATAGGGTTTCACTGTCCCGGGAAAGTCTCTGCTAACACCGTGCAGAGCGCTGTGCCCAATATACAGAAACGTCTTGCGGTATCTCCTACAGGGAAAGTGCCAGGAGGGAATTGTGGAGCTTGTTCTCAGTGTCTCTGAGAATTGCTCTGATTATCTGTGTGACCTCTTTGCTAAGACTCTCCAGAGAGCCGTCCTCAAAACAAACACACATCTTGACATATCTCCCACATTGATCGCAGTGTCTCCAGAAACGGCATTCAAGGAGCCAGGACCTTTTCTCCCTACACTCTCCATTGAGTTGTCCTCAAAACCAATATACATCCTGCTATATCTCCCACATGGAAAGTGCCAGGAGGGAGAAGTGGGGATTATGTTTAGACTTTCTCGGAACTGCTTCAAATCAACCAGATATCTTTGTGCTGTAAATCTCCCAACAGCCAAACGCAAAAGCAGCAAACATCTCGCTGTATGTCCCACATCCAAAGTGCCAAGAGAGAGCTTGCTCTCCCTGTCTTTGAGTACTGTTTTCACTGTCCCGGTTACCTCTTTGCTAACATTCTCTTCAGAGCTGCAGTGAAACCAGGAACCACGTGGAGAAGGCACCCACACTGAAAGTGCCTGGAGGGAACATTGGGGCTTCTTCTCAGTGTCTCTGACATAGGGTTTCACTGTCCCGGGAAAGTCTCTGCTAACACCCTGCAGAGCGCTGTGCCCACTATACAGAAACGTCTTGCGGTATCTCCTACAGGGAAAGTGCCAGGAGGGAATTGTGGAGCTTGTTCTCAGTGTCTCTGAGAATTGCTCTGATTATCTGTGTGACCTCTTTGCTAAGACTCTCCAGAGAGCCGTCCTCAAAACAAACACACATCTTGACATATCTCCCACATTGATCGCAGTGTCTCCAGAAACGGCATTCAAGGAGCCAGGACCTTTTCTCCCTACACTCTCCATTGAGTTGTCCTCAAAACCAATATACATCCTGCTATATCTCCCACATGGAAAGTGCCAGGAGGGAGAAGTGGGGATTATGTTTAGACTTTCTCGGAACTGCTTCAAATCAACTAGATATCTTTGTGCTGTAAATCTCCCAACAGCCAAACGCAAAAGCAGCAAACATCTCGCTGTATGTCCCACATCCAAAGTGCCAAGAGAGAGCTTGCTCTCCCTGTCTTTGAGTACTGTTTTCACTGTCCCGGTTACCTCTTGGCTAACATTCTCTTCAGAGCTGCAGTGAAACCAGGAACCACGTGGAGAAGGCACCCACACTGAAAGTGCCTGGAGGGAACATTGGGGCTTCTTCTCAGTGTCTCTGACATAGGGTTTCGCTGTCCCGGGAAAGTCTCTGCTAACACCCTGCAGAGCGCTGTGCCCACTATACAGAAACGTCTTGCGGTATCTCCTACAGGGAAAGTGCCAGGAGGGAATTGTGGAGCTTGTTCTCAGTGTCTCTGAGAATTGCTCTGATTATCTGTGTGACCTCTTTGCTAAGACTCTCCAGAGAGCCGTCCTCAAAACAAACACACATCTTGACATATCTCCCACAGTGATCGCAGTGTCTCCAGAAACGGCATTCAAGGAGCCAGGACATTTTCTCCCTACACTCTCCATTGAGTTGTCCTCAAAACCAATATACATCCTGCTATATCTCCCACATGGAAAGTGCCAGGAGGGAGAAGTGGGGATTATGTTTAGACTTTCTCGGAACTGCTTCAAATCAACTAGATATCTTGTGCTGTAAATCTCCCAACAGCCAAACGCAAAAGCAGCAAACATCTCGCTGTATGTCCCACATCCAAAGTGCCAAGAGAGAGCTTGCTCTCCCTGTCTTTGAGTACTGTTTTCACTGTCCCGGTTACCTCTTGGCTAACATTCTCTTCAGAGCTGCAGTGAAACCAGGAACCACGTGGAGAAGGCACCCACACTGAAAGTGCCTGGAGGGAACATTGGGGCTTCTTCTCAGTGTCTCTGACATAGGGTTTCACTGTCCCGGGAAACTCTCTGCTAACACCCTGCAGAGCGCTGTGCCCACTATACAGAAACGTCTTGCGGTATCTCCTACAGGGAAAGTGCCAGGAGGGAATTGTGGAGCTTGTTCTCAGTGTCTCTGAGAATTGCTCTGATTATCTGTGTGACCTCTTTGCTAAGACTCTCCAGAGAGCCGTCCTCAAAACAAACACACATCTTGACATATCTCCCACATTGATCGCAGTGTCTCCAGAAACGGCATTCAAGGAGCCAGGACCTTTTCTCCCTACACTCTCCATTGAGTTGTCCTCAAAACCAATATACATCCTGCTATATCTCCCACATGGAAAGTGCCAGGAGGGAGAAGTGGGGATTATGTTTAGACTTTCTCGGAACTGCTTCAAATCAACTAGATATCTTTGTGCTGTAAATCTCCCAACAGCCAAACGCAAAAGCAGCAAACATCTCGCTGTATGTCCCACATCCAAAGTGCCAAGAGAGAGCTTGCTCTCCCTGTCTTTGAGTACTGTTTTCACTGTCCCGGTTACCTCTTGGCTAACATTCTCTTCAGAGCTGCAGTGAAACCAGGAACCACGTGGAGAAGGCACCCACACTGAAAGTGCCTGGAGGGAACATTGGGGCTTCTTCTCAGTGTCTCTGACATAGGGTTTCGCTGTCCCGGGAAAGTCTCTGCTAACACCCTGCAGAGCGCTGTGCCCACTATACAGAAACGTCTTGCGGTATCTCCTACAGGGAAAGTGCCAGGAGGGAATTGTGGAGCTTGTTCTCAGTGTCTCTGAGAATTGCTCTGATTATCTGTGTGACCTCTTTGCTAAGACTCTCCAGAGAGCCGTCCTCAAAACAAACACACATCTTGACATATCTCCCACAGTGATCGCAGTGTCTCCAGAAACGGCATTCAAGGAGCCAGGACATTTTCTCCCTACACTCTCCATTGAGTTGTCCTCAAAACCAATATACATCCTGCTATATCTCCCACATGGAAAGTGCCAGGAGGGAGAAGTGGGGATTATGTTTAGACTTTCTCGGAACTGCTTCAAATCAACTAGATATCTTGTGCTGTAAATCTCCCAACAGCCAAACGCAAAAGCAGCAAACATCTCGCTGTATGTCCCACATCCAAAGTGCCAAGAGAGAGCTTGCTCTCCCTGTCTTTGAGTACTGTTTTCACTGTCCCGGTTACCTCTTTGCTAACATATTCTTCAGAGCTGCAGTGAAACCAGGAACCACGTGGAGAAGGCACCCACACTGAAAGTGCCTGGAGGGAACGTTGGGGCTTCTTCTCAGTGTCTCTGACATAGGGTTTCACTGTCCCGGGAAAGTCTCTGCTAACACCCTGCAGAGCGCTGTGCCCAATATATAGAAAAGTCTTGCGGTATCTCCTACAGGGAAAGTGCCAGGAGGGAATTGTGGAGCTTGTTCTCAGTGTCTCTGAGAAATGCTCTGATTATCTGTGTGACCTCTTTGCTAAGACTCTCCAGAGAGCCGTCCTCAAAACAAACACACATCTTGACATATCTCCCACAGTGATCGCAGTGTCTCCAGAAACGGCATTCAAGGAGCCAGGACCTTTTCTCCCTACACTGTCCATTGAGTTGTCCTCAAAACCAATATACATCCTGCTATATCTCCCACATGGAAAGTGCCAGGAGGGAGAAGTGGGGATTATGTTTAGACTTTCTCGGAACTGCTTCAAATCAACTAGATATCTTGTGCTGTAAATCTCCCAACAGCCAAACGCAAAAGCAGCAAACATCTCGCTGTATGTCCCACATCCAAAGTGCCAAGAGAGAGCTTGCTCTCCCTGTCTTTGAGTACTGTTTTCACTGTCCCGGTTACCTCTTGGCTAACATTCTCTTCAGAGCTGCAGTGAAACCAGGAACCACGTGGAGAAGGCACCCACACTGAAAGTGCCTGGAGGGAACGTTGGGGCTTCTTCTCAGTGTCTCTGACATAGGGTTTCACTGTCCCGGGAAAGTCTCTGCTAACACCCTGCAGAGCGCTGTGCCCACTATACAGAAACGTCTTGCGGTATCTCCTACAGGGAAAGTGCCAGGAGGGAATTGTGGAGCTTGTTCTCAGTGTCTCTGAGAATTGCTCTGATTATCTGTGTGACCTCTTTGCTAAGACTCTCCAGAGAGCCGTCCTCAAAACAAACACACATCTTGACATATCTCCCACATTGATCGCAGTGTCTCCAGAAACGGCATTCAAGGAGCCAGGACCTTTTCTCCCTACACTCTCCATTGAGTTGTCCTCAAAACCAATATACATCCTGCTATATCTCCCACATGGAAAGTGCCAGGAGGGAGAAGTGGGGATTATGTTTAGACTTTCTCGGAACTGCTTCAAATCAACTAGATATCTTGTGCTGTAAATCTCCCAACAGCCAAACGCAAAAGCAGCAAACATCTCGCTGTATGTCCCACATCCAAAGTGCCAAGAGAGAGCTTGCTCTCCCTGTCTTTGAGTACTGTTTTCACTGTCCCGGTTACCTCTTGGCTAACATTCTCTTCAGAGCTGCAGTGAAACCAGGAACCACGTGGAGAAGGCACCCACACTGAAAGTGCCTGGAGGGAACGTTGGGGCTTCTTCTCAGTGTCTCTGACATACGGTTTCACTGTCCCGGGAAAGTCTCTGCTAACACCCTGCAGAGCGCTGTGCCCACTATACAGAAACGTCTTGCGGTATCTCCTACAGGGAAAGTGCCAGGAGGGAATTGTGGAGCTTGTTCTCAGTGTCTCTGAGAATTGCTCTGATTATCTGTGTGACCTCTTTGCTAAGACTCTCCAGAGAGCCGTCCTCAAAACAAACACACATCTTGACATATCTCCCACATTGATCGCAGTGTCTCCAGAAACGGCATTCAAGGAGCCAGGACCTTTTCTCCCTACACTCTCCATTGAGTTGTCCTCAAAACCAATATACATCCTGCTATATCTCCCACATGGAAAGTGCCAGGAGGGAGAAGTGGGGATTATGTTTAGACTTTCTCGGAACTGCTTCAAATCAACCAGATATCTTTGTGCTGTAAATCTCCCAACAGCCAAACGCAAAAGCAGCAAACATCTCGCTGTATGTCCCACATCCAAAGTGCCAAGAGAGAGCTTGCTCTCCCTGTCTTTGAGTACTGTTTTCACTGTCCCGGTTACCTCTTTGCTAACATTCTCTTCAGAGCTGCAGTGAAACCAGGAACCACGTGGAGAAGGCACCCACACTGAAAGTGCCTGGAGGGAACATTGGGGCTTCTTCTCAGTGTCTCTGACATAGGGTTTCACTGTCCCGGGAAAGTCTCTGCTAACACCCTGCAGAGCGCTGTGCCCACTATACAGAAACGTCTTGCGGTATCTCCTACAGGGAAAGTGCCAGGAGGGAATTGTGGAGCTTGTTCTCAGTGTCTCTGGGAATTGCTCTGATTATCTGTGTGACCTCTTTGCTAAGACTCTCCAGAGAGCCGTCCTCAAAACAAACACACATCTTGACATATCTCCCACATTGATCGCAGTGTCTCCAGAAACGGCATTCAAGGAGCCAGGACCTTTTCTCCCTACACTCTCCATTGAGTTGTCCTCAAAACCAATATACATCCTGCTATATCTCCCACATGGAAAGTGCCAGGAGGGAGGAGTGGGGATTATGTTTAGACTTTCTCGGAACTGCTTCAAATCAACTAGATATCTTTGTGCTGTAAATCTCCCAACAGCCAAACGCAAAAGCAGCAAACATCTCGCTGTATGTCCCACATCCAAAGTGCCAAGAGAGAGCTTGCTCTCCCTGTCTTTGAGTACTGTTTTCACTGTCCCGGTTACCTCTTGGCTAACATTCTCTTCAGAGCTGCAGTGAAACCAGGAACGACGTGGAGAAGGCACCCACACTGAAAGTGCCTGGAGGGAACATTGGGGCTTCTTCTCAGTGTCTCTGACATAGGGTTTCACTGTCCCGGGAAAGTCTCTGCTAACACCCTGCAGAGCGCTGTGCCCAATATACAGAAACGTCTTGCGGTATCTCCTACAGGGAAAGTGCCAGGAGGGAATTGTGGAGCTTGTTCTCAGTGTCTCTGGGAATTGCTCTGATTATCTGTGTGACCTCTTTGCTAAGACTCTCCAGAGAGCCGTCCTCAAAACAAACACACATCTTGACATATCTCCCACATTGATCGCAGTGTCTCCAGAAACGGCATTCAAGGAGCCAGGACCTTTTCTCCCTACACTCTCCATTGAGTTGTCCTCAAAACCAATATACATCCTGCTATATCTCCCACATGGAAAGTGCCAGGAGGGAGAAGTGGGGATTATGTTTAGACTTTCTCGGAACTGCTTCAAATCAACTAGATATCTTTGTGCTGTAAATCTCCCAACAGCCAAACGCAAAAGCAGCAAACATCTCGCTGTATGTCCCACATCCAAAGTGCCAAGAGAGAGCTTGCTCTCCCTGTCTTTGAGTACTGTTTTCACTGTCCCGGTTACCTCTTGGCTAACATTCTCTTCAGAGCTGCAGTGAAACCAGGAACCACGTGGAGAAGGCACCCACACTGAAAGTGCCTGGAGGGAACATTGGGGCTTCTTCTCAGTGTCTCTGACATAGGGTTTCACTGTCCCGGGAAAGTCTCTGCTAACACCCTGCAGAGCGCTGTGCCCAATATACAGAAACGTCTTGCGGTATCTCCTACAGGGAAAGTGCCAGGAGGGAATTGTGGAGCTTGTTCTCAGTGTCTCTGGGAATTGCTCTGATTATCTGTGTGACCTCTTTGCTAAGACTCTCCAGAGAGCCGTCCTCAAAACAAACACACATCTTGACATATCTCCCACATTGATCGCAGTGTCTCCAGAAACGGCATTCAAGGAGCCAGGACCTTTTCTCCCTACACTCTCCATTGAGTTGTCCTCAAAACCAATATACATCCTGCTATATCTCCCACATGGAAAGTGCCAGGAGGGAGAAGTGGGGATTATGTTTAGACTTTCTCGGAACTGCTTCAAATCAACTAGATACCTTTGTGCTGTAAATCTCCCAACAGCCAAACGCAAAAGCAGCAAACATCTCGCTGTATGTCCCACATCCAAAGTGCCAAGAGAGAGCTTGCTCTCCCTGTCTTTGAGTACTGTTTTCACTGTCCCGGTTACCTCTTGGCTAACATTCTCTTCAGAGCCGCAGTGAAACCAGGAACCACGTGGAGAAGGCACCCACACTGAAAGTGCCTGGAGGGAATATTGGGGCTTCTTCTCAGTGTCTCTGACATAGGGTTTCACTGTCCCGGGAAAGTCTCTGCTAACACCCTGCAGAGCGCTGTGCCCACTATACAGAAACGTCTTGCGGTATCTCCTACAGGGAGAGTGCCAGGAGGGAATTGTCGAGCTTGTTCTCAGTGTCTCTGAGAATTGCTCTGATTATCTGTGTGACCTCTTTGCTAAGACTCTCCAGAGAGCCGTCCTCAAAACAAACACACATCTTGACATATCTCCCACATTGATCGCAGTGTCTCCAGAAACGGCATTCAAGGAGCCAGGACCTTTTCTCCCTACACTCTCCATTGAGTTGTCCTCAAAACCAATATACATCCTGCTATATCTCCCACATGGAAAGTGCCAGGAGGGAGAAGTGGGGATTATGTTTAGACTTTCTCGGAACTGCTTCAAATCAACTAGATATCTTTGTGCTGTAAATCTCCCAACAGCCAAACGCAAAAGCAGCAAACATCTCGCTGTATGTCCCACATCCAAAGTGCCAAGAGAGAGCTTGCTCTCCCTGTCTTTGAGTACTGTTTTCACTGTCCCGGTTACCTCTTGGCTAACATTCTCTTCAGAGCTGCAGTGAAACCAGGAACCACGTGGAGAAGGCACCCACACTGAAAGTGCCTGGAGGGAACATTGGGGCTTCTTCTCAGTGTCTCTGACATAGGGTTTCACTGTCCCGGGAAAGTCTCTGCTAACACCCTGCAGAGCGCTGTGCCCACTATACAGAAACGTCTTGCGGTATCTCCTACAGGGAAAGTGCCAGGAGGGAATTGTCGAGCTTGTTCTCAGTGTCTCTGAGAATTGCTCTGATTATCCCTGTGACCTCTTTGCTAAGACTCTCCAGAGAGCCGTCCTCAAAACAAACACACATCTTGACATATCTCCCACATTGATCGCAGTGTCTCCAGAAACGGCATTCAAGGAGCCAGGACCTTTTCTCCCTACACTGTCCATTGAGTTGTCCTCAAAACCAATATACATCCTGCTATATCTCCCACATGGAAAGTGCCAGGAGGGAGAAGTGGGGATTATGTTTAGACTTTCTCGGAACTGCTTCAAATCAACCAGATATCTTTGTGCTGTAAATCTCCCAACAGCCAAACGCAAAAGCAGCAAACATCTCGCTGTATGTCCCACATCCAAAGTGCCAAGAGAGAGCTTGCTCTCCCTGTCTTTGAGTACTGTTTTCACTGTCCCGGTTACCTCTTGGCTAACATTCTCTTCAGAGCTGCAGTGAAACCAGGAACCACGTGGAGAAGGCACCCACACTGAAAGTGCCTGGAGGGAACATTGGGGCTTCTTCTCAGTGTCTCTGACATAGGGTTTCACTGTCCCGGGAAAGTCTCTGCTAACACCCTGCAGAGCGCTGTGCCCACTATACAGAAACGTCTTGCGGTATCTCCTACAGGGAAAGTGCCAGGAGGGAATTGTGGAGCTTGTTCTCAGTGTCTCTGAGAATTGCTCTGATTATCTGTGTGACCTCTTTGCTAAGACTCTCCATAGAGCCGTCCTCAAAACAAATACACATCTTGACATATCTCCCACATTGATCGCAGTGTCTCCAGAAACGGCATTCAAGGAGCCAGGACCTTTTCTCCCTACACTCTCCATTGAGTTGTCCTCAAAACCAATATACATCCTGCTATATCTCCCACATGGAAAGTGCCAGGAGGGAGAAGTGGGGATTATGTTTAGACTTTCTCGGAACTGCTTCAAATCAACTAGATATCTTTGTGCTGTAAATCTCCCAACAGCCAAACGCAAAAGCAGCAAACATCTCGCTGTATGTCCCACATCCAAAGTGCCAAGAGAGAGCTTGCTCTCCCTGTCTTTGAGTACTGTTTTCACTGTCCCGGTTACCTCTTGGCTAACATTCTCTTCAGAGCTGCAGTGAAACCAGGAACCACGTGGAGAAGGCACCCACACTGAAAGTGCCTGGAGGGAACATTGGGGCTTCTTCTCAGTGTCTCTGACATAGGGTTTCACTGTCCCGGGAAAGTCTCTGCTAACACCCTGCAGAGCGCTGTGCCCACTATACAGAAACGTCTTGCGGTATCTCCTACAGGGAAAGTGCCAGGAGGGAATTGTGGAGCTTGTTCTCAGTGTCTCTGAGAATTGCTCTGATTATCTGTGTGACCTCTTTGCTAAGACTCTCCAGAGAGCCGTCCTCAAAACAAATACACATCTTGACATATCTCCCACATTGATCGCAGTGTCTCCAGAAACGGCATTCAAGGAGCCAGGACCTTTTCTCCCTACACTCTCCATTGAGTTGTCCTCAAAACCAATATACATCCTGCTATATCTCCCACATGGAAAGTGCCAGGAGGGAGAAGTGGGGATTATGTTTAGACTTTCTCGGAACTGCTTCAAATCAACTAGATATCTTTGTGCTGTAAATCTCCCAACAGCCAAACGCAAAAGCAGCAAACATCTCGCTGTATGTCCCACATCCAAAGTGCCAAGAGAGAGCTTGCTCTCCCTGTCTTTGAGTACTGTTTTCACTGTCCCGGTTACCTCTTGGCTAACATTCTCTTCAGAGCTGCAGTGAAACCAGGAACCACGTGGAGAAGGCACCCACACTGAAAGTGCCTGGAGGGAACATTGGGGCTTCTTCTCAGTGTCTCTGACATAGGGTTTCACTGTCCCGGGAAAGTCTCTGCTAACACCCTGCAGAGCGCTGTGCCCACTATACAGAAACGTCTTGCGGTATCTCCTACAGGGAGAGTGCCAGGAGGGAATTGTGGAGCTTGTTCTCAGTGTCTCTGAGAATTGCTCTGATTATCTGTGTGACCTCTTTGCTAAGACTCTCCAGAGAGCCGTCCTCAAAACAAACACACATCTTGACATATCTCCCACATTGATCGCAGTGTCTCCAGAAACGGCATTCAAGGAGCCAGGACCTTTTCTCCCTACACTCTCCATTGAGTTGTCCTCAAAACCAATATACATCCTGCTATATCTCCCACATGGAAAGTGCCAGGAGGGAGAAGTGGGGATTATGTTTAGACTTTCTCGGAACTGCTTCAAATCAACTAGATACCTTTGTGCTGTAAATCTCCCAAGAGCCAAACGAAAAGTAGCAAACATCTCGCTGTATGTCCCACATCCAAAGTGCCAAGAGAGAGCTTGCTCTCCCTGTCTTTGAGTACTGTTTTCACTGTCCCGGTTACCTCTTGGCTAACATTCTCTTCAGAGCTGCAGTGAAACCAGGAACCATGTGGAGAAGGCACCCACAATGAAAGTGCCTGGAGGGAACATTGGGGCTTCTTCTCAGTGTCTCTGACATAGGGTTTCACTGTCCCGGGAAAGTCTCTGCTAACACCCTGCAGAGCGCTGTGCCCAATATACAGAAACGTCTTGCGGTATCTCCTACAGGGAAAGTGCCAGGAGGGAATTGTGGAGCTTGTTCTCAGTGTCTCTGAGAATTGCTCTGATTATCCCTGTGACCTCTTTGCTAAGACTCTCCAGAGAGCCGTCCTCAAAACAAACACACATCTTGACATATCTCCCACATTGATCGCAGTGTCTCCAGAAACGGCATTCAAGGAGCCAGGACCTTTTATCCCTACACTCTCCATTGAGTTGTCCTCAAAACCAATATACATCCTGCTATATCTCCCACATGGAAAGTGCCAGGAGGGAGAAGTGGGGATTATGTTTAGACTTTCTCGGAACTGCTTCAAATCAACTAGATATCTTTGTGCTGTAAATCTCCCAACAGCCAAACGCAAAAGCAGCAAACATCTCGCTGTATGTCCCACATCCAAAGTGCCAAGAGAGAGCTTGCTCTCCCTGTCTTTGAGTACTGTTTTCACTGTCCCGGTTACCTCTTGGCTAACATTCTCTTCAGAGCTGCAGTGAAACCAGGAACCACGTGGAGAAGGCACCCACACTGAAAGTGCCTGGAGGGAACATTGGGGCTTCTTCTCAGTGTCTCTGACATAGGGTTTCACTGTCCCGGGAAAGTCTCTGCTAACACCCTGCAGAGCGCTGTGCCCAATATACAGAAACGTCTTGCGGTATCTCCTACAGGGAGAGTGCCAGGAGGGAATTGTGGAGCTTGTTCTCAGTGTCTCTGAGAATTGCTCTGATTATCTGTGTGACCTCTTTGCTAAGACTCTCCAGAGAGCCGTCCTCAAAACAAACACACATCTTGACATATCTCCCACAGTGATCGCAGTGTCTCCAGAAACGGCATTCAAGGAGCCAGGACCTTTTCTCCCTACACTCTCCATTGAGTTGTCCTCAAAACCAATATACATCCTGCTATATCTCCCACATGGAAAGTGCCAGGAGGGAGAAGTGGCGATTATGTTTAGACTTTCTCGGAACTGCTTCAAATCAACTAGATATCTTTGTGCTGTAAATCTCCCAACAGCCAAACGCAAAAGCAGCAAACATCTCGCTGTATGTCCCACATCCAAAGTGCCAAGAGAGAGCTTGCTCTCCCTGTCTTTGAGTACTGTTTTCACTGTCCCGGTTACCTCTTGGCTAACATTCTCTTCAGAGCTGCAGTGAAACCAGGAACCACGTGGAGAAGGCACCCACACTGAAAGTGCCTGGAGGGAACATTGGGGCTTCTTCTCAGTGTCTCTGACATAGGGTTTCACTGTCCCGGGAAAGTCTCTGCTAACACCCTGCAGAGCGCTGTGCCCAATATACAGAAACGTCTTGCGGTATCTCCTACAGGGAAAGTGCCAGGAGGGAATTGTCGAGCTTGTTCTCAGTGTCTCTGGGAATTGCTCTGATTATCTGTGTGACCTCTTTGCTAAGACTCTCCAGAGAGCCGTCCTCAAAACAAACACACATCTTGACATATCTCCCACATTGATCGCAGTGTCTCCAGAAACGGCATTCAAGGAGCCAGGACCTTTTCTCCCTACACTCTCCATTGAGTTGTCCTCAAAACCAATATACATCCTGCTATATCTCCCACATGGAAAGTGCCAGGAGGGAGAAGTGGGGATTATGTTTAGACTTTCTCGGAACTGCTTCAAATCAACTAGATATCTTTGTGCTGTAAATCTCCCAACAGCCAAACGCAAAAGCAGCAAACATCTCGCTGTATGTCCCACATCCAAAGTGCCAAGAGAGAGCTTGCTCTCCCTGTCTTTGAGTACTGTTTTCACTGTCCCGGTTACCTCTTGGCTAACATTCTCTTCAGAGCCGGAGTGAAACCAGGAACCACGTGGAGAAGGCACCCACACTGAAAGTGCCTGGAGGGAACATTGGGGCTTCTTCTCAGTGTCTCTGACATAGGGTTTCACTGTCCCGGGAAAGTCTCTGCTAACACCCTGCAGAGCGCTGTGCCCACTATACAGAAACGTCTTGCGGTATCTCCTACAGAGAAAGTGCCAGGAGGGAATTGTGGAGCTTGTTCTCAGTGTCTCTGAGAATTGCTCTGATTATCCCTGTGACCTCTTTGCTAAGACTCTCCAGAGAGCCGTCCTCAAAACAAACACACATCTTGACATATCTCCCACATTGATCGCAGTGTCTCCAGAAACGGCATTCAAGGAGCCAGGACCTTTTCTCCCTACACTCTCCATTGAGTTGTCCTCAAAACCAATATACATCCTGCTATATCTCCCACATGGAAAGTGCCAGGAGGGAGAAGTGGGGATTATGTTTAGACTTTCTCGGAACTGCTTCAAATCAACTAGATATCTTTGTGCTGTAAATCTCCCAACAGCCAAACGAAAAGTAGCAAACATCTCGCTGTATGTCCCACATCCAAAGTGCCAAGAGAGAGCTTGCTCTCCCTGTCTTTGAGTACTGTTTTCACTGTCCCGGTTACCTCTTGGCTAACATTCTCTTCAGAGCTGCAGTGAAACCAGGAACGACGTGGAGAAGGCACCCACACTGAAAGTGCCTGGAGGGAACATTGGGGCTTCTTCTCAGTGTCTCTGACATAGGGTTTCACTGTCCCGGGAAAGTCTCTGCTAACACCCTGCAGAGCGCTGTGCCCACTATACAGAAACGTCTTGCGGTATCTCCTACAGGGAAAGTGCCAGGAGGGAATTGTGGAGCTTGTTCTCAGTGTCTCTGGGAATTGCTCTGATTATCTGTGTGACCTCTTTGCTAAGACTCTCCAGAGAGCCGTCCTCAAAACAAACACACATCTTGACATATCTCCCACATTGATCGCAGTGTCTCCAGAAACGGCATTCAAGGAGCCAGGACCTTTTCTCCCTACACTCTCCATTGAGTTGTCCTCAAAACCAATATACATCCTGCTATATCTCCCACATGGAAAGTGCCAGGAGGGAGAAGTGGGGATTATGTTTAGACTTTCTCGGAACTGCTTCAAATCAACTAGATATCTTTGTGCTGTAAATCTCCCAACAGCCAAACGCAAAAGCAGCAAACATCTCGCTGTATGTCCCACATCCAAAGTGCCAAGAGAGAGCTTGCTCTCCCTGTCTTTGAGTACTGTTTTCACTGTCCCGGTTACCTCTTGGCTAACATTCTCTTCAGAGCCGCAGTGAAACCAGGAACCACGTGGAGAAGGCACCCACACTGAAAGTGCCTGGAGGGAACATTGGGGCTTCTTCTCAGTGTCTCTGACATAGGGTTTCACTGTCCCGGGAAAGTCTCTGCTAACACCCTGCAGAGCGCTGTGCCCACTATACAGAAACGTCTTGCGGTATCTCCTACAGGGAAAGGGCCAGGAGGGAATTGTGGAGCTTGTTCTCAGTGTCTCTGAGAATTGCTCTGATTATCCCTGTGACCTCTTTGCTAAGACTCTCCAGAGAGCCGTCCTCAAAACAAACACACATCTTGACATATCTCCCACATTGATCGCAGTGTCTCCAGAAACGGCATTCAAGGAGCCAGGACCTTTTCTCCCTACACTCTCCATTGAGTTGTCCTCAAAACCAATATACATCCTGCTATATCTCCCACATGGAAAGTGCCAGGAGGGAGAAGTGGCGATTATGTTTAGACTTTCTCGGAACTGCTTCAAATCAACTAGATATCTTTGTGCTGTAAATCTCCCAACAGCCAAACGCAAAAGCAGCAAACATCTCGCTGTATGTCCCACATCCAAAGTGCCAAGAGAGAGCTTGCTCTCCCTGTCTTTGAGTACTGTTTTCACTGTCCCGGTTACCTCTTGGCTAACATTCTCTTCAGAGCTGCAGTGAAACCAGGAACCACGTGGAGAAGGCACCCACACTGAAAGTGCCTGGAGGGAACATTGGGGCTTCTTCTCAGTGTCTCTGACATAGGGTTTCACTGTCCCGGGAAAGTCTCTGCTAACACCCTGCAGAGCGCTGTGCCCACTATACAGAAACGTCTTGCGGTATCTCCTACAGGGAAAGTGCCAGGAGGGAGTTGTGGAGCTTGTTCTCAGTGTCTCTGAGAATTGCTCTGATTATCTGTGTGACCTCTTTGCTAAGACTCTCCAGAGAGCCGTCCTCAAAACAAACACACATCTTGACATATCTCCCACATTGATCGCAGTGTCTCCAGAAACGGCATTCAAGGAGCCAGGACCTTTTCTCCCTACACTCTCCATTGAGTTGTCCTCAAAACCAATATACATCCTGCTATATCTCCCACATGGAAAGTGCCAGGAGGGAGAAGTGGGGATTATGTTTAGACTTTCTCGGAACTGCTTCAAATCAACTAGATATCTTTGTGCTGTAAATCTCCCAAGAGCCAAACGAAAAGTAGCAAACATCTCGCTGTATGTCCCACATCCAAAGTGCCAAGAGAGAGCTTGCTCTCCCTGTCTTTGAGTACTGTTTTCACTGTCCCGGTTACCTCTTTGCTAACATTCTCTTCAGAGCTGCAGTGAAACCAGGAACGACGTGGAGAAGGCACCCACACTGAAAGTGCCTGGAGGGAACATTGGGGCTTCTTCTCAGTGTCTCTGACATAGGGTTTCACTGTCCCGAGAAAGTCTCTGCTAACACCCTGCAGAGCGCTGTGCCCAATATACAGAAACGTCTTGCGGTATCTCCTACAGGGAAAGTGCCAGGAGGGAATTGTGGAGCTTGTTCTCAGTGTCTCTGAGAATTGCTCTGATTATCTGTGTGACCTCTTTGCTAAGACTCTCCAGAGAGCCGTCCTCAAAACACACATCTTGATATATCTCCCACATTGATTGCAGTGTCTCCAGAAACGGCATTCAAGGAGCCAGGACCTTTTCTCCCTACACTCTCCATTGAGTTGTCCTCAAAACCAATATACATCCTGCTATATCTCCCACATGGAAAGTGCCAGGAGGGAGAAGTGGGGATTATGTTTAGACTTTCTCGGAACTGCTTCAAATCAACTAGATATCTTTGTGCTGTAAATCTCCCAACAGCCAAACGCAAAAGCAGCAAACATCTCGCTGTATGTCCCACATCCAAAGTGCCAAGAGAGAGCTTGCTCTCCCTGTCTTTGAGTACTGTTTTCACTGTCCCGGTTACCTCTTGGCTAACATTCTCTTCAGAGCTGCAGTGAAACCAGGAACCACGTGGAGAAGGCACCCACACTGAAAGTGCCTGGAGGGAACATTGGGGCTTCTTCTCAGTGTCTCTGACATAGGGTTTCACTGTCCCGGGAAAGTCTCTGCTAACACCCTGCAGAGCGCTGTGCCCAATATACAGAAACGTCTTGCGGTATCTCCTACAGGGAAAGTGCCAGGAGGGAATTGTCGAGCTTGTTCTCAGTGTCTCTGGGAATTGCTCTGATTATCTGTGTGACCTCTTTGCTTAGACTCTCCAGAGAGCCGTCCTCAAAACAAACACACATCTTGACATATCTCCCACATTGATCGCAGTGTCTCCAGAAACGGCATTCAAGGAGCCAGGACCTTTTCTCCCTACACTCTCCATTGAGTTGTCCTCAAAACCAATATACATCCTGCTATATCTCCCACATGGAAAGTGCCAGGAGGGAGAAGTGGGGATTATGTTTAGACTTTCTCGGAACTGCTTCAAATCAACTAGATATCTTTGTGCTGTAAATCTCCCAACAGCCAAACGCAAAAGCAGCAAACATCTCGCTGTATGTCCCACATCCAAAGTGCCAAGAGAGAGCTTGCTCTCCCTGTCTTTGAGTACTGTTTTCACTGTCCCGGTTACCTCTTGGCTAACATTCTCTTCAGAGCTGCAGTGAAACCAGGAACGACGTGGAGAAGGCACCCACACTGAAAGTGCCTGGAGGGAACATTGGGGCTTCTTCTCAGTGTCTCTGACATAGGGTTTCACTGTCCCGGGAAAGTCTCTGCTAACACCCTGCAGAGCGCTGTGCCCACTATACAGAAACGTCTTGCGGTATCTCCTACAGGGAAAGTGCCAGGAGGGAATTGTGGAGCTTGTTCTCAGTGTCTCTGAGAATTGCTCTGATTATCTGTGTGACCTCTTTGCTAAGACTCTCCAGAGAGCCGTCCTCAAAACAAATACACATCTTGACATATCTCCCACATTGATCGCAGTGTCTCCAGAAACGGCATTCAAGGAGCCAGGACCTTTTCTCCCTACACTCTCCATTGAGTTGTCCTCAAAACCAATATACATCCTGCTATATCTCCCACATGGAAAGTGCCAGGAGGGAGAAGTGGGGATTATGTTTAGACTTTCTCGGAACTGCTTCAAATCAACTAGATATCTTTGTGCTGTAAATCTCCCAACAGCCAAACGCAAAAGCAGCAAACATCTCGCTGTATGTCCCACATCCAAAGTGCCAAGAGAGAGCTTGCTCTCCCTGCCTTTGAGTACTGTTTTCACTGTCCCGGTTACCTCTTGGCTAACATTCTCTTCAGAGCTGCAGTGAAACCAGGAACCACGTGGAGAAGGCACCCACACTGAAAGTGCCTGGAGGGAACATTGGGGCTTCTTCTCAGTGTCTCTGACATAGGATTTCACTGTCCCGGGAAAGTCTCTGCTAACACCCTGCAGAGCGCTGTGCCCACTATACAGAAACGTCTTGCGGTATCTCCTACAGGGAAAGTGCCAGGAGGGAATTGTGGAGCTTGTTCTCAGTGTCTCTGGGAATTGCTCTGATTATCTGTGTGACCTCTTTGCTAAGACTCTCCAGAGAGCCGTCCTCAAAACAAACACACATCTTGACATATCTCCCACATTGATCGCAGTGTCTCCAGAAACGGCATTCAAGGAGCCAGGACCTTTTCTCCCTACACTCTCCATTGAGTTGTCCTCAAAACCAATATACATCCTGCTATATCTCCCACATGGAAAGTGCCAGGAGGGAGAAGTGGGGATTATGTTTAGACTTTCTCGGAACTGCTTCAAATCAACTAGATATCTTTGTGCTGTAAATCTCCCAACAGCCAAACGCAAAAGCAGCAAACATCTCGCTGTATGTCCCACATCCAAAGTGCCAAGAGAGAGCTTGCTCTCCCTGTCTTTGAGTACTGTTTTCACTGTCCCGGTTACCTCTTGGCTAACATTCTCTTCAGAGCTGCAGTGAAACCAGGAACCACGTGGAGAAGGCACCCACACTGAAAGTGCCTGGAGGGAACATTGGGGCTTCTTCTCAGTGTCTCTGACATAGGGTTTCACTGTCCCGGGAAAGTCTCTGCTAACACCCTGCAGAGCGCTGTGCCCACTATACAGAAACGTCTTGCGGTATCTCCTACAGGGAGAGTGCCAGGAGGGAATTGTGGAGCTTGTTCTCAGTGTCTCTGAGAATTGCTCTGATTATCTGTGTGACCTCTTTGCTAAGACTCTCCAGAGAGCCGTCCTCAAAACAAACACACATCTTGACATATCTCCCACATTGATCGCAGTGTCTCCAGAAACGGCATTCAAGGAGCCAGGACCTTTTCTCCCTACACTCTCCATTGAGTTGTCCTCAAAACCAATATACATCCTGCTATATCTCCCACATGGAAAGTGCCAGGAGGGAGAAGTGGGGATTATGTTTAGACTTTCTCGGAACTGCTTCAAATCAACTAGATACCTTTGTGCTGTAAATCTCCCAAGAGCCAAACGAAAAGTAGCAAACATCTCGCTGTATGTCCCACATCCAAAGTGCCAAGAGAGAGCTTGCTCTCCCTGTCTTTGAGTACTGTTTTCACTGTCCCGGTTACCTCTTGGCTAACATTCTCTTCAGAGCTGCAGTGAAACCAGGAACCATGTGGAGAAGGCACCCACACTGAAAGTGCCTGGAGGGAACATTGGGGCTTCTTCTCAGTGTCTCTGACATAGGGTTTCACTGTCCCGGGAAAGTCTCTGCTAACACCCTGCAGAGCGCTGTGCCCAATATACAGAAACGTCTTGCGGTATCTCCTACAGGGAAAGTGCCAGGAGGGAATTGTGGAGCTTGTTCTCAGTGTCTCTGAGAATTGCTCTGATTATCCCTGTGACCTCTTTGCTAAGACTCTCCAGAGAGCCGTCCTCAAAACAAACACACATCTTGACATATCTCCCACAGTGATCGCAGTGTCTCCAGAAACGGCATTCAAGGAGCCAGGACCTTTTCTCCCTACACTCTCCATTGAGTTGTCCTCAAAACCAATATACATCCTGCTATATCTCCCACATGGAAAGTGCCAGGAGGGAGAAGTGGCGATTATGTTTAGACTTTCTCGGAACTGCTTCAAATCAACTAGATATCTTTGTGCTGTAAATCTCCCAACAGCCAAACGCAAAAGCAGCAAACATCTCGCTGTATGTCCCACATCCAAAGTGCCAAGAGAGAGCTTGCTCTCCCTGTCTTTGAGTACTGTTTTCACTGTCCCGGTTACCTCTTGGCTAACATTCTCTTCAGAGCTGCAGTGAAACCAGGAACCACGTGGAGAAGGCACCCACACTGAAAGTGCCTGGAGGGAACATTGGGGCTTCTTCTCAGTGTCTCTGACATAGGGTTTCACTGTCCCGGGAAAGTCTCTGCTAACACCCTGCAGAGCGCTGTGCCCAATATACAGAAACGTCTTGCGGTATCTCCTACAGGGAAAGTGCCAGGAGGGAATTGTCGAGCTTGTTCTCAGTGTCTCTGGGAATTGCTCTGATTATCTGTGTGACCTCTTTGCTAAGACTCTCCAGAGAGCCGTCCTCAAAACAAACACACATCTTGACATATCTCCCACATTGATCGCAGTGTCTCCAGAAACGGCATTCAAGGAGCCAGGACCTTTTCTCCCTACACTCTCCATTGAGTTGTCCTCAAAACCAATATACATCCTGCTATATCTCCCACATGGAAAGTGCCAGGAGGGAGAAGTGGGGATTATGTTTAGACTTTCTCGGAACTGCTTCAAATCAACTAGATATCTTTGTGCTGTAAATCTCCCAACAGCCAAACGCAAAAGCAGCAAACATCTCGCTGTATGTCCCACATCCAAAGTGCCAAGAGAGAGCTTGCTCTCCCTGTCTTTGAGTACTGTTTTCACTGTCCCGGTTACCTCTTGGCTAACATTCTCTTCAGAGCCGGAGTGAAACCAGGAACCACGTGGAGAAGGCACCCACACTGAAAGTGCCTGGAGGGAACATTGGGGCTTCTTCTCAGTGTCTCTGACATAGGGTTTCACTGTCCCGGGAAAGTCTCTGCTAACACCCTGCAGAGCGCTGTGCCCACTATACAGAAACGTCTTGCGGTATCTCCTACAGAGAAAGTGCCAGGAGGGAATTGTCGAGCTTGTTCTCAGTGTCTCTGAGAATTGCTCTGATTATCCCTGTGACCTCTTTGCTAAGACTCTCCAGAGAGCCGTCCTCAAAACAAACACACATCTTGACATATCTCCCACATTGATCGCAGTGTCTCCAGAAACGGCATTCAAGGAGCCAGGACCTTTTCTCCCTACACTGTCCATTGAGTTGTCCTCAAAACCAATATACATCCTGCTATATCTCCCACATGGAAAGTGCCAGGAGGGAGAAGTGGGGATTATGTTTAGACTTTCTCGGAACTGCTTCAAATCAACTAGATATCTTTGTGCTGTAAATCTCCCAACAGCCAAACGAAAAGTAGCAAACATCTCGCTGTATGTCCCACATCCAAAGTGCCAAGAGAGAGCTTGCTCTCCCTGTCTTTGAGTACTGTTTTCACTGTCCCGGTTACCTCTTGGCTAACATTCTCTTCAGAGCTGCAGTGAAACCAGGAACGACGTGGAGAAGGCACCCACACTGAAAGTGCCTGGAGGGAACATTGGGGCTTCTTCTCAGTGTCTCTGACATAGGGTTTCACTGTCCCGGGAAAGTCTCTGCTAACACCCTGCAGAGCGCTGTGCCCACTATACAGAAACGTCTTGCGGTATCTCCTACAGGGAGAGTGCCAGGAGGGAATTGTGGAGCTTGTTCTCAGTGTCTCTGGGAATTGCTCTGATTATCTGTGTGACCTCTTTGCTAAGACTCTCCAGAGAGCCGTCCTCAAAACAAACACACATCTTGACATATCTCCCACATTGATCGCAGTGTCTCCAGAAACGGCATTCAAGGAGCCAGGACCTTTTCTCCCTACACTCTCCATTGAGTTGTCCTCAAAACCAATATACATCCTGCTATATCTCCCACATGGAAAGTGCCAGGAGGGAGAAGTGGGGATTATGTTTAGACTTTCTCGGAACTGCTTCAAATCAACTAGATATCTTTGTGCTGTAAATCTCCCAACAGCCAAACGCAAAAGCAGCAAACATCTCGCTGTATGTCCCACATCCAAAGTGCCAAGAGAGAGCTTGCTCTCCCTGTCTTTGAGTACTGTTTTCACTGTCCCGGTTACCTCTTGGCTAACATTCTCTTCAGAGCCGCAGTGAAACCAGGAACCACGTGGAGAAGGCACCCACACTGAAAGTGCCTGGAGGGAACATTGGGGCTTCTTCTCAGTGTCTCTGACATAGGGTTTCACTGTCCCGGGAAAGTCTCTGCTAACACCCTGCAGAGCGCTGTGCCCACTATACAGAAACGTCTTGCGGTATCTCCTACAGGGAAAGGGCCAGGAGGGAATTGTGGAGCTTGTTCTCAGTGTCTCTGAGAATTGCTCTGATTATCCCTGTGACCTCTTTGCTAAGACTCTCCAGAGAGCCGTCCTCAAAACAAACACACATCTTGACATATCTCCCACATTGATCGCAGTGTCTCCAGAAACGGCATTCAAGGAGCCAGGACCTTTTCTCCCTACACTCTCCATTGAGTTGTCCTCAAAACCAATATACATCCTGCTATATCTCCCACATGGAAAGTGCCAGGAGGGAGAAGTGGCGATTATGTTTAGACTTTCTCGGAACTGCTTCAAATCAACTAGATATCTTTGTGCTGTAAATCTCCCAACAGCCAAACGCAAAAGCAGCAAACATCTCGCTGTATGTCCAACATCCAAAGTGCCAAGAGAGAGCTTGCTCTCCCTGTCTTTGAGTACTGTTTTCACTGTCCCGGTTACCTCTTGGCTAACATTCTCTTCAGAGCTGCAGTGAAACCAGGAACCACGTGGAGAAGGCACCCACACTGAAAGTGCCTGGAGGGAACATTGGGGCTTCTTCTCAGTGTCTCTGACATAGGGTTTCACTGTCCCGGGAAAGTCTCTGCTAACACCCTGCAGAGCGCTGTGCCCACTATACAGAAACGTCTTGCGGTATCTCCTACAGGGAAAGTGCCAGGAGGGAGTTGTGGAGCTTGTTCTCAGTGTCTCTGAGAATTGCTCTGATTATCTGTGTGACCTCTTTGCTAAGACTCTCCAGAGAGCCGTCCTCAAAACAAACACACATCTTGACATATCTCCCACATTGATCGCAGTGTCTCCAGAAACGGCATTCAAGGAGCCAGGACCTTTTCTCCCTACACTCTCCATTGAGTTGTCCTCAAAACCAATATACATCCTGCTATATCTCCCACATGGAAAGTGCCAGGAGGGAGAAGTGGGGATTATGTTTAGACTTTCTCGGAACTGCTTCAAATCAACTAGATATCTTTGTGCTGTAAATCTCCCAACAGCCAAACGAAAAGTAGCAAACATCTCGCTGTATGTCCCACATCCAAAGTGCCAAGAGAGAGCTTGCTCTCCCTGTCTTTGAGTACTGTTTTCACTGTCCCGGTTACCTCTTGGCTAACATTCTCTTCAGAGCTGCAGTGAAACCAGGAACGACGTGGAGAAGGCACCCACACTGAAAGTGCCTGGAGGGAACATTGGGGCTTCTTCTCAGTGTCTCTGACATAGGGTTTCACTGTCCCGAGAAAGTCTCTGCTAACACCCTGCAGAGCGCTGTGCCCAATATACAGAAACGTCTTGCGGTATCTCCTACAGGGAAAGTGCCAGGAGGGAATTGTGGAGCTTGTTCTCAGTGTCTCTGAGAATTGCTCTGATTATCTGTGTGACCTCTTTGCTAAGACTCTCCAGAGAGCCGTCCTCAAAACACACATCTTGATATATCTCCCACATTGATTGCAGTGTC